>NC_142530.1:12579375-12907500 GCF_964205215.1 Stylophora pistillata
GTAAAACAAGGATGTGTGCTAGCCCCAACTCTCTTCAACATCTTCTTTTCACTTTTACTGAATCATGCTTTAGAGTCCTCTGAAGAAGGCATCCTAATACGATCTCGTTCTGATGGTAAACTCTTCAACCCTGCACGCCTTAGAGCAAAGACCAAAGTGTGCAAGGTAGCCATCCGTGACCTTCTCTTTGCCGATGATGTTGCCATCGTTGCTCACAGCGCTGAAAAGCTCCAACTCCTCCTCAATCAGTTTTCTGACGCATGTGAGGCCTTCAGACTTACAAGCAGCCTAAAGAAGACGAAAGTCATGTCCCAGGACAATGCAGCCACACCTACCGTAACGATCAAAGATTACATCTTGGAAGCCGTCACACAGTTTACCTATCTCGGCTGCACCACCTCAAACAACAACTACCTTGAAGTGGAGATTGGAAAGAGAATTGGCAAGGCTGCAACCAACATGGCTAAGCTGTCTGCCCGTGTCTAGGAGAACAAGAAGTTAACTACCCAAACTAAAGTTCCTGTGTATCGTGCTTGCATCGTGAGCACCTTATTTTTTGGTAGCGAGTCTTGGATTACCTACGCTAGTCAGGAGAAGCGCTTGAAAATCTTCCATATGAGATGTCTTCGTCGCATCCTCTTCATCTCATGGACAGATAAGGTCTCTAACAATGAGGTACTTGCAAGAGACAATATCCCCTCGAGTTTCACCATAGTAAGACAGCGCAGATTGAGGTGGCTCGGTCATGTGTACCGGATGGAGGATGGGCGAATGCCTAAGAATCTGCTGTATGGCGAGTTGGAGTCCGGTTCGAGGCCTATTGCCAGACCTAAGCTGCGTTTCAAGGAGATATGCGCAAGAGAGATATGCTCACCACTGGCCTGCCAACAGATAACTGAGAGCTACATGCTGGAGATCGGAGTGATTGGAGGTCTGTGAGCAGTCTGGCACTCCAGGCGTGAGAAAAAAGGCTGAACGCTGAAACCCATAATAGAAGAGCTAAGAGAAGAGCAGCAATGAACAAAGCAACGTGTGCTCCAGTGGCATGTGTCTTCGTGTGCAGTAGATGCGGCCGTGTCTGCCATTCTAGAATTGGGCATTTTAGCCACCAGACAAAGTGTTTGTCGCAATTGCGCTAGCCATGGACATGGTCCCACTACTGCTTACTAGTGAACCATTCAGTCAACCAGCTAATCAAGCAGTCAGTCATCAGTTAACTAGTCACTCATTCACAAGACGATCAGCAAGTCAGTTAACCAGCCAAACAGGAACCATTGAGTTAGTCAACCTATCATTCAGCCAGTCAGTCAACAACGTAGTCAGCTACTGACTCACCAGTCAAATAACCACTCAGTAACCAGCCGGTCACCCAGTCAGCTAACCAGTCAGAGAGCCAGTCAAGTACCATTGGGTCAGTGAATCTTTCAGTCAGCGGGTCAGTCAACCAGCCAGTCAGCCAGTCAGCCAGTCAGCCATTCAGTCACTCGGCAAGTCAGCCAATTAGCCACTCAGTCCCAGTCGGTCAGTAAGTGAAAGAATTACTCACATAGCTAGTGAAGTACCACTGGGTCAGTCAGCCTTTTAGTCAGCCGGTCAGTTAACCAGTTAATCAGCCAGTAAGTCCCAGTCAATTAGCAACTCAGTCACCAGTTGGTCAGTAATTGAGTTCATCAGATAAAAACTTTTGCTAAAACTATCTGGAAGCAAGCCAAAACCAAATATTTTTACTACACTGTGTTTAGATCCATAGGAAAGCGCTAAAATTTGGTTGAGACCAGATGGTTTCCGCGAAATTTTTCCAGAGAGTGAACTGCGCAAAGTCTTTCTTAAATCGGGCTGAAAGCACCGTTTTCCGAAAAGTATCTGCTAACAAACCAAAACCAATTTTTTTAATTGATTGTGTCGAAATCTGTAAGAAAACACTAAAATTTCCATGATACCCAATCTTTCCTGCAAAATTTGGCCAGATAGAGATTTGGGTCAAGTCTTGCTCAATTCGCGCTCTAAACACGGTTTTGCAAAACATTGTCAGCAAACAAGCGAAAACCAACTTTTTTGGATAGAGTGTATTGCAAGGTGTAAGTAAACACTAAGTTTTGGTTGATGCGCGATGTTTCCTGCCAAATTTGGCCACATGGTAAAATGGCTCAAGTCTTGCTCAGCTCGCCCTCAAAACACGGTTTTGTAAAAAGCATCTGGAAACAACCCCAAACCAATTGTTTTAATTAGATTTTGTTCAAATCTGAAAGATAACACTACAATTCTCTTCATACCCGATGTTCCCTGCGAATTTTTCCAGATAGAGAATTGGCTCAAATCTTCCTCAACTCGAGCTCAACACACAGTTTTGTGAAAAGTATCTGGAACCAACCTCAAACCAATTTTTTTGAGTAGATTGTGTTGAAATCTGTAAGAAAACACTAAAATTTCCTTCATACCTGCTGTTTCCTGTGAATTTGACCACATAGAGATTTGGGTCAAGACTTGCTCAACTCGCGCTAAAAGACGGTTTTGTAAAAAGTATCTGGAAACAACCCCAAACCAATGTTTTTGACTAGATTGTGTTGAAATCTGTAAGAAAACACTGAAATTTCCTTCATACCCGATGTTTCCTGTGAAATCTGGCCAGATAGACGTATGCGTCAAGTCTTGCTCAAATCGTTCTCAAAGCACGGTTTTGTGAAAGGTATCTGGAAACAACCCCTAACCAATTTTTTTCAATAGATTGTGTTCCAATATGTAAGAAAACACTAAAATTTCCTCCATACACGATGTTTCGTGCGAATTTAACCAGATAGAGAAGTGGGTCAAGTCTTTGTCAACTGGCACTCAAAACACCATTTTGTTAAAAGTATCTGGCAACTACTCTAGACCAATGTTTTTCAATAGATTTTTTAAAATTCTGTCAGAAAACACTAAAATTTCCTTTATACCCGCTGTTTCCTTCGAATTTGGCCAGATAGCGATTTGGGTCAAGTCTTGCTCAACTCGCGCTCAAAACACGGTTTTGCGAAAAGTTTATGCAAACAACCCCAAACCAATTTTTTTGAATAGAGTGTGTTAAAATCTGTAAGAAATCACTAAAAGCTCCTTCATACCCGATGTTTCCGGCGACATTTGGCCATATAGAGATTTGGGTCAAGTCTTGCTCAACTCGCAGTAAGGACATGGTTTTGTAAAAAGTATCTGGAAACAACCCCAAACCAATTTTTTTGAATAGATTGTGTTGATATCTGTTAGGAAACACTAAAATTCTCTTCATACCCGAAATCTGAAATCTGGCCAGACAAAGAATTGGGCAAGATCTTCATCAACTCGCGCTTAAAACACAGTTTTGTGAAGAGTATCTGGAGACAACCCCAAACCAATTTTTTTTAATAGATTATGTTAAAATCTATAAGAGAAAACTAAAACTTCCTTCATACCCGATGTTTCCTGCGAATTTGACCACAGACAGAGCTGGGTTAAGTCTTTCTCAACTCGAGCTCAAAGCACGGTTTTGTGAAGAGTATCTGGAGACAACCCCAAACCAATTTTTTTTAATAGATTATGTTAAAATCTATAAGAGAAAACTAAAATTTCCTTCATACCCGATGTTTCCTGCGAACTTGACAACAGACAGAGCTGGGTTAAGTCTTTCTCAACTCGCGCTCAAAGCACAGTTTTGTAACAAGTATCTGGAAAGAACCCCAAACAAATTTTTTTTTAATAGATTGTGTTAAAAACTGTGAGAAAACACTAAAATTTCCTTCATACCCGCTGTTTCCTGTGAATTTGACCACATAGAGATTTGGGTCAAGTCTTGCTCAACTCGCGCTAAAAACACGGTTTTGTAAAAAGTATCTGGAAACAACCCCGCACCACTGTTTTTTAATAGATTGTGTTAAAATCTGTAAGAAAACACTAAAATCTCCTTCATACCCGATGTTTCCTGCGAATTTTTCCTGATAGAGAATTGGGTCAAGTCTTCCTCAACTCGAGCTCAAAACACAGTTTTGTGAACAGTATCTGGAACTAACCCCAAACCAATTTTTCTGAATGAATTGTGTAAAAATCGCTATGAAAACACTAAAGTTTCCTTCATACCCGCTGTTTCCTGTGAATTTGACCACATAGAGATTTGGGTCAAGTCTTGCTCAACTCGCGCTAAAAACACGGTTTTGTAAAAAGTATCTGGAAACAACCCCAAACCAATTATTTTGAATAGACTGTGTTAAAATCTGTAAGAAAACACTAAAATCTCCTTCATACCCGATGTTTCCGACGACATTTGGCCATATAGAGATTTGGGTCAAGTCTTGCTCAACTCGCGCTCAAAAAATGGTTTTGTAAAAAGTATCTGGAAACAACCCCAAACCAACTTTTTTGAATAGATTGTGTTGAAATCTCTAAGAAAACACTAAAATTTCCTTCATACCCGATGTTTCCTGTGAAATCTGGCCAGATAGACGTGTGGGTCAAGTCTTGCTCAACTTGTGCTCGAAGCACGGTTTTGTGAAAGGTATCTGCAAACAACCCCAAACCAATTTATTTGAATAGATTGTGTTCCAAGATGTAAGCAAACACTAAAATTTCCTCCATACCCGATGTTTCATGCGAATTTAACCAGATAGAGAATTGGGTCAAGTCTTTGTCAACTAGCACTCAAAACATCGTTTCCTAAAAAGTATCTGGAAACTACCCTACATCAATGTTTTTCAATAGAATTTTTTAAAATCTGCAAGAAAAAACTGAGATTTCCTTCATACCCGATGTTTCCTTCGAATTTGACCAGATAGAGATTTGGGTCAAGTCTTGCTCAACTCGCGCTCAAAACACGGTTTTGTGAAAAGTTTATACAAACAACTCCAAACCAATTTTTTGGACTAAATTGTGTTGAAATCTGTAAGAAAACACTAAAATCTCCTTCATACCGGAGGTTTCCTGCCCATTTGGCGAGATAGAGAATTTGCTCAAGTCTTGCTCAACTCGCGCTGAAGACCCGGTTTTGTGAAAAGTATCCCGAGACATCCCCAAACCAATTTTTTGCAATAAATTGTTTAAATATGTAAGAAAACACCAAAATTTCGTTCATACCCAATGTTTCCTGCGAATTTGACCAGATAGAGAATTGGGCTAAATATTGCTCAACTCACCCTCAAAACACAGTTGCGTAAAAAGTATCTGGAAACAACCCTACACCAATGTTTTAGAATAGATTCTGTTGAAATATGTAAGAAAACACTAAAATTCTCTTCATACCCGATGTTTCCTGCAAATTTTGCCAGATAAAGAATTGGGTCAAGTCTTCATCAACTCGCGCTTAAAACACAGTTTTGTGAAGAGTATCTGGAGACAACCCCAAACCAATTTTTTTTAATAGATTATGTTAAAATCTATAAGAGAAAACTAAAACTTCCTTCATACCCGATGTTTCCTGCGAATTTGACCAGAGAGAGATCTGGGTTAAGTCTTTCTCAACTCGCGCTCAAAACACGGTTTTGTAACAAGTATCTGGAAACAACCCCAAACCAATTTTTTTGAATAGATTGTCTTGAAATCTGTAAGAAAACACTAAAATTTCCTTCATACCCGATGTTTCCTGTGAAATCTGGCCAGATAGAGATTTGGGTCAAATCTTGCTCAACTCGCGCTCAAAGCACGGTTTTGTGAAAAGTATCTGGAAAGAACCCCAAACAAATTTCTTTGAATAGATTGTGTTGAAATCTCTAAGAACACACTAAAACTTCCTTCATACGCGATGTTTCCTTCCAATTTATCGAGATATAGAATTGGGTCGTCTTGCTCAACTCACGCTCAAAACACAGTTTTCTAAAAACTCCCTGGAAAATAGCCTACACCAATCTTTTTGAATAGATTGTGTTGAAATCTGTCAGAAAACACTAAAATTTTCTTCATACCGGATGTTTCCTACCAATTTGGTGACATAGAGAATTGGCTCAAGTCTTGCTCAACTTGCGCTCAAAGCAAGGTTTTGTGAAAAGTATCTCCAAACAACCCCAGACCAATTGTTTTGAATAGATTGTCTTGAAATATGTAAGAAGACACTAAAATTTCGTCCATACCCAATTTTTCCTGCCAATTTGACCAGTTAGAGAATTGGGCTAAGTCTTGCTCCACTCACGCTCAAAACACGGTTTTGAAAAAAGTATCTGGAAACAACCCTACACAAATGTTTCTAAATAGATTGTTTTGAAATCTGTAAGAAAACACTTGAATTCTCTTCATACCCGATGTTTCCTGCGAATTTAGCCATATAGAGAATTGGGCCAAGTCTTGCTCAACTCACGCTCAAAACACGGTATTTTAAAAAGTATCAGGAAACAACCCCGCACCACTGTTTTTTAATAGATTGCGTTGAAATCTGTAAGAAAACACTACAATTTTCTTCATACCCGATGTTTCCTGCGAATTTTTCCAGATAGAGAATTGGGTCAAGTCTTCCTCAACTCGAGCTCAAAACACAGTTTTGTGAACAGTATCTGGAACTAACCCCAAACCAATTGTTTTGAATGAATTGTGTAAAAATCGCTAAGAAAACACTAAAATTTCCTTCATACCCGCTGTTTCCTGTGAATTTGACCACATAGAGATTTGGGTCAAGTCTTGCTCAACTCGCGCTAAAAACACGGTTTCGTAAAAAGTATCTGGAAACAACCCCAAACCAATTATTTTGAATAGATTGTGTTAAAATCTGTAAGAAAACACTAAAATCTCCTTCATACCCGATGTTTCCGGCGACATTTGGCCATATAGAGATTTGGGTCAAGTCTTGCTCAACTCGAGCTTAGAAAATGGTTTTGTAAAAAGTATCTGGAAACAACCCCAAACCAACTTTTTTGAATAGATTGTGTTGAAATCTCTAAGAAAACACTAAAATTTCCTTCATACCCGATGTTTCCTGTGAAATCTGGCCAGATAGACGTGTGGGTCAAGTCTTGCTCAACTTGTGCTCGAAGCACGGTTTTGTGAAAGGTATCTGCAAACAACCCCAAACCAATTTATTTGAATAGATTGTGTTCCAAGATGTAGGCAAACACTAAAATTTCCGCCATACCCGATGTTTCATGCGAATTTAACCAGATAGAGAATTGGGTCAAGTCTTTGTCAACTGGCACTCAAAACACCGTTTTGTAAAAAGTATCTGGAAACTACCCTACACCAATGTTTTTCAATAGAATTTTTTAAAATCTGCAAGAAAACACTAAGATTTCCTTCATACCCGATGTTTCCTTCGAATTTTGCCAGATAGAGATTTGGGTTAAGTCTTGCTCAACTCGCGCTTAAAACACGGTTTTTTAAAAAGTCTCCGGAAAATACCTTACACCAATGTTTTTGAATAGATTGTGTTGAAATCTGTAAGAATACACTAAAATTTCCTCCATACCCGATGTTTCCTGTGAATTTGACCAGATAGAGAATTGGGTCAGTCTTGCTCAACTCACGCTCAAAACACAGTTTTGTAAAAATTCTCTGGGGAGTACCCTACACCAATGTTTTTGAATAGATTGTGTTGAAATATGTAAGAAAGCACTAAAATTTCCCTTTTACTCGATGTTTCCTGCTGAAATCTGGCCAGATAGAGATTTGGGTCAAGTCTTGCTCAACTCGCGCTCAAAACACGATTTGGAAAAAGTATCTGGAGAAAGCCCCAAACCAATTTTTTTTAATAGATTGTGTTGAAATCTGTAAGAAAACAATAAAATTTCCTTGATACTAGATGTTTCCTGTCAATTTAACGAGATAGAGATCTGGGTCTAATCTTGCTCAACTCGCGCTCTAACTACGGTTTTTGAAGAAGTATCTGGAAACAACCTTAAACCAATTTTTTTGAATAGATTGTGATGAAATCTGTAAGAAAACACTAAAATTTCCTTCATACTCAATATTTCCTGCGAATTTGGCGAGATAGACAATTGAGTCAAGTGTTTCTCAACTCGCGCTCAAAACACGGTTTTGTAAAAAGTATCAGGAAGGAACCCCAAACCAATTTTTTTTAATAGATTGTGTTGAAATCTGTAAGAAAACACTAAAATTTCCTTTTTACTCCATGTTTCCTGTGAAATCTGGCCAGATAGACATTTGGGTCAAGTCTTGCTCAACTCGCGCTCAAAACACGGTATTGTAAAAAGTACCTGGAAAACACCCCAAACCAATTATTTTGAATAGATTGTGTTGAAATCTGTAAGAAAACGGTAAAATTTCCCTTTTACCCAATGTTTCCTCTGAAATCTGGCGATATAGAGATTTGGGTCAAGTCTTGCTCAACTTGCCCTCAAAACACGGTTTTGTAGGAAGTATCTGAAAACAACCCCAACCAAATTTTTTTGAATAGATTGTGTTAAAATCCGTAAGAAAACACTAAAATTTCCCTTTTACCCGATGTTTCCTGTGAAATCTGGCCAGATAAAGATTTGCGTCAAGTCTTGCTCAACTCGTGCTCAAAAGACGGTTTTGTAAAAGGTATCTGCAAACAACCCTACACCAATATTTTTCAATAGATTGTGTTGAAATCTGTAAGAAAGCACTAAAATTTACTTCATACCCGATGTTTCCCGTGAAATCTGGCCAGATAGAGATTTGGGTCAAGTCTTGCTCAACTCGCGCTCAAAGCACGGTTTTGTGAAAAGTATCTGGAGACAACCCCAAACCAATTGTTTTGAATAGATTGTGTCGAAATCTGTAAGAAAACTCTAAAATTTCCTTGTTACCCGATGTTTACTGCGAAATTTGGTCAGATACAGATTTGGGTCAAGTCTTGCTCAACTCGCGCTCAAAACACGGTTTTGTGAAAAGTATCTGAAAACAACCCCAAACCGATATTTTTGAATAGATTGTGTTAAAATATGTAAGAAAACACTAAAATTTCCTTCATACCCAATATTTCCTGCGAATTTGACCACATAGAGATTTAGGCCAAGTCTTGGTCAATTCGCGCTCAAAACACGGTTTTGTAAAGAGTATCTGGAAAAAACCTTAAAACAATTTTTTTTAATAGATTGCGTTAAAATCTGTAAGAAAACACTAAAATTTCCTTTATACCTGATGTTTCCTTCGAAATTTGTACAGATAGAGATTTGGGTCGTCTTGCTCAACTCGCGCTCAAAACACGGTTTTGTAAAAAGTATCTGGAAACAACCCCAAACCAATTTTTTTTAATACATTGTTTTGAAATCTGTAAGAAAACACTAAAATTTCCATGATACTCGATGTTTCCTGCGAAATTTCGCCAGATAGAGACTTAGGTCAGGTGTTGCTCAACTCGCGCTCAAAACACCGTTTTGTAAAAAGTATCTGGAAACAACCCTACACTAATGCTTTTGAATAGATTGTGTTGAAGTGTGTAGGCAATGACTAAATTTTCCTTCATAACCAATGTTTCCTTCAAATTTGGCGAGATAGAGATTTGGGTCAAGTCTTGCTCACTTCTGGAAAACATCTGGAAACAATCCCAAACAAATTTTTTTGTATAGATTGTGTTGAAATCTGTAAGAAAACACTAAAATTTCCTTGATACCCGATGTTTCCTTCGAAAGTTGGACAGGTAGAGATTTGGGTCGTCTTGCTCAACTCGCTCTATAAACACGGTTTTGTAAAAAGCATCTGGAAACAAACCCAAACCAATATTTTTAAATAGATAGTGTTGAAATCTGTTAGAAAACACTAAAACTTCCTTCATTACCGATGTTTCCTGCGAAGTTTGGCCATATAGAGATTTCGGTCAAGTCTTGCTCAACTCGAGCTCAAAAGACGATTTTGTTAAAAGTATCTGAAAACAACACCAAACCAACTTTTTTGAATTCACTGTGTTGAAATCTGTGAGAAAACACTAAAATTTCCTTGATACTTAATGTTTCTTGTGAAATTGCCCAGATAGAGACTTGTGTCAAGTGTTGCTCAACTCGCGCCTAGAACACGGTTTTGTAAAAAGTATCTCGAAACAACCCCAAACCAATTATTTGGAATAGATTGTGTTGAAATCTGTAAGAAAACAATAAAGTTTCCTTCATACCCGATATTTCCTGCTAATTGACCAGATAGAGATTTGGGTCAAGTCTTGCTGAGCTCGTGCTCAAAACACGGTTTTGTAAAAAGTATCTGCAAACAACCCCAAACCAAATTTTTTCTATAGATTGTGTAGAAATCTGTAAGAAAACACTAAAATTTCCTTGATACTAGATGTTTCCTGTGAAATTTGGCCAGAGAGAGATTTGGGTCAAATCTCTCTCAAATCGCGCTCATAACACTGTTTTGTAAAAAGTATCTGGAACCAACCCCAGACCAATATTTTTAAATAGATTGTGTTGAAATCTGTAAGAAAACTCTAGAATTTCCTTGTTACCCGATGTTTCCTGCGAAATTTGGTCAGATAGAGATTTGGGTAAAGTCTTGCTCAACTCGCGCTCAAAACACGGTTTTGTAAAAAGTATCTGAAAAACGAACCCCAAAACAATAATTTTCAATAGATTGTGTTGAAATCTGTAAGAAAACACTAAAATTTTCTTAATACCCGATGTTTCCTGCGAATTTGGCGAGATAGAGAATTGGGTGAAGTCTTGCTCAACTCGTGCTCAGAACACGGTTTTTTAACAGGTATCTGGTAACAACCCTACACCAATGTTGTTGAATAGATTGTGTTGAAATCTGTAACAAAACACTAAAACTTCCTTCATACCGAATGTTTCCTGCCAGTTTGGCCAGATAGAGATTTGGCTCAACTCTTGCTAAACTCACCCTCACAACACGGTTTTGTGAAAAGCGTGTGGAAACAACCCCAAACCAATTTTTTTGAATAAATTGTGTTAAAATCTGTAAGAAAACACTAAAATTTGCTTCATACCCGATCTTTCCTGTGAATTTGACCAGATAGAGATTTGCGTCAAGTCTTGCTCAACTCGCGCTCAAAACACGGTTTTGTAAGAAGTATTTGGAAACAACCCCAAGCCAATTTTTTAATACATTGTGTTGAAATCTGTAAGAAAACACTAAAATTTCCTTGATATTTGATGTTTCCTGTAAAATCTGGCCACATAAAGTTTTGGGTCAAGTCTTGCTAAACTCGTGCTCAAAAAACGTTTTTGTAAAAGATATCTCGAAACAACCCCACACCAATATTTCTGAATAGATTGTGTTAAAATCTGTAAGAAAACACTAAAATTTCCTTCATAACCGATGTTTCCTGCGAATTTGTCCAGACAGAGATTTGGGTCAAGTCTTGCTAACTCGCACTCAAAACACGGTTTTGTGAAAAGTATCTGAAAACAACCCCAAACCAATTTATTTCAATAAATTGTGCTAAAGTCTGTAAGAAAACGCTAAAACTTCCTTCATACCCAATGTTTCCTGCGAATTTGACCAGATAGAGATTTGGGTCACGTCTTGCTCAACTCGCGCTTAAAACACGGTTTTATAAAAAGTATCTGGAAGCAACCTGAAATGAATTTTTTCAATAGATTGCGTTGAAATCAGTAACAAAACACTAAAATTTACCTTATACCTGATATTTCCTGTAAAATCTGGCCAGATAGAGATTTGGGTCAAGTCTTGCTAAACTCGCGCTCAAAACACGGTTTGTAAAAAGTATCTGGAAACAGACCCACACCAATTTTTTTTAATAAATTGTTTTGAAATCTGTAAGAAAACACTAAATTTTCCTTAATACTCGATGTTTCCTGGGAAATTTCGCCAGATAGAGATTTCGGTCAAGTCTTGCTCAACTCGCGCTCAAAACACGGTTTTGTAAAAAGTATTTGGAAACAACCCCAAACCAACTTTATTTAATAGATTGTATTGAAATCTGTAAAAAAACACTAAAAGTTCCTTCATATCCGATGTTTCCTGCGAATTTGACCAGATAGAGATTTAGGTGCAGTCTTGCTCAACTCGCGCTCAAAACACGGTTTTGTAAAAAGTATCTGGAAACAACCCCAAACCAATTTTTTTTAATAGATTGTATTAAAATCTGTAAAAAAAAACACTAAAATTTCCTTCATACCCGATGTTTCCTGCAAATTTGACCAGATAGATAATTTGGTCAATTATTGCTCCACTCGCGCTCAAAACACGGTTGTGTAAAAAAGTATCTGGAAACAACCCTAAACCAATTTTTTGAATAGATTGTGTTAAAATTTGTAAGAAAACACTAAAATATTCCTCATACCCGATTTTTTACTTCGAAATTTGACCAGATAGAGATTGGGGTCAAGTCTTGCTCTATTCGCGCTCAAAACACGGTTTTTGTAAAAAGTACCTGGAAACAACCCCCTAACCAATTTTTTTTTAAAAGATTGTGTTGAAATCTGTAAGAAAACACTAAAATTTCCTTGATACTAGATGTCTCCTGCCAATTTAACGAGATAGAGATTTGGGTCAAATCTTGCTCAACTCGCGCTTAAACCACGGTTTTTAAAAAAGTATCTACAAACAACCCCAAACCAATTTTTTTTGAATAGATTGTGTTGAAATCTGTAAGAAAACACTAAAATTTCCTTCATACTCGATGTTTCCTGCGAATTTGGCAAGATTGAGAATTGGGTCAAGCCTTGCTGAACTCGTGCTGAAAACACGGTTTTGTACAAAGTATCTTGAAACAACCTTAAAACAATTTTTTTGAATAGATTGTATGAAAATTTGTAAGAAAACACTAAAATTTCCTTCCTACCCGATGTCTCCTGCCAATTTGGGGAGATAGATAATTGGGTTGTCTTGCTCAACTCGCGCTTAAAACACGGTTTTGTAAAAGGTATCAGGAAGCAACCCCAAACCAATTTTTTGAATAGATTGTGTTGAAATCTGTAAGAAAACACTAAAATTTCCTTTTTACTCCATGTTTCCTGTGAAATCTGGCCAGATAGACATTTGGGTCAAGTCTTGCTCAACTCGCGCTCAAAACACGGTTTTGTGAAAAGTATCTGAAAACAATCACAAACCAGTTTTTTTGAATAGTCTGTGTTAAAATATGTAGGAAAACACTAAAATTTCCTTCATACGCAATGTTTCCTGCGAATTTGATTACATAGAGATTTGGGCTAAGTCTTGGTCAATTCGCGCTCAAAACACGGTTTTGTAAAAAGTATCTGGAAACAACCCCAAACCAATTTTTTTTTAATAGATTGCGTTGAAATCTGTAAGAAAACACTAAAATTTCGTTTATACCTCATGTTTCCTATGAAATTTGGCCAGATAGAGATTTGGGTCAAATCTCTCTCAACTCGCGCTCAAAACACAGTTTTGCAAAATGTATCAGCAAACAAGCGAAGAACAACTTTTTTGGATAGATTGTTTTGAAATCTGTAGGAAAACCCTAAAATTTCCCTGATACCCGATGTTTCCTGCGAAATTTGGCCAGACAGAGATTCGGATCAAGTCTTGTTCATTTCGAGCTCAAAACACGGTTTTGTAAAAAGTATCTGGAAACAACCCCAAACCATTTTTTTTTTATTAGACTGCGTTGAAATCTGTAAGAAAACACTAAAATTTCCTTTATACCTGATGTTTCCTGTGAAATCTGGCCAGATAGAGATTTGGGTCAGGTCTTGCTCAACTCGCGCTCAAAACACGGTTTTGCAAAAAGTATCAGTAAACAACCGAAGAACAACTTTTTTTGGATAGATTGTTTTGAAATCTGTAAAAAAACCCTAAAATTTCCCTGATACCCGATGTTTCCTGCGAAATTTGGCCAGATAGAGATTTGCGTCAAGTCTTGCTCAACTCGAGCTTAAAACACGGTTTTGTAAAAAGTATCTGGAAACAACCCCAAACCAATTTTTTTTAATAGATTGTGTTGAGATCTGTAAGAAAACATGAAAATTTGCTTGATACCCGTTGTTTCCTGCAAAATTTGGCCAGAGAGTTAAATGGGTCAAGTCTCGCTCAACTGGTGGTGAAAACACGATTTTGCAAAAGCATCTGCCACAAAACCAAAACCGATTGTTTTCAATGGATTGTGTTGAAATCTCTAAGAAAACACTAAAAATTGAGATATACCTGCTGTTGCCTTCCAAATTTTGCCACAGAGTGAAATGGGTCAAGTCTTGCTCAACTCTTGCTGAAAACACGGTTGTGGAAAAAGTATCTGCAATGAACCCAAAACCAACTTTTTCAATGGATTGTGTTGAAATTTGTATGAAAACACTAAAGTTCGGTTGATACCCGATGTTTCCTTCAAGATTTGGCCGGAGCATGAAATGGGTCAAGTCTTGCTCAACTCGCGCAGAAAACATGGTTTTGAAGAAAGTATCTGCAAACAAGACAAAGGCGATTCTTTTGAATAGGTTGTTTTGAAAGCTGTGAGAAAACGCTAAAATCCGGATGATACCCGCTGTTTCCTGCGAAATTTGGCCAGAGTGAAATGCGCCAAGTCAACTAGTCCACCAGTCAGTCAGCCCCTTCAAAGGCCAGTCAGTAATTAATAAGTCAGTAAGTCAACCAGTTACTCATTCGGTCAGGTAGCGGTGAGTTATTCAGTGAAATACCCCTGAGTTAGGTGACCATTCAAGCAGCTAGTCAGCCAAACAGCCAGTCAGCCTGTCAGTCACCAGTCAATAAGCTACTTAGTCACCGATGGGTGGACAAGTCAGTTAGGTTTACCAGTCAAGTACCACTGAGTCAGTTAAGAAAACTCTAAAATTTACTTGATATCTCTCGAAACACGCTTTTTAAAAACCTATCTGCAAACAAGCCAAAAGCAATTTTTCTGAGTAGAATGTGTCGAACTCTGTAAGAAAACAGTAAATATTTCTTGATATCCGATGTTTCCTTCGAAATTTCGCAAGATATGACTTGCGTCAAGTCGTGCTAAACTCGCGCTGAAAACCGTTCTGCAAAGACTATCTGCAAACAGGCCAAAAGCAATTGTTTCTAATGAATTGTGTTGAAATCTGTAAGAAAACACTAAAATTTGCTTAACACCCGAAGTTTCCTACGAATTCTCTCCAGAGATAGAATTGGGTGAGCTCTTGCTCAAGTCGTGCTGAAAACATGGTTTTTAAAAAAGTATCTGGAAACAAGCAAAAAGCAATTTTTCTGAATAGAATGTGTCAAAATCTGCAAGAAAACAGTCAATATTGCTTGATATCCGATGTTTCCTTCGAAATTTGGCCAGATATGGACTTGCGTCAAGTCTTGCTCAACTAGCGCTCAAAACACCGTTTTGCAAAAACTATCTGGACACAGGCCAAAAGCAATTGTTTCTAATGAATTGTGTTGAAATCTGTAAGAAAACACTAAAATTTGCTTAATACCCGAACTTTCCTACGATATCTTACCAGAGATAGAATAGGGTCAAGTCTTGCTCAAGTCGTGCTGAAAATCTGGTTTTTAAAAAAGTATCTGGAGACAAGCAAAAACCAATTTTTTTAACAGAATGTGTTGAAATTTGTAAGAAAACACTAAAATTTGCTCGATACCCAACGTTTTCCACAAAATTTGGCCAAAGGTCTTGCTCAACTCGCGCTGAAAAGACGGTTTTGCGAAAAGTATATTCAAACAGGCCAAAAGCAATCTTATTTAATAGATTGCGTTGAAAGCTATAAGAAAACAGTCAAACTTGCGTAAAACTGTAAGAAAAATCTGTAAGAAAACACTAAAATTTGCTTGATATCCGATGTTTTCTGCGAAATTTGGCCAGAGAGAGAATTGGGTCAAGTCTTGCTCAATTCCTGCTGAAAGCACGCTTTTGCAAAAATTATTTAGAAACAAGCCAAAACCAACGTTTTTGAATAGAATGTGTTTAAATATGTAAGAAAACACAGAAATTTGCTAGATACGTGATGTTTCCTGCGAAATTTGGCTACAGACTAAAATGCGTCAACTCTTGCTGACCTAGCGCTGAAAACAGAGTTTTGGGAAAAAGTAGACGGACTGGTGACCAACTTGCAGACCGAATGGTGACTAACTTGGTAATTGGGAAGATGCTTTTCTGGCTGACCGACTGCTTGACTGACCTAATGGTACCTGACCGCCTAACAAAGGTATTGACTGACTGGTTGACTGATTAACAGAATTACTGGTTACTGACTGGTCTAGAAATTCAAGATGGGGGAAATGAAAAGAACGTCCCTTAACACTAACCCCATTTAACTTTTGACTCATTCATGCTTAAGCCATCAAAATTGTCACACTAGTGCTCATTGGACTGAACTAGGTTGGTATGAAATATGAAGATTTATAACAAAGCGCGCGTGCTAGTCCTATCAAATTCCTATTGCGTCAACACGAACAAAATCTTTATGTACGCACGGCCGTGCTCAATAAAATGACGTGTGCAGTTTCAAAATAGCTGCAAAATTTCCGTCGTGTGAGTTTCTTAAGTTAAAGTTTCGGAAAGCGATATCAGTAAATGGAAGACCTACCAAACTTTTCTTTGGCTTTCGACCTTCCCGCAAGTAGTCAAGCCAATAAGCACAACGAAAATTAAACGAAACACAACAGGCCCGTTTCCCCAGTTATCGGAACAGGTGCTGGAGAAAATTTTAGCTGAAAGACATTGAACAGGAACTAAGAAGACTACAAATTGGACTGTGGTGACTTTTAAAGGTAAACGTCTCTGTTGATGAGGTTTTTTTGGTTACATTTGTTAACTCTACCGAAAACCATTTAATCACAAAATCAACAAAGCAATCGGAGACGCCAACATTTTCGGGCAACTCTCATTTCAAAAAACATTACAATAACGTCATTCAGCGCCCAAACTGTTTTCGTATGTTATAAAAGAATTTTTTGATGCTTTTAGCAGTGCGTATATCGACTTATGCATGCACTTGGGATGGTTGGAAGATTATTGTGGGAGATGAACCATCGCCGAGGGGATATGAACCAAGGTGGTAGATTAACCCTAACCCCATCTAACTTAAAAACCATTCCTGCTTAAGCAATGAAATTTATTACACCATTATACATTGAATTAAACTAGTTTGGTATTGAATATTTGATTTAGAAACAACAGAGTTATAGGGGTTGCACGATTGCGAGAGAATATGCAACATCGCCGAGGGGATATGAACCATCGCGGAGGGGACATGAACCAAAGTGGTACGTTAACCCTAACCCCGTGTAATTTTTGAACCATTCGTCATTCGTACTTAAGCTACGAGCCTTGTCACACTGTTGGGCACTTCATTAAACTACTTCTTCCTTGATAAATATGAGTATATTACATTGCTAATTAACATTCCTTGGAAGTACGACCATCTAACTTTTGAAAGACTGAAATTCTTAAGTAAGGGTTTACGTGTTTAAAACCATTTGTACACCGAGCATAGTACTTATCAGACAATAGTAACTCTTTTTAACTATATTCAAACAATAAAAAAGCGTTTTAGGCACTGAAAATTTTGAACAAAAGTACCATACTACCCCATTGGAAAAAAAATTCAAGATAGCGGAAATGAAAAGACGGTGCCTTAACCCTAGCCCAATGTAACTCTTAACCCATTCCTGCTGAAGCCAAGACATTTGTCACACTGTTGGCCATTGCATTGAACTACTTGTGTGATAAATGTGAGTATATTGCATCACGGAATGACAGAGTTCCAATCCTTGGAACTGTGAACATCTAAATTTTGAACGACTGAAATTGTTAAGTTAGGTGTTTAAAACCATTTGTACACCAAAAAAAGCACTTTTCAGAGAATAGTAACTCTTTTTAATGATAATCAAACAATAATAGAGCGTTTTACACAAGGAAACGTTTGACCAAAAGTACCATGTTACTCCTTTGGAAAAAAATCCAAGAAGGCGGAAATGAAAAGAGGGTCCCTTAACCCTAACCCCATCTAACTTTTTACTTATTCATGCTTAAGCCATTAAACTTCTCATACTAGACGTCTTTGGATTCAACTAGTTTGGTATGAAACAAGAAGATATTTCATGCGGAAGCAACAGAGTTATAGGGGTTGCAAGATTGCGAGGGGATATGAACCATCGCCGACGGGATATGACCAAGGATTAACCCTAACCCCATCTCACTTTTAAACAATTGCTACTTAAGTCCTAAATCTATTACACCATTAGACGTTGAGTTGAACTACTTTGGTGTTAAGTATTAAATTATCTCATTTTGAATTAAAAGCGTTATAGGGGTTAAATAATTGGGAGAAAATATGCACCATCGCCAAGGAGATATGAACCAAAGTGGTACGTTAACCCTAACCCCATCTCACTTTTAAACCATTCCCGCTTAAGTCATGAGCCTGGTGACACTTTTGGGCATTGCATTGAACTACTTTTGGGATAAATATGAGTATATTGCATTACGGAATGACAGAGTGCCAGTCTTTCGAACAGTGACCATCTGAATTTTGAAAGACTGAAATTCTTAAGTAAGGGTTTACGTGTTGAAAACAAGTTCTACAAAAAAAAAGTACTTCTCAGACAATAGTAACTCTTTTAAATGATAATTAAACAAAAATAAAGCGATTTTGACACTGAAAATCTTTACCAGAAGTACCATGCTATTGCTTTGGAAAAAAATCCAAGATGGCGGAAATAAAAAGAGGGTCCCCTAACCCTAACCCCACGTAACTTTTGTCTCATTCATTCTTAAGCCATAAAACGTGTGACACTATTGGCCATTGGATTGAACTAGTTTGGTATGAAATATGATGTTATTTAATTTAGAAACAACAGAGTTTTAGAGGATGAAACATTGCGACAGGATATGAACCATCGCCGAGGGGGAATAAACTTTCCCCGAGAGGAAGTGAAATAAGGTGGTACGTTAACCCTAACCCCATCTAACTTTTGTCCCATTGATACTTAAGCCATGAAACTTGTCACACTACGAAACATTGATTTGAAATAGTTTGGTATGAAATATAAAGTTATTTCATTTAGAAACTACAGAGTTATAGGGGTTGGAGGACTCCGAGAGGATATGAACCATCGCCGAGGAGATATCAACCATCGCCGAGGGATATGAACCAAGGTGGTACACTAACCCTAACCCCATCTAACTTTTCAACCATTCGTGCTTAAACCATGAGCCTTATTAAAATGTTGTGCATAGCATTGTAGTACTTTCCTGGAAAATAGGACTATCCTGCATTGCGAAATGACTGAGTTAGAGTCTTTGAAACTTTGACCATCTGAAATTTTAAAGACAGAACCTCTTAAATAAAGGTTTAGGTTTTTAAAACTATTTGTACACCAAAAAAAGTACTTTTCAGACAAAGGTAACTCTTTTTAATCATAATCAAACAATAAGAAAGCGTTTTAGACATGAAAATTTTGACCAAAAGTACCATGCTACCCCTTTGGGTAGATGACGGAAAGATGACGGAAAGATGACGGAAAAGAAAAGAGGGTGCCTTAACCCTAACCCCATCTAACTTTTGACTTATTCATGCTTAAGCCATTACACTTCTCACACTAGTGGTCATTGGATTCAACTAGTTTGGTATGAAACAAGAACATATTTCATGCGAAGACTACAGAGTTGTAGGGGTTGGAAGATTACGAGAGGATATGAACTATCGCCGGTGGAATATGAAGAATCGCTGAGGGGATGTGAACCAAGGTGGCACGTTAACCCTAACCCCATCTAACTTTTAAACCATTCAAGCTTAAGTCATGAAGTTTTCACACTATTATTCATTACATTGAACTAGTTTGGTATGAAATATAAAGCTATTTCATGCAGAAACAACAGAGTTATAATGGTTAGAAGATTGAGAGCCTGCACAGCTGATTTGCCCACGTATGCTGATTTGACCCCTTTTTCTGCTGAACTGCCCACCTTGTGTGCTGATATGCCCTTGTATGTTATAAGGTCATTCGGGCCTGAAACAAACAACAAACATTAAGGTAGCAAAAACAATAAACTATTGGAGCTATAAATGACAATGGATCTCGTTCAGGAATAACAGAGCTGCAGTCTTCCAAAGTTTCACCATTTAAATTGTAAAAATTACTGAATTTTAACTTTGGGTTTAGGCGTTTGAAACGATTTGTACACCGAAGAACTACTTTTAAACCAATAGCAACTCTTTTTAATGATCATTAAACAATAAGAAAGCGTATTAGACACTGAAAATTTTGACCAAAAGTACCATACTACCCCTTTGGAAAAAAATCCAAGATGGTGAAGGACAGTGCCTTAACTCTAACCCACTGTAACTTTTAACCCATTCCCGCTGAAGCCATGAAATTTGTTACACTGTTGAGCACTGCATCGAACTACTTGTGTGATAAATATGAGTATATTGCATTACTGAGTCACAGAGTTCCAATCTTTGGAACTATGACCATCTAAATTTTAAAAGACTGAAATTCTTAAGTTAAGGTTTAGGTGTTTAGAACCGTTTGTACACCAGAAAAAGTATTTTTCAGACAATAGTAACCCTTTTTGTTGATAATCAAACAACAAGACATCCTCGGAGATCCAGGGGCAGTGAGTTAAGGGCAGAAGAGCCCCTGGGGACATTGTCTTACAAGACTAGTTCCAAACGGTCGCAGTCGTTCTGGCATCTGATTGGTGCCAGAGAATCTTTGTGTTTTTCTGCCCAATCAGAGGGAAGTGTCGTTTGGAGTCCTTTCGTGTGTTTTAACACGCACATATTCAACAAGCTCTGTTGCTCGCTATGTTTGTTTGGGCCGTGCGACGAAGCTTTGCGCGAGGTGAAAAATTTCAGTCTCAGCAACACAATGTAAGAGAAATCGATCAGATTGTCCGCGAACTCCTACCGGAAATTATACTGAATACTTTCGCAGGTATCACAAGAGAACGAGTTTAAAAGTTTGCGAGGTTCGTATAAAACATAATGGTTGCAAGCATTGATATGTCGCTTTAAACGTTAGATGAGATGTAAGCCTAAATCTTTCAAGATTTTTTTGTATAATTTGCTGTCACTGAAACTTTTCCAATCCCGTGAAGCTATTTCGTCCCACGGGCCACGCAGGTATGTCGAGCAACTGGCGCCATTCATTGGAATGAGCTAGGATGGTATGAAAGATAAATTTATTTCGAGAAGAGCGCACATTTAACAACAAAGTTAGAGTGTCTTAAGGTCCTCAAGTCTTAGTGCTAGACTTAGAATTTATGTAATTTGGTCAAAATTTTCAGTCTCTAAAACGCTTTCTTTTTTTTTAATTATCCTTAAAAAGAGTTACTATTGGCTTAAAAGTAGTTTTTCGGTGTACAAATCGGTTCAAATGCGTAAACCCAAAGTTAAAAAATTCAGTAATTTTTACAATTTAAATGGTCACACTTTGGAAGATTGTAGCTCTGTTATTCCTAAATGAAATCCATTGTCATTTATAGCTCCAATAGTTTATTGCTTTTGCTAGCTTAAGGTTTGTTTTTTTTTTTTCAGGCCCGAATGACCTTATAACATACAAGGGCATATCAGCACACAAGGTGGGCAGTTCAGCAGAAAAAGGGGTCAAATCAGCATACGTGGGCAAATCAGCTGTGCAGGCTCTCAATCTTCCAACCATTATCACTCTGTTGTTTCTGCATGAAATAGCTTTATATTTCATACCAAACTAGTTCAATGTAATGAATAATAGTGTGACAGCTTCATGACTTAAGCTTGACTGGTTCAAAAGTTAGATGGGTTAGGGTTAACGTGCCACCTTGGTTCACATCCCCTCGGCGATTCTTCATATCCCACCGGCGATACTAATACTAATATGATACTAATATGATGCTTATTCAAACCTTTTATAGAGAGCTGCAAAATCTATTAAGCTGACTGGGCGGCGGCGGTTTAACTCCTCGATAGTTCATATCCTCTCGTAATCTTCCAACCCCTATAACTCTGTAGCCTCCGCATGAAATATGTTCTTGTTTCATACCAAACTAGTTGAATCCAATGACATGCCTTAAGCATGAATAAGTCAAAAGTTAGATGGGGTTAGGGTTAAGGCACCCTCTTTTCATTTCCGCCATCTCTGATTTTTTCCAAAGGGTACTTTTGGTCAGAATTTTCATTGTCTAAAACGCTTTCTTATTGTTTGATTATGATTAAAAAGAGTTACCATTGTCTGAAAAGTACTTTTTTGGTGTACAAATAGTTTTAAATACCTAAACCTTTACTTAATAAGTTCAGTCTAAAAATTCAGACGGTCACAGTTTCAAAGACTGTAACTCAGTCATTTCGCAATGGAGGATAGTCATATTTTCCACGCAAGTAGTTCAATGCTATGCCCAACAGTGTAATAAGGTTCATGGCTTAAGCACGAATGGTTCAAAAGTTAGATAGGGTTAGGGTTAATGTACCACCTTGGTTCATATCCCTCGACGATGGTTCATATCCTCTCGGAGTCCTCCAACCCCTATAACTCTGTAGTTTCTAAATGAAATAACTTTATATTTCATACCGAACTATTCCAGATCAATGTTTCATATTGTTACAAGTTTCATGGCTTAAGCATGAATGGGGCAAAAGTTAGATGGGGTTAGGGTTAACGTACCACCTTATTTCATATCCTCTCTGGGAAGGTTTATATCCCCTTGGCGATGGTTCATATCCTGTCGCAATGTTTCGTCCCCTAAAACTCTGTTGTTTCTAAATTGAATAACTTCATATTTCATACGAAACTAGTTCAATCCAATGGCCAATAGTGTCACACGTTTTATGGCTTAAGAATGAATAAGACAAAAGTTACATCGGATTAGGGTTAGGAGACCCCCTTTTTATTTCCGCCATCTTGGATTTTTTCCAAAGGAATAGCATGGTACCTCTGGTAAAAATTTTCAGTGTCTAAAACGCTTTCTTTTTGTTTGATTATGGTTAAAAAGAGTTACCATTGTCTGAAAAGTACTTTTTTTGGTGTACAAATGGTTTTAAACACCTAAACCTTTACTTAAGAGGTTCAGTCTTTAAAAATTCAGACGGTCACAGTTCCAAAGACTGTAACTCAGTCATTTCGTGATGCAGGATAGTTATAGTTTCCATGCAACTAGTTCAATGCTATGCCCAACAGTGTAATAAGGTTCATGGCTTAAGAACGAATGGTTTAAAAGTTAGATAGGGTTAGGGTTAATGTACCACCTTGGTTCATATCCCCTGGCGATGATTCATATTTCCTCCCCTATAACTCTGTAGTTTCTAACTGAAATAGCTTTATATTTTATATTTTATATTTCAAATCAATGTTTCATAGTGTGACAAGTTTCATGGCTTAAGCATGAATGGGGCAAAAGTTAGAAGGCGTTAGGGTTAACGTACCACCTTATCTCACATCCTCTCGGGGAAGGTTTATATCCCCTTGGCGATGGTTCATATCCTGTCGCAATGTCTCCTTCCCTAAAACTCTGTTGTTTCTAAATTAAATAACTTTATATTTCATACCAAACTAGTTCAATCCAATGGCCAATAGTGTCACACGTTTCATGGCTTAAGAATGAATGAGACAAAATTTGCGTGGGGTTAAGGTTAGGGGACCCTCCTTTTATTTCCGCCATCTTGGATTTTTTTCCAAAGGAATAGCATGGTACTTCTGGTCAAAATTGTCAGTCTCTAAAACGCTTTCTTTTTGTTTGATTATGATTAAAAAGAGTTACTATTGTCTGAAAAGTACTTTTTTGGTGTAGAAATTTTTTTCAACACGTAAACCCTTACTTAGGAATTTCAGTCTTTCAAAATTCAAATGATGACAGTTCCAAAGACTGGAACTCTGTCATTCCGTAATGCAATATACTCATATTTATCACACGAGTATTTCAATGCAATGCTCAACAGTGTTACCAGGTTCATGGCTTAAGCAAGAATGGTTCAAAAGTTAGATGGGGTTAGGGTTAACGTACAACCTTGGTTCATATCCCCTTGGAGATGGTGCATATTCTCTCCCAATTAATCAGCCCCTATAACGTTGTTAATTCTAAATGAAATAACGTAATACTTAAGAGGCTGTCTCTTATTTCCACCCAGTCAATTTCGCGTCAAAAATAATTTTGCCTGAAACTCTGTCAACAGAAAGACTTTACTTAGGAAAGAACTAAATTGGATTTGGTTTGTTTTGAAATAATTTTCTGACTGCGTTAGGGGCCATAATTGTTTCCCAGTCTGTTGGGACTGTCGCAACGTCTCGAAAATTGAAAAGTAGGCATATTTTGTAACATTTTGAAATATTTGATTCGCATATTTAAGCCACTGAATTTATATCAGATTGCTTTAAAACCTATCTTGTTTGCCAAGAAAGTTAGAATTTGCCCTCTCAATATATCTGAAAAGGCGAATTTTAGTATATTCTGACCCCTATAAATCTCCATCGGCCGATGACCGAGAATAACCTTGATTTAGAAGTTAAGTTTTGGGATTTGGGACCTGGTTAACAACTCTATCCTACACAGCCGTTAAGTTTAGACCTTTATAGGCAAAAAAATGTAAAAACCCCTGTACGTTTTCGATTTTTCAAAAGTTATGACCGTTTGAGTCAGCACATGTACGAGCTTTCGCGATTTTTTCACCTACCCTAAAATCGAACCACTGGAGCAGATTTCGTCATAAATACAGCTTACCTTCGGCGCACCTTGGCTTTATGTGAGATTTCAGATGTTCCTCGCTCCCCAAACTGGTGAACTTAATGATAACTCCAGCAAATAACTCCAAACCTCAGCGGTCGGCGTGTATCGACACTCTTTAACTGGTTGTTGCGAACTAAACTCGAAAACTAAAGCCATGTTTCGCGCTTAATGTCCTGTTAAAACTTTGGATCGCTGCTGCATTCTCTTCAAGAATCAGTCATAGAACTCCACAAGTCTATATGTCGAGGTTTGGGGGCTAAAATTTGGAATTTAAGGCTGAACGATTGCACTATCGAGCACAGCCGTGGTTCTGTTTTCACAGAGGTCCGCATTAACTATTGTGGGTGAACCCGCTGGCCCTTTATTTTTCTGGAAGGCCTGCAAGTGTAGTATGGCATGCAAGTGCCTTTTCGAAACTAGAAAGGCTTCAGTCTGTAGAATGTAGTGGTGACATCAATGATCATCTACAAGCAAGTCACTTAAGTCAGCTTAGAGGAAAGGTACAAGAATATGAGCTTATCGTTAACAGGTCAGGGTTGCCACACAACCCCGATCAACTTGAAGAACTTTTGATCTGCGAAAAGCGTAGAGGAAACATGGGTAAAAACTGGCGACCACGTCGCACTTGCCAGTACCCGCTGTACAACGGCCGAAAAAAGCAGCTAAATACTAGAAATGCAGTTTATCTCGATATATCAAGGGAAATTAATGCTATCTTTTCAGAACTCGTTCCAACAGGTTCCCGTAAGTATGATTATGTAAAGTATAGCTTACCAATAAGGTATTGTCCTGAAATGTGGACCAGGGTTTAAATAAAGATAAGATCTACACATATATTGAGGTGCAGTAAATGTCAGAACTCAGTATTTTGGATTTGATTAACATCTGGGCCAAAGCTCGGACGCAAGTGAGTATAAAACAAAACAGCTGCTGTAATCTCGTCGCAAGATACGTACCGTCATTCCACATGGAGGCCATGTGGCAGCTAGTGCAACTTGATAACTTAAATCCCACTTCGACTTGTAACAATGCTCTGAAACAAACTTGAAATCTACAACCAAAGTTTCCAACACTACAAATTGTGACGTCGTCAATTATGTTTATAATCGGGAAACAGCAACTGTACTGAAAAATGCGTAATATATCGGGTTTTTCAGCCCTACCTTATCTCTCAACATCTGCATGTTTACAAAAGCATTTTTTATGTCATACACGCAAGGCGAGATACCAGATAAATAAACTTGGAGAGTTATTTGACACAAATGTTTACGCTGTTGCAAGATAATATTCCTTCTGTTTTTGACGTTTATACATTTACACAAAGCCTTTTTGCGTCATTGATATAGAAACCAGGAGGCATCGATTTTCGTCCTTTTATCCCTAGAGTCGAGTTTAACAACCTTTGCAGCACACCCGATATTGGAATTTTAAGAAAGTACCCAGGGGTCACGTGATCATAGTGCAACTATTTTTATTTGTTATCTATAAGTATTACTCTGCTTATTATCATTTTGCATTATTGTTGTATTTCGTGCTTTTCAGTAATCTGTGTGTCTTGTTACAAGCTGCACAAGATCAAACTCGCGGAGAACATTACGTTGTTGCAAGGGCAACGTCCCGAAGAAAGTAACCAGCAAGAGGACGAAACTTATAGGTAATATAACGCTACCTGATCCTATAAATGAAGCAGACCATGATATGCATTGACACCTAGAGAACTTTCAAGGACAAACGTTCAATGGAAATGTTGCATGCAAGCAAAATTGTTTTCCTCGACGAGGCCACACACTAAAATATCTCGCGCAACATTGCTGATGCAGTAAGCAAATTATGTTTACTGGTGCATGGCCAAAATGGGAAAAATTTTCGAAAAAATGACAAACAGTGTTTTGGCTTTAAATTGGACGACTTTAAAAGAGAAAATGGTTAATAATGTACCATACAATTGCACGCGGTGATGCTGATTGTGAACAGAACGGAATTTTTTGTGCGTATTGCTGACGAAGATGACCTAAATTCTACTTTCACAACAATGCGCTCAAAAATTTCAGTGGTGGACACACTATGCAGTTAATCACATGGCGGGAGGACTTCTAATTTTTGTTTGATTTTCTCAACTCCCAGACTCGCCAAACGAATGGCAGCTATAGATCTTGCAACGGTCACATCAACGCCTGCCGCGACGCCGCCTCGACCGAAAGCGAATGCCTTTACATCTGATTGGACTCTAAGATGCAGATCTGGAACCGACAACCAGAGCTCTGGAGACGACGAGGCAGCTGAAAGTACCAGCGAGTTTGCAATGTCGGCGTTTACAGATGTCATGGAGAAACTGAACCCACTAGCAACCGGTGGTGGCCGCGTCAGTCCTTTGACCTTTCAGCTGAAAAGTACATGGGAGGAGGCAAAAGAACACGAGAAAGAGATTTGCATCGACAAGGCTACTGAAGCTTGTAGTCTCGTTTGTGACGTCATAGCGCCGAAGGCTAGACAAGAGCTAATTCAGGCCTGTTTCACACCCGATAAAAGGAACCAGCCACATGGACCTTGTGCCGTTGATGCAGGCCTACAACAACGCCATCACGAGTACATTGAAGACCCAAATTCTTAGCCTGTATGCGTATCGATATCCAGTGAAGACACTTCAGAAAATCCACGAGCCATACGCAAAGTTAACCGAGTGGCAAATTAGACGCGCTAGAGCTCATGCAAGAGAATGTGGTCCAGGTTATTTGGTCGAAAAGTCCCCATGTCATCGAGTTCGACTGCCACCAATAAAGCTTGACCATTTCTTAGACTTCGCGAACCGCCCCTACTTTTATCAAGACGTGTCATTTAGTACGAGGAAACTGAGGCTCAGCAGTGGAGAGAAGATCACAATGCCAAATGTCATTCGCAAAGTCACAAGGTCAACAATGGTCAAGCAGTACCTTCAGTTCTGCGAAGAAGAGCAGTTTGAACCACTGAGCCGTTCAACCCTATTTCGCATCATCGAGGTAAGGGAAGCCTCTCAACAGAGGTCCCTTAGCGGCTTGGATAACACAGCAGCTGATGGGTCGGCGGGGTTCGCGCAACTCCTCCGAATAGTGGACGAGCTTGATCAGATTGGGCTCGCAAAGAACGTGGCCGACGAACTGCGAAGAGCCCTCAGCGAGGGTAAGAGGTACCTAAAAACCCAATTTCAGAGTCACTGCCAGGAAGATGAGAGCGAATGTCCCGACCACGGTTGTAAGTTTGGTCTCAGCGATCCAAACGATCCAGATTTCCAGGAAAAATGCTCACATCAACACACGCTTCTCTGCTCTCAATGCGACGAAATTACTTCCGTTTTGCAGAAGATGCAACAGATTGTTAATGATAAAAAAAACCTTAGTTTTTTGCTGCGAGGACCAAAAAAAATGACTTCTTGTACGATATCCAGAAATCTTCGGAGGCTATCGTTCAGTGGAAAGCTCACATTATGAGGTCCGTGAATCAGGAATGTGCAAAGCAAGATATCATCGCAAAGCTTGACCAGACTTCGTGTCTTCTTGTTATAGATTGGGCCATGAAGTTTCTGCAGCTGCGCTATAGAGAGAAGCAAAGTGACTGGTTCGGAAAGAGAGGGTTAAGCTGGCACATTAGTAGCGTTGTGTCTCGAAGCCAGTCTAACCCGACGGAAGTCATCTCCTACGCTCACCTCTTTGACCAGTGTATACAGGAATGGTATGCAGTTACGTCAATTCTCGAAGATCTTCTAAAGCAGGTGAAAGTCAAAAATCCTTAGCTGCAGAAAGTCCATCTGAGGTCAGATGAAGCCGGTTGCTATCATAACAGCTCCCTAGTAACCGCCGTGAGAGATGTCGCAAAAGGAGTTGGGGTTGAAGTTCATAGTTATTACTACTCGGAGCCGCAGTCTGGTAAAGACATTTGCGATCGTATCCTCTGTCTAATGAAGTCCTCTATTCGCGCTTACTGCAACGAAGGGCACGATGTTTTAACTGCCGTGGACATGAGAGATGCATTGACGCAACACCCAGTGAAGGGAACAACCGCTGCAGTTAGCATAGTCGACGAATCAAAGAACACTCTCTGTATAAATAAGATTGAGCATTTCAGTAGCTTCCACAACTTCGAATATTGAGATACCGGTCTGAGAGTTTGGAAATGTTATGGCATCGGTAAAGGGAAGTACATCCCATATGACGAGATTTATTTTAAGCACCAAGGTGAAACGTCCCTTCAAACCATAGAATCTCAAGGGTTCTATGATCCTCCTGAAAAGCGTGTGGTCAAGCGTCCTTCAAAGGACAGCAAGGAAACAGAGAGTGCAACGCCATTGTTTGAATGCTCCGTGGTTGGGTGTGTTGAAGTGTTCGAAACGTTTTCGTAACTAGAGCTCCACCTGGACTTTGGAAAGCATACAGTCAGCAGGTTAAGCCAATATGATGTAATCAAAAGGGACTGGGCCCTTAAGTTCTCGTCAATAGATACCGCTGGTATCGAGTGTTCGAGCTGTTCGTCGGATTCCAGTATACCACTCACTTCTCCTGGGGATACTTCGCCCCTCTCGCCTCTACGAACAGGATGGGCCGTAAGCAAATCGAGGGGCAGTGTTAGATTTTCAGAGAATGTAAAAGAATACCTAACGGCATGGTTTACACTTGGAGAAAGAGCTGGGCGAAAGGCAGACCCCGCCCAAGTTGCAGTGGACATGCGAAATGCGAAAAATGAATCAAATGCACGTTTGTTCACTAGAGAACAGTGGCTGACAAAGAGCCAAGTTCAGAGCTTTTTCTCCCGGCTAGCAGCAATGCGACGTAAAGATCAGGGTGTGATCGGGATATCGCTGGACGAGCAGGAAGATGTCCAATGCGTCCAGGAGAATTCCGAGAGACAAGATCTGGTAGACAAAGTTAACAAAGAGATTAAAGTCTCGCATCCAATGAGCTACGACACGCATGACCTCTGTGAACGTTACCACAGTAACACACTTCAGAAATTCAATGTGGTTTGGTTGCGAGCCATCTGTAGTCATTTTGAGATCCCTGTAAAACTGAGAGACAAAAAGCAGACCCTCGTAGACAAACTGTCCGACGTGATTAAGGATTGTCAGTGTGTTTCACAGTAGACTTATGTAAACAATGTCCCAGACAGTTGCTGAAAGTGTAGAATATTTTCTACAGGTACAAACTTCCTTTAGTTCCGATATCAAGTTCTGACGGCGTTGTTATAGTGTAATACTCAAAGCTTATGATATCTGTGACATTGAATTTTGTCGTGCTTTACTCACTTAGAATTCAGAACTAAATCAGTGAAAGATAGTACCTAGTTTGACGACATGTCAAGCAGTGTCTGCTACACGATATAGGCATCGTACTGAGCCTTGCTCTTCAAGTCAAAATCATTTTTAACGAAAACAGGGATAAGTGTGTTCAGCTTGTCGCAAACAGTGATATTTTTTTTAGAAAAACAATTGAAAAATTACCAGAGGCAACACTTATAACATCTGTTCATACCAAGCATGTGTCAAAATTTTTATCACGTTTGTAGCAGATTTCTATGGCGTTCATTACTGCTCAAAACACTTTGAGCACATATTTGACTTTCTGACACCTTTTTTACGTTCGAGGGGATCAAATTCCTCTGTCAGATATCACGTCCTAAATTTTACGACGTAAAACCTTGTATTATATTCTATGGCGTCAAATACATCGACGTCTACTTTACGGCGAGAATGCAATCATCGTTTAGTGGGCTTTCAACGTCTTCAAAACGAGGAGCTTCGCGTTACGACTTAAAATTCAATTTTGACTACACGTTACGTCGTCATTTAACAAATAAGTTTTACGTCGTATCTTTTACGACGTAAAATTTATCACCTTTTTAACTTGTCAATCAAAATCTTGTCAAATAAGTTTTACGTCGTAACTTTTACGCCGTAACATGTCAATCAAAAATGCTCACAATTTTTAATAAGTTAACTTCAAAGTCTTAATACATTACCATTTATAATTTTTAACAAGTTTCTTAATAGATTACGTAACCTCAAAGTCCTAATACGTACAATATTAAATAAATTCTTTCCTTGGCTACCGTTTTTAAGACAGTTATCATTCGAGCCGAAATTTATTATAATCTCTTCCAGTTTTCATTTGCGTGCATAAGTTTTGGACGAAAATTTGCTTTTATGACAAACACAAAATACAACGCAAGTGCCGATTTTTCCATTAACATTTGTTGGTGTTGCTTTTCGATTTTTTTTTAACAAATTATAAAGAAAAACACACTAATCTATCTTAATAGATCTCGCTTTTTTTGTTTTGTTTTTTTTTTGTTTTTTTGTTGTTGTTTTTTGTTTTTTGGTGCAATGTAGAACCTGATAACTTGTAGTACACGAAACATTTACCACACAGCCCAATAGTTTATTCAACCTGACATCTTTGCTAATATATATTTTCTTTTTCCACTGGAAATACGTACCTGGGTTTATCAAGAAAAAATGTTAAAGGATCAAAAAATGGAGCAAATCTTTCATAAAAATTTGTACTATCTTCTCCTGGAATTTGACAAAACCCAAGAACGAACACATGCATCATTTATTTCTTGGCCAAAGCTATGCACGAAAAGAATCCTACTTAGTGGTATGTAATATTTCTGAGATGTTGAAGGTATTCAGGTTGATCTCTTGGACTGAGTTACCTCATGCATTATAATACTATGATAAAGTTATAAATTTTATAATTACAGTAAATCCTCCATGATCGCTCTTGTGGATGGGGGGAGGGGGGGAGGATATTGTTTTGCAGTTTTCATTCGAAATTTAAATATCCAATTTTAACTATGTATTTGTACTAAATGAAAGCTGTTCCCCTTCTTGCAACATTGAAAATTATCACAACCTCTGGTAGTTGTGCGTAGGGCAAGATTGTTCCTACAAGGTTTTTGCACTGGTTTTCAGTCTTACCTTAACTAAACATGCATACTATAAGATATGTAACTTAAAAGATCACCCCTCCTTACTTACCACTTGCCACTTAAATAAGACAAATAGTTGATTTATGTTTGCAAAAAGATCTAGATGTGACTTTCTTTCGACCGAAATTATGTGTTTGCTTTTTTTTTTCCATAAGAGTAATATCTTATGCTTAGAATGCGCTCATAGACATGGTGGCCGTTAGAGATTCCATTTTCGTGGGAAATCTGTTTCCTAAATTGTTTCTAAAAATATTCTGGTCCATTAAAACCCCGTCATATAACCCTAACCCAACCTACTTAAACGAGAATGAAACCATCCTACTCAAGTATATAACTGGTAGCTTATATGAATAGTAAGGGTTCCATTCTCGTCTAAATAACGGCTCCTGACTTCATCCAGAGGGAGGAAATCCTCCCATCCTAGCGGTGAAGATTGTAGAAGCCATCTGGGGACAGGCGATCGGCGAGCGAAGGCGTCACTTCCATGGCGGAGAGTTATGCTGGTGATTGAGAAAAAAGTAGATTTTGTTATTTTTATCGTTGGATTGTATTTCTCGAACAATCGATCTTTGAATTTTACAAAACTTCACAGTAGATAGAATATTAACCTTAAGTTGAGGAACACAGGATCTGAGCCTGCGTTTTCAAAGAAAACCCCCGTGTTCCCGGCAGTGGACATCTTGGGTACTATAATCGCCCTGAAGTGGCCTGCAATTAAAGGACTCTTTATGCCCACCGCCAGGGTCATGGAGTTTGACTGTTCTTCTAACCGAGGGATGCTCCACTGGAAGGTCGCCACTCTTCCCGGCGTCATACGTGGAGTTACCTGAAGGGCAATGGTTGAAATCTTCATTAACACCTTAAGTTGTATAAACCATTTTTGTAGCTACTGCCTTTAAGAATTTGTGGCAATTAACTGTTTTCTTTTGCTAGTACTTACATCGCTGAGTTGGTTTGCCCCCCTTTCTGCTAGAAGCAACTGCTGGTGGCTCTCCGTATTTTCTGCCTCGTGTCTGGCAGGCTCCTCTCTGCGCATCACATCGTTGCACACCGGGAATGGACAGGCAACGAACGCGCGGGTACATCCGGAGGCAATGTGCCCGTTCAATTGGTCCCTGGAAAAGATAATTTCCTTTTGTTTACACCATTAGTCGTCATGTATACAACGTTTAGATTAAACGAAGAAATATTAACAATTTATGAGAGGGTTTCTTTCATTTAATACTCGGGGAGATTGCAGGAGACTTAAAACTGATGGGCAGTCGAATATGTTGTTTTCCTCAGCCCTTTTTATGTTGTTTGATCAGTATTTGTCTCTAATTCTATTTTATTTCTGTTTTATCCAAAGTAGAGCTACGTTGTTCGTTCACGGTTTTTGAAGTGGTTTTTTAAACATCAGTTTACATTATTAAACTAATCAGACTTACCGAGGTATGGAAACTACGTTGCAATTGAAGGGGCACGTTACAGGAGCCTTCCGGCATTCCAACTCCTGGTGTTGGTGATACTGCCGGAAGGGCAGCGTAACTCCGCAGTACCCGCAATCTTGGGGACGCATGTCGCATTCGCCGGCGTGCCTTTCAACCTCTCCGCGAGGGAACGTCTGTATGCAACCTTGGTGGGTGCATTGGACAGGCTCATGGAGGCATTGCTGTTGATGATTAGAGATGTTCTCCAATGGGCCCGTCCAATTACACCCCTCTGCTCTCCTTACACAGTACAATTCCAGTGAATCCACTACCCTGTCGAAAGTGATTATGCCCCTCACGTCCGAGGCTTGGAGGGGTTGCCTTCCGACAGGGCAGTTTCTGTTACCATGCAAATGCATCCACTGCCTTAGACAGCCGCGGCAAAAAAGGTGTCCCTCTTTGCATGCCACTGCTTTACGTATGACGTATTGACTGTACGGGAAAGAGAAGGACATAATTCGTTAAGTATATTTTACAGGGACAATTGCCCTACCCCCCTTGGGACAAATTACCTACCCCCCTAGAGTGAAATGAACTGGGATCAAGGTTCCACATACGTTTTTTTCTTTTTCTACTTTGCCAAAAAAATGAAAACGCTGGGGGAGGGGTAAGAATTCAACAATGATTATAAAATATCAAAGCCACTGATTCATTACTAACTTCCAGAGAGAGAGGGTGTTTACTATACAGTACTCCGGATGTCAAGAAATAGCCAGATCTAAGGGTTTTGTTAATTATTAATTAATTTCTTTAGGGGGAGAGGGGAGATAGGGGTAAAAAAATTTGATGGCTTGATTTGAGCGTAGGGATTTTTTATAAGAGGCCGCGCGCGGGGTGGGGGCGGGGGGGGTTTGTACCATTTGCTATCATTTATCGCATTATGTAATTTTATATGTCTCGAAAATCGATTTCCTAAAGGCTAACTTTTTTTTCAGGGATTTTTTGGGGGGCTTTTTTACTTCATCAAGTTGTTTATGAGTTCATCAAGGGAAGAATTCACGCATAGATAGGAAATTATCTCAACTCAAAAACAGATGTTTCTGTTGGTTTACAGTGAGAGTGAAAACCACTAATTAAGTACAATAGGCTTACATTGATTTCGCTCGAGTAAGGGGAGCTCTTAGAAAAATAGAAAGGAGTCATGAAAAATAGTATTTACTGGACACTACACACTTTTATCACACAACTAATTATAAAAATGTTCGTGACTTAAAATATATGTATGAAACAAGAAAGTATTTCCCAAAGAAAATGCGTGTTGTTCTTACTAATGACATATAAAAAGTGAGCTGCACGTCAGATTGTGGCTGACAACATCAGTCTCCTCTACAACACCACAGACTACTGTCGAACTCGGAAACCTAACGTTTCATGTCGACGCTAGGCATTTGCTTTCCTGTAAGGTATTTTTAGTTTCTTCAAATATGATTTTTGCATGTAACTTACCGCTGGGCTAAATTTAACCGTTACTATTCTAAAGCGCCGATATGTAAATAATATGAGCAAATGTCCCGCAAAGTGGGGCATTAGCTCGTGTCTGAAATACAAACTCCTAATCCACGATATTGGGGAAGGGGGACTTTTGAGTGTGTTTTGTTGAATATAACCCGGGGGGGGGGGGTAACTTTAGGACTTTGTGGGTGGGGATGTGCCGCTGGGACCTTGGAACCCTTTACATACCGGAGCTAGTTCAGCCGAATTTTGCTACCCTATAATACGGTAAACTCCCCCAACCCCCTCCTCCCTTATCCTAGAGTAGCTGTTTTCCCGTCGCAGGTTACATGCTGAGCTTCGGGGCTGAGCACGTACGCTATTATCAAGAACAATAAATTGTGTAATTGTTTCCAATTTCCGTCCTCCCGGAATATAACCGGAATTGCCTACAGAGTATCAAATATAATCGAAAACCTTCGCCAGGAAAAAAAAAACTTTGCACAATTTGTACTCATCAAAAAATTAAAGTAGTCAAGGCTGATGGTTTCTAAAGAAACTGTTTGGGGCTGCGTCGGTGGGAGTAACGAAGGGCTAACGCTCGAAACGTCAGCTTTTGTAATCGTTGCGGTGGCCAGTTTACCATTTCAACTTTGTTGACATATCCAAACAAAAGTAGTACTCCCACTATTGGTGGATTCCCTTTTTTAATATCACACTTTGGCCGCAGAGAAGTAATAAAACAGGTAAAACCACTACTCTCATTTTGAAATTCGAGTTGGGTTTATTTAGTTTACTCACCAAAATAGGACACAAGTAAGCTGGGTCCGGCTGCAGGACGAAGGAATCGGGATGGTAACCGACTTGAACCATCCTTACTTTCTGTTAAAAAAAAAAACAAAACAAAACAAAACAAATAAAGAGGTAAAAGGAAGGAACAGAATATCCCGAATATCGACTGATTCTCCGCGTTGTTCTCCCTTCCGCTTTGTCCCCAGTCTCTCGCGATCACTGGGGGATATTCAGCTAATAATTAAGGAAAACCTTTACCCTCCCATCACTCCCCGCTCGCGCTCTGCTCCTTTAAAGTTAAATTTAAGTATCCCTCTCTCGCGCTTTCCGCTTGTCTCGCTTGCTCTAAGTTTCCCAATTCCCACTCAGCCTTGGGAAGGTCTGAGGAGGAGTCAGGCTTTTGCCGCTCCAATCGCAGTTTGTTTATGTTGTTTACCTCCCGTTGTGCTCTAGGTGGTGATGGATTGTCACCAGATCTGCAACTGGGCGTAGGTGATTATTGGTCAGGGTGTACCAACCCCTCCCTCGTTTACAAATATTACAATAGGGCGATATAGGGCCGATAGCGTTCCATGTTATTGATAATCCCACTTGAGAAAATTCTTTCTTCTCGTGACTCCGTTCGTAAGACCAGGGAGTCGCATTTGATAGATAAGGCTTTCTATAACTCTTGAATCTCATGGCCTACACCGCCGTGAGGAATTAATGTAATCCATATCCTTTAGAATTTTTCCTTTTCTATTTTTTATGTTCAACGTCATTTCCGCCTCCCTTTTTTAACAATTTCTATTGCTACCTTCTCCATCTATATAATATTGTGATCCCTACATAGTTCAGTAACATCTGTAAACCTGATCGTAGAAGGCTGGTATGGCCAGCCCGATGAGATATTGTTATACGCATTGTTTTCAATTAGCTTTGCTGCAGCAGTAGTCTTTTCACTTGTCGTTCGTGGTTCATTTAATTTTTTGGCTCATTATGTCTCCTTTCTAGAGAGATCGGCAATGTTCGCAACCAACAGGATCTTTGTCCACGGTTTTTGTAGCTAATTTAATCTGTTTCAAAGAAGAGGAAAGGCGAAGATAAGAGGAGGATATAGGTGCGATAATTTTCCATGTTATCTAAAACGTTACAAAAAAGACTTAACTGTGAGCAGGGGTATCGTGCGAAAATGGCGTTTATGGAAGGTATTTTTTACTTGTGGTGGGAGCCGATAAAACAATCCTGGCTACGCCCTTAATTTGTTTTATGGCAACAAAACAACAGAAAATTAGTCTTCATTAACACTATCGTTGAGAAACGTTATCGAAAACTCTTCTCAAAGCCTTTCTTAGTAAAGTACCAGCAGTAAGAGCAAGGGAACAAGCCAAAGGAGACCTTATATGTATCATGGGCAGGGTACTGTACGAACCCCTGTTACAATTCGCATATGTTTTGGTGATGGAGGTGCAGGGGGCCGCTACGCATTCACGGACAAGAAATGGGAATCGAAACTTTCGAGTTTTAACATAGGAAATAACTAATAAAAAATAACTGATTAAATAGCGTTGGCTGCATTTTCATAGTCCCTAAAGAGGAATGAGTCCGCAAAATTTAAGCCTATTTTTTGGGACAAAAAAGAATGCATTTGAATAGGTTTTACTCCCGTGCAAGAATCTCTTGATCCTACTATAAAGACTATTTCTTTTTTTTTTAATAGAGATATTAAAAACCGAAATTTTTTCAATATTATCTTATGGCATGAAATGTAAAAAGAGGCCAGTAGAGGATAGATTTTCTTGCAACATGCATCTACCGGCATAGAACTAAATGCTTTTTCCTAGCTATACTAGTCTACTATATATACCTGGTGTTTTTAAGACCGGGCTACTGAAAAATGTTAGTTTCTCAAACTGGTTGGTACTTTAATGCCCCCTTCTACGGGAAAAGTTAAATCTCATCTCAAAAGGAAATTCTTGAATACACGAGCTTCCATTTGTTAACTTGGAAGTTAACAAGAGTGAAGCTTTCCATGTAAGTCTGAAAAATATTTAATGTTAGCATGGCCGATTGCAAAGGCATTTCTCCAACTTTTCAATGTAACGCAACTGGCCTCTCAAAACTAATCCAAACCAACATTACTCAACAAAGGCAACTATTTAGCTGCTTGCTGTCTTGGAACATCATCAACGGCCGGAGTGCGTCATTGATTCCAAGGAAATCAGGGAGTGCAAACAAACTGCATAAAAGTGCGAAAATACAGCACATTTGGAAACAATCCCACCCCCCGGAATTTAACCAGCCTACCACAAATGCATACAGTTTGGGCAACAACATGACACTCAGCTTTACGGAAGCCCCTCTTAGAAAAAAGTTAGCTGGCCCAACGGGGGCAACAGGCCGCCTCCCTAGTAGTATTAGTAGTAGTTTTTTATTTAAAGTCGGTAAAAATCTTCAGTAATTACAATAGTATTCTATTTAAAATAACACTATATCGTAAGAATTACATTAAAACTACTATTACAATATTGTTTTAGAAGATTGTCGAGTGAGAATCCTGATTCAAAAGCGCGATTGATTTCCTTCTTGAACTCACCCTTTCCCCATTGTGAATTTTTTTCTGGAGTTTTCATTGATTTCTTTCAATTCCAGGAAGTTATTTGGAGTCCATGATTGACAGCCGAGGGTGGTCACTGGTAATGCATCAATCAATTCCACCTGCGCCCAGTCCCCTCTCCCCCGTCCCCCTGGAATTTTTTTCTCGTGGATGGCAAATTCCCAGGGGTATGAGTACTTAAGCTATCAATTGGTGGATTTGACCGATACATAACGAATCAAGATACGGATTCTTATATTTACACTAAAAGCATCTCTGTTTTAAGCGAATTATGATTTGAAAAACTGCCTGTAATATAAATATAAAGTTCAATAAAGCAATTTGGAAGTTAGTCTGAATCAAGAGCATCATTGAATCTCTCACACATTTCGCACTTATTCTTTTTTTTATTTCTCCCTCTCTATGGATTGAGTTTTAGATGATCACAATGTTATGCAAAAATCTAAGAGGTCAACACTGTCCCCCCAAAATTAAAATATTAAAGCTATACGAATCTCCTAAATTTGTAACAAATGACATAACTAAAAATTTGTAAACAACAGAACTTGTGGTGGGAGGGTCAGATAGAAACTAGGGGAAAGGGGAAAATCTGAAGAGTTTTACGTCAATTCTATGCACCAGGGTCTCATTGTGATTCTCTTTTTTTTTCGCTAACAAATCCAATCACAAGCTATCCTTGGGCTAAAAAAAATCTTGATTCCCGCTGAATCTTTATCTAATGTCAGGGGCACCAAACGAGAGTATATTTCCAAAACCACTTAAACATAGCGTTGTTGAATGTATTGTTGTATTTGAACGGTATATATAGGCATATTTTAACCCCTAAAATTGTTTTATCTGTTTGGATATCCGAGCTGAAAGTCTAGTGATCCGAAAATCGTTAGGGATCAAAACTTGTCTTTTCGAAAAATTCAGCAAAACAAAAGGGCTCCCGCAAATTGTAACGTAAAAATCTTTCAAAAGTGGGAAGTTATAACATGTTCTATATGTTTGCAAATCCTAGGAGAGGCAGGCATCAGCATGAAATGTTACAAAAACAAAAAATTCTAGATCCCAAATCTTCTTCCGAATAGATATTTTCCCTAATATTGACGTTGTGTGCCCCTATAATGTAATGAGAGAAGGTTAAGGGGGAGGGCTGGACTTCAGAGGGGAGGCGCGCATCTAGGATATACTGATCAAGTTCCTAAACGAGCGCCGAAGGCGCAAGCTTTTAGTGGAGTAGATGGGGACATGCTCGCCCGAAGAACGTTTGGCATTTTAAATCCCAGACAGGATATTGACAAGAGTTCAACTTGATAGGCTCGTGACTTATTTCTTTTTTTTTTTTTATTCAAGTTTATTGATATATAAAAATCTGACCGGTTTTCGTAAAAAAGATGGAATTCAAAGCGAGGGGAAGCCACGCACGCGAGTTCTGCTTTTGCACCTTCAGACATAGAGGTGATTACTTAAGGAATATCAGCACAGAACTCCTGTATGTGCCTGCAGCTCTTACCTGAGCGGATTACGTTAAGGAAAGTACGTTCTCAATTACGGTGCAGCTGATTACCCTGCCGTGTGGTTTTCTCGATTTCTTTGAGGCCCACGTATTTCTCTTTGTTTTTCCACGTACATATGTATTTCGTGGGTTCTGAAGGGGGGTGGTTAGCGAAACTTCTACTCCCCCCTGGATTTTCCTAGACTATGCCTCGGAAGAAAGAGGAAAACAGATGAGTACTTTTCCCCCAAATTACGAAGTCCTTAGGGTAGTAGTGCAATATTCATTTCTCGGTTTGTTCTTAAAACAGTTCATTAAATTCGAATTCTTCTGGCAGTTCTCCACCTACAATGTTGAAACTCTCGGGAAGACTCTGGGTACACGCTTCCAACATTATTTGGTTAGGGTGAGGGGAGGGGGGGTTGAGGGGAGGGGAGAGGAGGGGCTGGACTTGAATGAAGAGGAAAACGTCCCCAAAAAAAAGCGTCCTCCAAGACTCTTGTCCATAATTGTAGGCCGGGTCTTTGATAGGAATAAAAACTACTGGTAGAAGAAAACTGAAATTTAAACACTGGCGTTTCTACGACAACTACCTACTGTCTACAGGGAAAGGGAAATCGAAAAAAGTTTGCGGTTGACGGGAGCAAAAAGAAAATAGCCTAAAGTAAGGAAAACAGACAAAAAACATACGAAGATTTGAACGAAAATTGAATGTACTTCTATTGATAAATCAGAAAGCAAAATAACATACCGAAAACGTAGTCTAAACATTTGTTATTTCCCGACCAATGCCGGGGAAAAACATTTTAATTTTTTTATGCTATAACTGCAGCAAGGATTTCCTTCGGTTGAATAATTCTTTAGGATTGGTTAAATCGAGCGGGATGAAAACTGCACAAAGGATTTATATAAAGAGCTAATTACGCATGCTAATCTTAAGGTAAAACAAGGCGATTTGCGTAAGAAGTATAGCCGCGGCCCGCATGATTTGCTCTGCTAACGGTTTTCCTGGTTGACTTGGTTGATTCTCCATTCTATATTTTTTGTCGGAATAATAAAATTCACTTTTCCCTGGCTAATGCTAATGATAACGCAAGTTTTACAGGTATAATGGTTTTAAAATCACGGTTTTCGCTCGGTCACAACCGGAAAACAAACATGTGAATAAAGGCAGCCACCGATTCCGCCCTTAGCGAACAAGATCGCGCGAATTACCGCAAGGCAATTAGATTGCAGGATTTGGAGAATTCCACCCGCTCGAAAGCTTCGGGTTGGTAAAAAGGAGCGTTATGTTTTTTGGTACAAAAACATCGGCCTCCACTAGTACATGAAACCACGAAACTATGTCTGCCATGTCGGACGCCAGTACAACTCAGTCAAGCGCTTAAACGTTTCAACATGCATGATTACCCAGGGATAGGAAAACAGAAACTATTTCCAGTTAGCGTGAGGCTAGGAGTCAACTGCAGCTTGCATTCATTGAATAAAATTGCACAATGATCAAATTAAAGATATACGTGAGGTTTCTTGGTGTTGCAGAAACCACTTTCTTGGCGTGCGCTTTTCAATCTTTTGTATTACGTCAATATCGCACCCGTCACCTAAATGAACGCTAAAACATGGGTAATAGTTATATTTAGAATCTTTCAGTTCCATTTTTTTTGTTTTTTTGTTTAAAGATTTTTTAGCAAAACAAGGTGTTTTGAGTTTTGGTTTTTCTTTAGCCCTGTGTAGTATATATAGATTATTATGTCTATTTTTCTTCTTCAATATATTCAATGTATTCGTTTTAGTATCCTTTGAATTCTCCCTGGCGGTGGACATAAAGAGTCCTTTAATTGCAGGCCACTTCAGGGCGATTATAGTACCCAAGATGTCCACTGCCGGGAACACAAGGGGTTTTCTTTGAAAACGCAGGCTCAGATCCCGTCTTCCTCAACTTAAGGTTAATATTCTATCTACTGTGAAGTTTTGTAAAATTAAAAGATCGATTGTTTGAGAAATACAATCCAACGATAAAAATAACAAAATCTACTTTTTTCTCAATCACCAGCATAACTCTCCGCCATGGAAGTGACGCCTTCGCTCGCCGATCGCCTGTCCCCAGATGGCTTCTGCAATCTTCACCGCTAGGATGGGAGGATTTCCTCCCTCTGGACGAAGTCAGGAGCCGTTATTTAGACGAGAATGGAACCCTTACTATTCATATAAGCTACCAGTTATATACTTGAGTAGGATGGTTTCATTCTCGTTAAGTAGGTTTGGTTAGGGTTATATGACGGGGTTTTAATGAACCAGAATATTTTTAGAAAAAATTTAGGAAAAACATTTCCCACGAAAATGGAATCTCTAACGGCCACCATGTCTATGAGCGCATTCTAAGTATAAGATATTACTCTTATGGAAAAAAAAACAAACACATAATTTCGGTCGAAAGAAAGTCACATCTAGATCTTTTTACAAACATAAATCAACTGTTTGTCTTATTTAAGTGACAAGTGGTAAGTAAGGAGGGATGATCTTTTAAGTTGCATATCTTATAGTATGCATGTTTAGTTAAGGTAAGACTGAAAACCACTGCAAAAAACTTGTAGGAACAATCTTGCCCTACGCACAACTACCAGAGGTTGTGATAATTTTCAATGTTGCAAGAAGGAGAACAGCTTTCATTAAGTACAAATACATAGTTAAAATTGGATATTTAAATTTCGAATAAAAACTGCAAAAAAATGTCCTCCCCCCCTCCCCCCATCCACAGGAGCGATCATGGAGGATTTACTGTAATTACAAGATTTATAACTTTATTATAGTATTATAATGCATGAGGTAACTCAGTCCAAGAGATCAACCTGAATACCTTCAACATCTCAGAAATATTACATACCACTTAGTAGGATTCTTTTCGTGCATAGCTTTGGCCAAGAAATAAATGATGCATGTAAACAACAAACATATGAAATACATATATATGAACTGCGGTTATGAAACGTATATGTGCACGATCCTTCGCAGTAAAGCACTATTTAAGCAATAGTGAAAATCAGACCTGAAAAAAATTCAGGCCTGTACGGGATTCGAACCACTGACCTCTGCGATACTAGTGCAGCGCTCTACCAATTGAGCTAACAAGCCAACTGGGAGCAGGCCATCAAATTAATTCGACATAACCCGTAGATGATAAATCAAACAACAAACATATGAAATACATATATATGAACTGCGGTTATGAAACGTATATGTGCACGATCCTTCGCAGGGTTTATGTCGAATTAATTTCATGGCCTGCTCCCAGTTGGCTTGTTAGCTCAATTGGTAGAGCGCTGCACTGGTATCGCAGAGGTCAGTGGTTCGAATCTCGTACAGGCCTGAATTTTTTTCAGGTCTGATTTTCAAATGATGCATGTGTTCGTTCTTGGGTTTTGTCAAATTCCAGGGGAAGATAGTACAAATTTTTATGAAAGATTTGCTCCATTTTTTGATCCTTTAACATTTTTTCTTGATAAACCCAGGTACGTATTTGAAATGGAAAAAGAAAATATATATTAGCAAAGATGTCAGGTTGAATAAACTATTGGGCTGTGTGGTAAATGTTTCGTGTACTTGTTTCGTGGTAAATGTTTCGTGCACTTGCGTTGTATTTTGTGTTTGTCATAAAAGCAAATTTTCGTCCAAAAATTATGCACGCAAATGAAAACTGGAAGAGATTATAATAAATTCTACAGGTTCTACATTGCACCAAAAGAAGAAAAAAAAAAAAGAAAAAAACAAAACAAAACAAAAAACGCGAGATCTATTAAGATAGATTAGTGTGTTTTTCTTTATAATTTGTAGAAAAAAAGCGAAAAGCAAAACCAAAAAATGTTAATGGAACAATCGGCACTTGCGTTGTATTTTGTGTTTGTCATAAAAGCAAATTTTCGTCCAAAAATTATGCACGCAAATGAAAACTGCAAGAGATTATAATAAATTTCGGCTCGAATGATAACTATCTTAAAAACGGTAGCCAAGGAAAGAATTTACTTAATATTGTACGTATTAGGACTTTGAGGTTACGTAATCTATTAAGAAACTTGTTAAAAATTATAAATGGTAATGTATTAAGACTTTGAAGTTAACTTATTAAAAATTGTGAGCATTTTTGATTGACAAGTTACGGCGTAAAAGTTACGACGTAAAACTTATTTGACAAGGTTTTGATTGACAAGTTATAAAGGTGATAAATTTTACGTCGTAAAAGATCCGACGTAAAACTTATTTGATAAATTACGACTTAACGTGTAGTCAAAATTGAATTTCACGTCGTAACGCGAAGCTCCTCGTTTTGAAGAGGTTGAAAGTCCACTAAAAGATGATCGAATTCTCGCCGTAAAATAGACGTAGGTGTATTTAACGCCATACTGTAGAATACAAGGTTTTACGTCGTAAAATTTAGGACGTGATATCTGACAGAGGAATTTGATCCCCTTGAACGTAAAAAAGGTGTCAGAAAGTCAAATATGTGCTCAAAGTGTTTTGAGCAGTAATGAACGCCATAGATTTCTCCGGCTATTGACAAGTTGCTGGTCTGTGGACACAATCGACGCGGAACCGAGAGAACCAAGGTCAGGATATTTGAAATTAATTTATTAATTGTATCATATCAAACTCCAGCTTGAAAGCATTTATTCTTTTCAGCCACAATTTTCTCCCCAGATATTATACTGAGGTGTAAATTGGGATAGAACAAAATCATACGACACAGCGTACGGCACAAGTTATCAGCGGTCTTTTTGTGCGGACCTTTGAGAGAACAGTACAACATCGAACTGGATCGTCGTGATCTAAATTTAAGCGATTATTTCTTCACTTCAGAAGCCTAAAACCTTCATTTCCCCCTTAGCCTCCAGACATGGAGAGTTTATATTCTGATTCTGGAAAATTTCACCTCGGAAGCGATATTAAATGGGTAATTAACTGCGAAATGTGGCCATTGTTCCGACCATTTGTTTTGATACCACGATCGAATCATGATGGATGCAGCGTACTTTTCGAAGGCAAAACCGAGCAATTTCTTGAGGTTGTCATGGATTTCAGCAATTTGGTTATTACAAAAATACTGATATTAGCCATGAAGCCGGGCTGCAAAGCGGGTAAGTTGTATTTATGACGAAATCTGCTCCAGTAGTTCGTGTAGGTGATGAAATCGCGAATGCTCGTACATATGCTGATTCAAACGGTCATAACTTTTGAAAAATCGAAAACGTACGGGGGGTTTTACATTTTTTTGCCTATAAAGGTCTAAATTTAACGGCTGTGTAGGAAAGAGTTGTCAACCAGGTCCCAAATCCCAAAACTTAACGTCTAAATCAAGGTTATTTACGGCCATCGGCCGATGGCGATTTATAGGGGTCAGAATATGCTCAAATTCGCCTTTTCAGATATATTGAGAGGGCAAATTCTAACTTTCTTGGCAAACTAGAAAGGTTTTTAAGCAATCTGATACAAATTCGGTGGCTTAACTATGCGAATCAAATATTTTACAATGTTACAAAATATGCCTACTTTTCAATTTTCGAGACGTTGCGACAGTCCCTACGGACTGGGAAACAATTATGGCCCCTAACGCAGTCAGAAAATTATTTCGAATCAAACCAAACCTAATTTAGTTCTTTCCTAAGTAAAGTCTTTCTGTTGACTGAGTGTCAGGCAAAATTATTTTTCACGCAAAATTGACCGGGTGGAAATAAGAGGGACAGCCTCTTAAGAGCAAACTAGTTCAATGCAATGTCTAATAGTGTAATAAACTTCAGGGCTTAAGCAGGATATGTTTTAAGGTGACATGGGCTAGGGTTAACCTACCCCCTTGGTTCATATCCCCTCGGCGATGGTTCATATCCCCTCGCAATTTTCCAACGCCTCTAACTATGTTGGTTCCGCATAAAATATGTTATTATTTCATACCAAACTAGTTGATTCCAAAGACCACTAGGGTGAGAAGTGTAATGGCTTAAGCATGAATAAGTCAAAAGTTCGATGGGGTTAGGGTTAAGGGACCATCTTTTCATTTCCGCCATCTTGGATTTTTTCCAAAAGGGTAGCATGGTACTTTTGGTCAAAAGTTCCATTGTCTAAAACGCTTTCTTATTGTTTGATTATCATTAAAAAGAGTTACTATTGTCTGAAAACTACTTTTTTCGGTATAGAACTTGTTTTCAACACGTAAAGCCTTACTTAAGAATTCTAGTCTTTCAAAATTCAGATGGTCACTGTTCCAAAGACTGGAACTCTGTCATTCCGTAATGCAATATACTCATATTTATCACAAAAGTAGTTCAATGCAATGTGTCGCGTTCCCGATGCCGCAGACACGTGGTGTTGTGCACCGGAGTTCGCCAGTGTTGAACTTTAGACAAGCAGCAGCATCAAACTCTTTATTCACTTAAGCTGGCAGTCTTTGTACAGCACAGGCGGTAAAAACTATAGACCGGATACATGAAGGTTCGATATAAGGAAAACCGAAAGACTACGAAACTAGAAATGATAAAAATGAGGAATATTACAATCGTAACTTACATCGGATCTTGACTCCGGGGTAGAGAACTCCTAAACTTCGTTCGGCTCCGAAATGCTTTCGCTACAGGGACTCCTCGTAACTGAGCTACTTGCTAATAGAAGGCGAATTTAGTTCTTACACTTTGACGTCACGGGAACTAGAAATGAACAGTGCTTTATGTAGCTGGCTTTGAGCGGATATTCGCTAGTCACGGAACAGAAATCAAACAAAGCGCGCTAACAAATTAAATAGAAAGTCATTGAAAGTTTCTTAGTGTCTTTGTGCTAAAAACGGAAGAGTTACATAAGTAAAAAAGATTAGAGTTCGTATCCGTAAACGTGACACAATGCCCAAAAGTGTCACCAGGTTCATGGCTTAAGCAGGAATGGTTCAAAGGTGAGATGGGGTTAGGGCTAACCCTTGGTCATATCCCGTCAGCGATGGTTCATATCCCCTCGCAATCTTGCAACCCCTATAACTCTGTTCCTTGCGCATAAAATATGTTCTTGTTTCATACCAAACTAGTTTAATCCAAAGACCTCTAGATTTTTTGGATTTTTTTTCCAAAGGGGTAGCATGGTACTTTTGGTCAAAAGTGTTCTTGTCTAAAACGCTCTATTCTTATTTGATTATCATTGGAAAGAGTTACTATTGTCTGAAAAGTACTTTTTTTGGTGTACAAATGGTTTTAAACACCTAAACCCTAACTCAACAATTTCAGTCTTTCAAAATTTAGATGTTCACAGTTCCAAAGAATGGAACTCTCTCATTCCGTAGTACAATATACTCACATTTATCACACAAGTAGTTCAATGCAATGCCCAACAGTGTGACAAACTTCATAGCTTCAGCAAGAATGGCTTAAGAGTTACATTGGGTTAGGGTTAAGGCACCGTCTTTTCATTTCCGCTATCTTGGATTTTTTTCCAAAGGGTAGTGTGGTACTTTTGGTTAAATGGTTTTAAACACCTAAACCATTACTTAAGAATTTCAGTCTTTCAAAAGCTAGATGGTCAGAGTTCCAAGGAATGTCACTCTGTTACTTAGCAATGTAATATCCTAATGTTTATCAAGCAAGTAGTTCACTATAATGCCCAACAGTGTGACAAGGTTCGTAGCTTAAGTACGAATGGTTCCAAAATTACATGGGGTTAGGGTTAACGTACCACTTTGGTTCATATCCCCTCAGCGATGGTTTATATCCCCTCGGCGATGTTGCATATTCTCTCGCAATCGTGCATACCTTTATATTTAATACCAAAGTAGTTCAATTCAATGTATAATGGTGTAAGAAATTTCATTGCTTAAGCAGAAATGGTGTTTAAGTTAGATGGGGTTACGGTTAATCTACCACCTTGGTTCATATCCCCTCGGCGATGGTTCATCTCCCCCAGCAATCTTTAAACCACTATAACTGTGTTGCTTCTGCATAAAATATCTTCATGTTTCATACCAACGTAACTCAATCCAACTAGACGGACAAGTTTGATGGCTTAAGCATGAATGAGTCAAAAGTTAAATGGGGTTAGTGTTAAGGGACCCTCTTTTCACTTCCGCCATCTTGAATTTTTAGACCAGTCAGTAACCAGTAATTCTGTCAATCAGTCAACCAGTCAGTCAACAACTTTGTCAGGCGCTCTGGTACCATTAACTCAGTCAAGCAGTCGGTCACCCAGAAAAGCATCTACCCAATTACCAAGTTAGCCACCAGGCGATCTGCAAGTTGGTCACCAGTCCGTCTAGTTTTTCCCAAAACTCTGTTTTCAGTGCTAGGTCAGGAAGACTTGACGCATTTTAGTCTCTACACAAATTTCGTAGGAAACATCACGTGTCTAGCAAATTTCTGTTTTTTCTTACATATTTCAACACATTCGCTTAAAAAACGTTGGTTTCGGCTTGTTTCTAGCTAATTTTTGCAAAAGCGTGCTTTCAGCGTGAGTTGAGCAAGACTTGACCCAATTCTCTCTTTGGCCAAATTTCGCAGGAAACTTCGGGTTTTAGGCAAGTTTTAGTGTTTTTTTAATAGATTTTCATCTATTAAATAAGATTGCTTCGGGCCTGTTTGATATAGTTTTTGCAAAACCGTCTTTTCAGCGCGAGCTGAGCAAGACCTTATGCATTTCAGTCTTTGGCCAAATTTTGTAGAAAACGTTGGATATGGAGCAAATTTTAGTGTTTTCTTACAGATTTCAACACATTCTGTTAAAAAAATTGGTCTTTGCTTATCTCAAGATACTTTTTTAAAAACCATGTTTTCAGCACGACTTGAGTAAGACTTCACCCAATTCTCTCTCTGGTAGAATTTCGCAGGAAACTTCGGGTATTAAGCAAGTTTTAGTGTTTGTTTACAGATTTCAACACAATTCATTAGAAACAATTGCTTTTGGCCTGTTTGCAGATAAATTTTGCAAAACCGTGTTTTCAGCGCAAGTTGAGCAAGACTTCACGCAAGTCAATATCTGGCCAAATTTCGAAGGAAACATCGGATATCAAGCAAATTTTAATGTTTTCTTACAGATTTCGACACATTCTACTCAAATAAATTTCTTTTGGCTTGTTTGAAGATACTTTTTTAAAAACCGTGTTTCCAGCGGGACTTGAGCAAGACTTGACCCAAAACCATCTCTGGTAAGATTTCGCAGGAAACTTCGGTTATTAAGCAAATTTTAGTGTTTCCTTACAAATTTCAACACAATCCATCAGAAACAATTGCTTTTGGCCTGTTTGCAGATAGTTATTGGAAAACTGTGTTTTCAGCGCGAGTTGAGTAAGACTTGACGCAAGTCAATATCTGGCCAAACTTCGAAGGAAACATCGGATATCAAGCAATATTTACTTTTTTCTTACAGATTTCGACACATTCTATTCAAATAAATTGCTTTTGGCTTGTTTGCAGATAGATTTTTAAAAACTGTGTTTCCAGCAGGACCTGAACAAGACTTGACGCATTTCAGTCTTTGGCCAGATTTTGGAGGAAACATAATATATCAAGCAAATTTAAGGATTTTCTTACAGCTTTTGACACATTCTATTAAAAAGAACTGGTTTTGGCTTTCCCGAAATCATGTTCTTAGCACGAGTTGAGAAAGACTTGACCTAACTCTCTCTGACCGAATTTCCCAGGAAACATTGATCATCATGTAACTTGTAGTGTTTTCTTACAGATTTCAACACAATCTATTACAAAACATTGGGTTTGGCTTGTTCCCAGATACGTTTTGGGAAACCGTCTTTTCAGCCCGCGTTGAGCAACATCTGACGGATTACAGTCTCTGGCCAAAATTTCGTAGGAAAATCAGGTATCAAGTAAATTTTAGAGTTTTCTTGACTGACTCAGTGGTACTTGATTGGTAACTCTAACTGACTTGTCCACCGATCGGTGACTAAGTGGCTTATTGACTGGTGACTGACTGGCTAACTAGCTGTTTGGCTGACTAGCTGACTGAATGGTCGCCTAACTCAGGAGTACTTGACTGGCTATCTGACTGGTTATTTGAATTGCAGAGTGACATGTGAATTCGTAGCTCATTGCCTGCTGACTGACTGGCTGTCTGCCTGGTTCACTGTCTAGGTGACTGACTGGCTGACTGACCCAGTGGTACTTGACTGGCCCTCTCCTTGGTTGTCTTACCGGCTGATTGGATGATTGGATAGTTGACTAACCCAGTGGTTCGTACATGTGTCCACATTTTGCCGAAAACATCGGGTCTCAACCAACATTTAGTGTTTTCTTACAGATCTCAGCGTAATCTATTCGAAAGAAGTGGTTTTGGCAGGTTTTCAGATACTTTTTGCAAAACCGTCCTTCCAGCACGAGTTGAGAAGGACTTGACGCATTTCACTATTTTCCCAAATTTTGCGGGAAACTTCGGGTATCAACCAAATTTTAGTGTTTTCTTACAGATTTCAAAAATTGGTGTTAACTTGTTTGCAGATATATTTTAGAAAACCTAGTTTTCAGCGAGAGTTAAGACTTGGCGCATTTCAATCTGTGTCCAAATTTTGCAGAAAAAATCGGGTCTCAAGCAACATTTAGTGTTTTGTTACAGATTTTAGCGCAATCTATTCAAAAAAACTGGTTTTGGCAGGTTTCCAGATAGTTTTTGCAAAACCGTCTCCAGCACGAGCTGGGAAGGACTTGACTCAATTCAATATCTTCCCAAATTTTGCAGGAAACAGCGGGTATCAACCAAACTTAAGTGTTTTGTAGCAGATTTCAACACAATCTTGTCAAAGAAATATGTTTTAACCTGTTTCCAGATATATTTTGGAAACCCGAGTTTTCAGCGAGAGCTAAGACTTGGCGCATTTCACTCTGTGTCCAAATTTTGCAGAACACATCGGGTCTCAACCAACATTTAGTGTTTTGTTACAGATCTCAGCGGAATTTATTGGAAAAAATTGGTTTTGGCAAGTTTCCAAATACTTTTTCCAAAACCGTCTTTCCAGCACGAGTTGAGAAGGACTTGACGCATTTCACTATCTTGCCAAATTTTACACGAAACATCGAGAATCAACCAAATTTCAGTGTTTTCTTACAGATTTCAACACAATCTTGTCAAAAAAATTGGTTTTAACTTGTTTGGAGATACATTTTGCAAAACCGAGTTTTCAGCGAGAGTTAAGATTTGGCGACTTTCACTCTGTCCAAATTTTGCAGAAAACATCGGGTCTCAACCAACATTTAGTGTTTTGTTACAGATTTCAGCGTAATCTATTTAAAAAAAGTAGTTTTGGCAGGTTTCCAGTTCCTTTTTGCAAACCCGTCTTTCCAGCACGAGTTGAGAAGGACTTGACGCATTTCACTATCTTGGCAAATTTTGCAGGAAACATCGGATATCAACCAAATTTTTAGTGTTTTCTTACAGATTTCAACACAATCTTGTCCAAAAAATTGGTTTTAACTTGTTTGCAGATACATCTTCCAAAACCGAGTTTTCAGCCAGAGTTAAGACTTGGTGCATTTCACTCTGTGTCCAAATTTTGCAGAAAACATCGGGTCTCAACCAACATGTAGTGTTGTCTTACAGATCTCAGGGTAATCTATTCAAAAAAACCAGTTTTGGCAGGTTTCCAGATACTTTTTGCAAAACCGTGTTTCCAGCACGAGGTGAGCACTTGACCCATTTCACTATCTTGCCAAATTTTGCAGGAAACATCGGGTACCAACAAAATTTTCGTGTTTTCTTACAGATTTCAACACAATCTTGTTAAAAAAATTGGTTTTAACTTGTTTGCAGATACGTTTTGCAAAACCGAGTTTTCTGAGAGAGTTAACACTTGGCGCATTTCAGTCTGTCCCAAAATTTTTCAGAAAACATCGGGTCTCATGCAACATTTAGTGTTTTGTTACAGATTTCAGCGCAATCTATTCGAAAAAAGCTGTTTTGCAAGGTTTCCAGATACGTTTTGCAAAACCGTCTTTCTATCACAAGCTGAGGACTTGACTCATTTCACTATCTTGCCAAATGTTGCCGGAAACATCGGGTATCAGCCAAATTCTAGTGTTTTCTAGCAGATTTCAACACAATCTTGTCAAAAAAAATTGGTGTTAACTTGTTTGCAGATAAATTTTGCAAAACCGAGTTTTCAGCGAGAGTTAAGAGTCTGTCCACGAGAGGACCAGGCAGGCGTGACACATGCCATCTCACCGATTTCTCTCAAACTTTCACAGATGATTAAGATCATAAAGTTATTCAAGAGTCCAGAGTAGTTTGGGCTCCCGATTAATTCCTGGGGTACAAGGGCTTTCACATCAAATCCCAGGGATAAAACCCCGAAATTAGCCTTAAAATTGCACTTCCAAAAAAGATCTCCCGCACTGATAGAATGCGGTGGATTTTAATCTCATTTCATCCAACAATTTTTTTAACCTTAAGCAGTCGAAGGTTTAAAGTTGGATTGATTTGAAATCATTCTCGCTAATCGAGAGCATTTCATAATCAACCACCTCACGCGACAATTTTAATAGACCGAAAATTAGGCTTTCTTCATTGCAAATATCTCCAGTGGGCAACGTTAAATGTCGATCAAAATATAATCACAGTAAAACCCAATCATAGTGCTACGTTTCTGACAAAAAAAAGTTTTGGCCTCTGTGAAATATTTGTGATCACATTCCTCCGAAGTGCGTGACAGGCAATGTTTATTTAAGCACTTTGTGATCACAAGCTGCTAGTTAATGAGCGGAATCAAATCGTGCTATGGTATATGTGACACCAATTGTTTTGTGTTTGGCTCTAAAAGTATTAACAGCTAGGTGTTTAACTGCATAGTTAAGGCGCTGAATTAATTGTACTAATTCGTAGATATTGACACAATTCACTGACAGTTATTAGTAAATCTAATTACACCGATTCGTGTTTTTATGCTGGAAGTCAACAGCTAAAAACAGAGTATGCGAGGTATATTTTGCACATTTTGTTACTTTCCATACTTGTTGAGTTTGACTAATGGTCGTGGGTCGTGGGTCGTGAGTACAAGTCGTGGGTCGTGGGTGTGGGTGTGGGTGTGGGCAAAAAGTCGTGGGTGTGCTTAATACTTAATAATAAAAATAACCATTTAAAATATTAAATATAATAATACATAAATTTTATACAACCCTGTCATTCATTCATTTAACTGTTCTTTCTTCTAGTTATTTTATTTTGTTTATTCAATTTACCCTACTTTACGTCTGTTTTATATCTGTTATCTCACTGTCAATGAAATTAGTTTCAGTTTCGCGACGCATTCCGAGATCTCGTTTGATAACAAAGGGAAGAGAGATAAATCTTGTAATTACACACTGTGTACACGTTTTTCGAGCTGTGCGGTCTGCGGTCTGCGGTCTGCGTTCTGCATTTTCGAGGTCTGTGCTAACGAGACACCCTAGTTGCTTTGTACGATTGTACCAAAAATGATTTCATTTAGTAGAAGTACTATAACGTTAAAATTGCGACAGCGCTCGTGAATTCTATATTTGCGGCTAAAGTCAGGGGCCAAGGAACAGAAATGCCGAGATCTCGTCTGACAACATCAATGACAAAAGAATGATAGATAAATCTGGTAATTACACACTGTATATAGAAAGGAAAACTGATTGTGCACAAGTCGACTGACTCAAAAGGCACACACATAACCTCTGCCAGACTGGTAACTCGACAGTGGAGTATCGTAAACGCGATATTAGCTGCGGTCACACTACAGGGTTTTGTCCTAGGGAAACTTGACTTGTTGACAGTTTCCCTAGGAAAGTTGTGACCGATTTTTCCCTAAGTAAATTACCTCGGGAAGTTTTACCGTCTGGGGCTTGAAAACCGCAAGAGAACACAAGAATGTGCTGTTGATTTCCCTTGACAACTACCCTAGAAAGCAGAAAAAGGGAAAAATCAAATCCCAGAGTAGCCGACCAATGGACGCGCGTCGGCGATCGCGCTGGTGACAGATCCGGAATTATCGTGTTGTGAAACTAATTTAATGTAATAAGATTTATCTCGCTTTTCGTCGCGAAACTGAAACTATGATTTCATTGGCAGTGAGATAACAGATAAAAATAGACGTAAAGTAGGGTAAATTGAATAAACAAAATAAAATAACTAGAAGAAAGAACAGTTAAATGAATGAATGACAGGGTTGTATAAAATTTATGTATTATTATATTTAATATTTTAAATGGTTATTTTTATTATTAAGTATTAACCACACCCACGACTTTTACCCACACCCACACCCACACCCACGACCCACGACTTGTACCCACTACCCACGACCCACGACCATTAGTCAAACTCATACTTGTTAAATTTATTATCAAACTTAGGATGCACTTCAACTAATTTCCTTCTGGAGAAAAAACAGCTGTCATGCAAATTTAGGTGTGTGGTGTGACACGTGCTCCCGTCACATGTACTTGCATGAATTCAGAAATGAAATTCCCAGAGCTCGAAAAAAATAAACGTCCATCGTGAAAGTCAATCCACATTCTACTTTAAATAAACTTATTTTATTTCACCTCTGTAAAGTCTGATTGCAGGATTGTTTTCGAGGCAGAGATCCTTCAATCAAGCTAATGTAAACACCGTCGCCATGAAAAATAAACAAAGATAACTAAAAAGCACGGAGTCTTTTCTTCCCAGAGAAGTCTCGCCTTATTTTTTTTTAGTTACTTGGTCGATTTTTTAGAGCGCCAACTTAAAGCTATGGTTGCCCAATTGTCTTGTTCGTTCTCTTCGCATTCTAAGAGCACTTGTGATTTTTCAGCGAGATTTCCAGGGAAGAATGAATTATTCCCTTTGTCATCCTGTACGAGGGATATCAAATCTCATTTGCGACAACTGAAGGTTGCCCAAACATCTGTTAGGTCGGAAAAAGACCTCATTTTAGCTAGAGTGGGATTCTTTGATGTGATAGGGAACGATATGACAGTGTGTCCGAAGCATCGCGCTGTGTTAGGCACCTGGTGGAGACCAAGTCTCAAATGTTACCATCCTCTGCATGGCATTAAGCGACGAAAACCAGAAAGAGGAGCAAGCCTACAGACGTGTAAAGAGATTATAGAGAAATGGAGATTTCTTGTTCCCGTCGGTGCAGGTATGGTTTTGTTTTCATTTTTTGCTGTTTGGAATCATGTCTCTTGTAGAACCAGATAGACACCAGTGGTATTCGTTGTTCTTACTAAGTAAAATTACTTAAACTGGATAGGGAATTAACAGAATTTGTAAATAGTTCATTTCGCAGGTCAATATGACGATAACTGCTCACGTCTTGTGACAGAAAAGTTTCAACAGGAAACTGAAAAATAATTTTTTGACCATTTACTTTACGCACAAGGTAAAAGGTAGTCGATAACTTTCGACTTTAGAAATGGTTCAAGTTCTGTATTGGCTAGACGATCTTGCTTTTTTGGTCTTAAGGGAGCTACGTCACAACATTTTGAGTCATTTTTATAGTCGTAAAGAGTTGCCTTTATATAGAATGAAACCTTGAAATGATCGTTTTATAGGGCAGAAAAACACTAAAGATGCAAGAACGGAACAAGGATCGCTATTTGTTAAGAATAGTGAACTTAAAAACAAGGATTGCAAATGACGAACTTGAAAAAAAAACTAGGTGTCTCATCCAGTGTTTGACAAGCAATTGATAATTAGAAGGGTAAAAAGATCGCAGACAACGACAATGATTCTGTAAAAGGGGTTTCTTTTTGTTGCAAATCTACTATTTGCAATCGATGTAAAAAGACATATAATGCCGACTAATTTATGTAGTTGGACCCCTTCTCCTTTTCCCTTTTAAAGTATATTTTAATGTTTCTGCTACGAACTATTACAGGTATTTGCAAATTATGCCGCAGCGAACACGGTGCTGCTCTCGTCGTTGAACCCGCAGCACCGGAGCCTCAGCCCTCTCTTGATCCTACTGCAGTCAGCGAGCCTGGATTTACTCTGTCATCACTCCGAGAACAGCCTAGTGAGGTAAATTTTCTTCTTTGCATTTTTCCTCGGTTTCTTAAGGAAAGGGAAAACGAACGCACCCGCAGTATATTATATTTTTGCGGTAATGTATTTTTTTTTTTAATTCTATAGGCAATACCAAACCCACAACTCCCAGCGGGGGCAGATGATGTAAATTCTGAGGCACCTTCATACGCCGCACAAGAGGTCGGTCCCGGGATAATATCAATTCTGCAACTCAGCAACTCTGCGATCTCAGATTATGCAAGTTCAGAGGCTCTTTCGTCCTCTTCACAAGAATCAGTACCTGAGATCGAAACGTCGCTAGAATGGCAGCCAACTCCTTAAGTACAGCATAGGCTTCACTTTCTGAATAACTTTCTCCGGAACTCTGTGGACGGAAGAGTAAGTCCCATTCGATCTCAGCTCTGTACAGATGTTTTGAATTTGTCTCCTTCCTCAAGTCGCTACTACAAACGTAAAGCAGTGCAAGCAGTAGAGACAGTACTGGAGGCAATTGCGCCACAGCGGTCCACTTGGCTTTTCAATCGGGTTGTTGAGAGGTACAGCAGTGGAAGGGATGGAAACAGGCCAGATAATCAACTTCTTGGAAGACTGGTAAAGCTCTATGAGAAGCAAATTCATGGTATACCAGACAGCAGATACTCTCTATTTTTGTTTGTGACCACTCGAGGTCTGAATTATTGACCTTAATTCCGGGTCTTACAAAATGGAGAATTGACGAAGCAAGAAAACGCGCTTTTCTTAACGAGCCTGGTCAACAAATAGAACCACCACAGATCAAGCGAAGTAGAATGCACCCAGCAAAGGTTGACCACTTTCTTGATTTTGTTTCTAGTCCGTCTTTTTTGCAAGATGTCGCGTACGGAACAAAAAAGTTGAAACTTTCCGATGGTGACACACTGGAAATTCCTAATGTGGTGGGAACTGTGATAGCATCGAGACTTGTCCAACTGTATACATCGTACTGTTCCGAGACTGGATTTCAACCTTTAGGTCGATCGACGCTGTTTAACATACTGAAGGTAAGCAGTTTCGAAAATAGAAGAAAGTCTCTCGATACGTAATTAAGGCAATTCCATCGTTGATCCTTATCAATTAGTAAACAAACCGACTTTGCTCTACCTACATTTCAACATTGTCTCTACTCCGTTAAGGTACCTTAGTCCTAAACACCGGAGTAGCATTGCTACTAGTAAGGAGATCGATGTACAGATCGCTGCCTATGATCGATGTTAAGATCTAAAGAAAACAGATATTGCATCGATAACGTTATTATTTTCACACTTATGTCACTAGGTAGGTGTACCACGTGCGAGATAGTTTTAGACACAAGTAAAGTTCATCGTCCTATTTGTGTGATGCACCTTCAAAAATAAGATAGATAGACTAACAGGCATGACATGCGTCAAACGTTGCAGTTGAATTCTTTTTTTCAAAAGGTATGCGCGGCTTCTAAAAAGAAATCGCTCAGAGGGCTGGATAGCATTCAAACAGATGGTGTGTGTGCCTTTGCCACATTAGTAGAAACAGCAGAAAGGTTACGCTCACTCGGTAAGTAAAATCGTTAAAGTTAGCAAATGCTAAAGAAAGAGCAACTTATTAGACCGTAAAACTGTTAGGGATTTTCCTGGTAATAAAAGGTTTGAAAAATACTTTATTCCCTTGTTATGCGTAAATGAATGTTTTTATATCAGTTTTGTAGCATCTGGAACTACATGCATCAACTGTCAGGGCTTTATATATATTTCTAAATATATACCTTTTTAGGTCTACAAGAAGAAGGAACGAAGGATATGAAACGCCGCTTGAAGAGTGCGAGGCAGTATTTAAAGACCGATTAGAAAATCCACTTAGCAAGGGAGAGTCCTTGTCCTGACCACTGCCAACAATTTGCCTTGAGCAGTTCCGATCCAGAATTCCACGGAAGCTGTGCGCATCAGCACACGGTCAACTGTGATCGATGCGAGGATCTTAAGAATGTAATAGCAGACCTTCAGTTGGCATTTGACTCACAAGAAGTCAAATTCAGGTGATTATATGTGTTTACAGTTGATACCATCTGGTTTCCTCACAACCTTCGAATGCAGTATGCAACTGAAGTCCACGATATGTAACTAGCAGTCAAAGATGACGTGACAAATAACTATCAATCTCAGTGTCATATCACAAAGGCTGGAACGGATTTTTATCTTCTTAAACTTTTATGAAATGCTTGAGAACTGAACCGTCTTTAAGGTTGTATTTACCAACTTGTTTTCAAGTGGAACCTTGAGAAGAATTTACCAAACAATATGCAAGTTTTCAAATCTCAAAAGAAAGCATATTATCTAAGTTATATTGCTATACGTCTTTTAGCAGTAAAGACCAGCTGGAAGAGTTACAGTACGATGTGGATAACGCAACTCCTGACATTGATAGATGGAAAGCGCATATCCTCAGGGCGGCTCACCAGAACACTGCAAAAAGTGCGGTTATCGAGAACCCGGCCAATAACCAAGTACTTATCATTATGGATTGGGCAATGAAATTTCTCCCAATCGGTTACCGGGAAACGCAACGAGATTGGTTTGGGAAGAAAAGAAAGTCATGGCATGTTTCTGTTGCTGTCAAAAAGGGGGATGACGGAGAAATTAAGGTAGAGTTTCAGTTGCGTCTGGGCGTAATTTAGCTAAGATCGACGTCTAGTAAAAAGAAAACTTACAACTGATTTATGATTGGTGTTCATCACGCCAGCGCAACAGAAGGAGTGATAAACTAATCTAGTGGTCATCATACTCACTTAGATCAACGCAATAACGTGAAAGCGATGCCACAACCAAGATTTTTGCAAACGTTATATCTGTGAAGAAGACATTGGCCAGAAAAAGTTGATTTACACATTGTACGCAATTTTTGGATGTAAAAATGTTGGGTAAACCGAAAATGCAAGTACCTGCTTTCAACAAATTCCCTATTGCGTAGGTTCTTTCAAAATATAGAGCTTTACCTCAACATTAGCTGCAAGCCTAACGGTGACAATACTAATTAGGTAATACAATCCCGTTTTTTCTTTAGACAAGGAGCTATATCCACCCTTTTCGACAAATGCACCCAAAACTGGTTTGCAGTGGCATCAATCCTGGAAAGTACGCTTGTGGCCTGAAAGGCTAGTTATTCTAACCTCAGTGAAGCTTTCTTGCGATCCGATAACGCTGAGTGCTACCACAATGCGTATCTTATTCTGTCATTGCCAAGTCATGGTGAGCGTGTCAGAATCAGAATCTTGCGCTATGACTTCAGCGATCCCCAAGCCGGCAAAGATGTTTGTGACCGCCGTATAGCCACTCTTAAAAGTCACATGCGGCGATTTATAAACGAGGGAAATGACATTAACACCGACAATGACATGAAGGTTGCAATTGAATCGTATTGTGGGGTAAAGGGCTGCTATGCCACTGTAGCAGAAATCCAAGATTCTTTTCAAAATATGACGAAACATAGCATGACTGAAATTCAAGCACTGAACAATTTCTTGTTCGAGTCAGCAGGACTGAGAGCTTGGAAGGCATACAATGTGGGCACCGGCAGGTTTTTTTTTCGCTGGCACAGCTTCAAAAGTATGGTACTCCACAAGGTCCCACTGGTATCAAAGAACTTCAGCGATTTAGCCAACTGTTACAAGATGTCGGCACGTTTCGTGCAGGAGCAACGCAGGCCCAAGATATCGGACCATTAGCGCCAACGGAGGTGCAAATAATGCAATCAGGCGAAGCAGAGCCAGCAACGCGATCGATCGCCTCCCATTCCCGCCCTGAACAAGGATGTGTCAAAGTCTACAAGGAATTTAAAGGTCTAGAGAAACATCTCGATGTTGGACGCCACCTGATCAAGTTAGAAAGAGAATCGGACTATGACAGCATTATAACAAAGTGGGCAGAGACCTGTAAAACTGTTACAAGAGACCATGTGGAAGGTGAGGTTGGTGGTGTACCGTCAGTAACAGAATCCTCATCAGTATCAGCTGACAATCCATCACTGGAGGTGGGTTGGGAAATGAAGAAATCAAAAGAAGTCAATCCGATTTTCCGAACGCGTTCGCTCTTATTTGCAGGAAACATTCTTCCAAGGAGAGGAAACCGGTGTTAAAGCAAATCCCGCTGATATTGCATGTAAACTGAGGAGTCAAAGATCGTCAAATGGAGATAAATTGTTTTCAAAGGAAGAATGGCTTTCAACACATCAAGTTGCAAGATATTTCAGCAGGCTGTCAGCCCTTAACAAGAGTGGTGTCTTGAAGCGAAATGTAACTGCTTCCCAAGAGGAGAAAGAGGACCTTGATGATTATATCAGCGAAGTAGAAGCAATGGAGACAAGATTCCAAATAGGAAGGGAACTAGAACTTTAATTTAAAACGTGTATTTTAATCGAAGTAATCTCTATTTAATTATGAATAACCTGCAAAAGGCACTCATGGATACCGTGAGGTAAAAAGTACCGTCTATAATATCTGGCAAGGAGCCTGGCAAAACAGAGGAAAGCACAGCCCTCTACATTTGAGTACCACAACGCTACTAGCAACTCCTTGCCACATAACAAATATAGCAATGCGAAATCAATTGTAACAGCAATGAAACGTGCAAATGAGCTTAGCACTTATGTCCCCTAAATACATATAAGAGGCTGGCTCCAGTCCTAACGTGAATAATTGTGAGCAAGACTACTATGGGATACTCCACAAACGCTTACCAAAACAAAATAATCTGCAACAATCAAAATAACAGGGGCATCTTTCAATCTAGCATATAGACTTGAGCAGCTCTTTCCCTACCTATTAAAATTTTGTAGCAACTGAAGTATTTTGTAGTAAGTTCTCAGTTACTTCGTTCGCACTTCTGTTCTTTCAAAATTGAAAATATTGCATTCGAAACATGAATCTTCAAATGCAGTCTTTTATTATTCTCGGATTGGTTAATAATACCACAAAACATAATTTAAAGGATTGATTATGGCGCGAAGATAATAATTTACCGTGAAATAGTATCTAACAGTAAGTGCGTGGTAGTCAAACCTAAAAGATAAGAATGGAATTAAATTAAATGTAATTAAATGAAACTAAAAGAAAACAATGGAAAAAGTGCGTAAATACTAACTAATACTGCAATAACTACAATTTCATGGGTCTAGTTAAATCACCCTAGTTCCCACATCATAGTTGAATAGAAATAGAGAAAACTATGATGAATACAAGCACAAAGTGACAAGGAAACTGATTGATTACGTGCTTTCTTTTATCTTTGTTTACTTTTCATAGCGATAGTTTTAGATTCACCTGATTTCAGAAAAATACTCGTGCCATTAGATTTTAGTACAGTAAACAAAAATAACTTGAACTTAAGTCGAATATGGATTGCCTGTCAAAGAGAGACTTTTATTTTTTCGAGCTCAGTGAATTTTATTTCTGAATTCATGCATTGAAGTACATGTAACAGAAACACTTGTCACGCCGCACACCTAAATTTACATGACGGCAGTTTTTTCTTCGGTAAGGAAATTACTTTAAGCGCGCTCCATGTTTGAAGATAAATTTAAGAAGTATGAAAAGAAAAAAATTTACAAAAAATAGTTGGCATACTTTGCTTTCAGCTGTCGACTTTCAGTATATAAACACGAATCGGTGTCATTAGATTTGCTAGGAGATCTTCTTAAGTAACTATCAGTGAATTGGGTCAACATCTACGAAATGTACAATTAATTTAACGCCTTAGCTATGCAACTAAACATCTTTTAATATCTTTAGAGCCGAAAAACAAAACATTTGGCGTCACATATACCATTAAACGACTTGATTCGCCTCGTTAACCAAAAAGTGGTCAAAAAGTGGTTAAATCAACTTTGCCTCCCACGCACTTCGGAGGAATCTGATCACAAATATTTCACAGAGGCCAAAAATTTTTTTCGTCAGAAACATAGCACTATGATTGGGTTTTACAGTGATTGCATGTTGATCGACATGTAACGTTGCCCATTGGAGATATATGCAATTAAAAAAGCCTAATTTTCGGTCTCTTAAAGTTGTCGCGTGACATGGTTGATTATGAAATACTCTCGATTGGCGAGAATGATTTCAAATCAATCCAACTTTGAACCTTCGATTGCTTTAGGTTCAAAAAATTGTTGGATGAAATGAGATTAAAATCTACCGCATTCTATCAGTGTGGGAGATCTTTTTGGGAAGTGCAATTTTAGGGCTAATTTAGGGGTTTTATCCCTGGGATTTGATGTGAAAGCCCTTGTACCCCAGGGATTAACCGGGAGCCCAGACTACTTTGGACTCTTGAATAACTTTATGATCTTAATCATCTGTAAAAGTTTGAGAGAAATCGGTGAGATGGCATGTGTCACGCCTGCCTGGTCCTCTCGTGGACAGACTCTTAACCAAGGGAATTGCAGCCACCGAAATAAATGGAAGAGGGTTCAACGGTCCAAACTTTCTACAGCTTCTAGAGGATCATTGGCCCTTGGAGCAATGTGTACCCGATATGACAGAAGTAAACAGAGAGCGAAGAAAGGTCCAAATCACATGCACCGCTGCTGTCTACCAACCTACCAACATGGAGACGACTGCTCAGAGTGACAGCTTACGTTGTTCGATTCTGCCGCAACCTCCGCCTTAAGTCAAGCCAGCAAAATGATAACAGTCAAGTGCAAGTTGGTCCACTTGGTACAGAAGAGATTCAGGACGCCGAAGAATACTGGGCAAAGGAAGCACAGACTGGCCTTTCAGGTAGAATAGAGAAGGGAGACTCCAAAACACTTAGTCCATTCACTGACGACAAAGGCATCATAAGAGTTGGAGGTCGCGTCGATTCTAATCTATTATCCTATGATGGAAAAAGTCCAGTGCACACAGAGTAGGTCACCCAGGTGTAGCTGTAACAACGGCAAAAACCAGAAGAAGGTACTGGATAATCAAAGGAAGCAATCTTGCCAATGTTATTAAGGGCCGATGTACCTTCTGCAGAGAGATGTAAGCAAAGGTGGAGACCCAGCTAATGGCAAATTTACCCAGTTGCCGCCTACAACCGTACACCCTTCCTTTCCTGTACGCGTCATGTGACTACTTCGGACCCATTAAAGCTAGGGTTGGTAGAAGCAAAATGGCAAAGCACTATGGAGTAATATTCACGTGCCTCAACACGAGAGCAGTTCACTGCGAACCTGCTACCGATCTGACCACCATGGAATTCCTGCAGGTTCTGAGAAGGTTCTTCTCGTATCGTGGTTACCCGAAAGTTCTAATCTCCGATAATGGTTCACAAATGGTGGGAGCGGAACATGAATTGCGCCTTATGATAGAAGGATGGGATAACAACAAGCTCAAAGAATTCTGTGCCGACCGAGGTATGAAGTGGCAATTCACCACACCCGATGCCCCACACCAGAACGGATGTTCAGAGGCTATGGTGAAGACCGTAAAGAGAGCACTCAAGAAAGCCATTGGAGAAGCTGTGCTTACCCCATTTGAGCTCTACACCTGTCTCCTCGAAGTAGCAAATTTGGTCAATCAGAGACCCAGTGGCAAAATACCAAATGATCCTGATGATGGTGCGTATCTCTGCCCAAGCGACATCCTGTTAGGAAGAGCAACCAATACCGTTCCTCAGGGCCCATTCCTTCATACGGAAAATCCCCGCCATCGGTTTGAATTCTGCCAGAAGATCGTGTAAGAAATGGTCCCGAGATGTCTTGCCGAATCTTGTACCAAGAAAGAAATGGAAAGCCGAAAGGAGAAACGTAGCAGTTAACGACCTCGTTATTATGGCACATTCCAACGCAGTTCGTGGAAGGTGGAGCGCGGGCAAAATTCTCCAAGTGTATCCAGGAGAAGATGGCTTAGTACGAAACGTCCAAGTCAAGACTGCATCAGGAACATACACGCGTCCCATCACCAAGATTTTCGTGATTTATCCTGCGGAAGGCTTTCCTAATTGCGGGGGGGGGGGGAATGTTGCGTTACCTCAACCGCACGGACTGGACTCGAAATTAGTCTCAAGGCCGCAAGGCCTCATGAACCGTCTCGTCGTTATGTAATAGTTTTGTTTTGCCACGTGTCGCGCTAAGCAAAAGTGTAAAATGTTTTATGTATGATTTAAAAGAGATTTGTCTAAGGATCAAGGGATTTGCCTAAGGATATTTGACGTTGGCGAGTTTATAACTCTATGTTTTAAGAAGGCTGGACGAACGTAAGTTTTATTGCTAGATTTGTCATTTCAATGAAAGGATCTCTCGGTAATGTTTGTGATTTCGCAATCTCTACAGCTTCAGATTACATTCTTGAATAAATACTGAAAATCCAGGCCTTGTCAGCCGTGCTCTTCAATTACTCATCGACTTAAGTACAACAGGTCAAACGCCAGCCGAACTATTTCTGAACCGTCGACTTAGAACGAGGTTAGATTTATTAAGCCCTGATCTCGGTCGAAAAGTTTTTGAAAGGCAAAGCGATCAGAAAACCAGACATGACAATAGTAGCAAGGAATGAGAGTTCGCATTGGGAGAACAAGTGCCGGTGCAGAACTTCCGAGGAGAACCCAAATGGCTCGATGGCACCATTACAGAGCAAACTTGTCCCGTCTCGTATAAAGTTCAAGTCGGAGATCAACTCTGGAGGCGTCATGTCGACCAAATGCATCAGAAAGGGGCATCTCAGAGCGTCCATCCGAAGCGCGACGCAGATGTTGGCGTAACTTCTCCAAGTATGGTGATTGACAAAGAAGTCGTTGACATGCCACCGGCTGCAACTCCGCGATCGGAAGCCGCAGAGACCGATTCGAAAGAGCCAAATGGCGAACTCGGCAAAGACGCAACCGCGCCGGCAACTGAAACCGCGCAAACTGAAGCTCCACCGCGCTGTCCAACGCGACAGCGCAAAGCTCCTCAGCGCCTAGGTTTTGATTCTTACTTATCAGAATAATTAAAGTGATTAACTGATGTAGTTTTAGAATAAGTGTGGGGGAATGTAGTGTTTATTCCTATTATGAGCTACCTTAACTAACCGGTAGTCATTGGTTAGCACACCCTGAACCGCAGTCACGTGATTATAGTGTGATATCATTGTATATAGATAGTTGATTGAGTTGTAATAAAGTAGTTGTGTAAAGCACTTGGCCGAATTCACTTCATGCTCTATAGTAGTACCTCGAACCCAATACACAACAATATTAGAAGGGTGTTTTAAGTTTTCGAGATTACGAAAACTAAGACCCCTAAATTTACCATTAAATTTGACCTAAATCTCGGTGGAAAGGATCACACAGGAGATAGTTTGACAGACTAGACCTATTTTGGTTACAATTTGACTGTATATTTCGACGGATTTGATTTTAGGGGTCTTAGTTCTCGTAATCTCGAAAACTAAGACAGGTCTTGGGTCTTAGGTCTTCGTTTTCGGGCTCCTTAGTTTTCGTAACACCCAGTAAAACTACGCTATAATGGAAGAGCACTCAGCAAATGTTTCCAACACTCGACATGATTAAATTACTAAAATTCTACCATCAACCTTAATTTTCATTAACAAAGCGTGTTGAACGGCTCAATTTTTCGGTGTTTTTTAAAGCGTGAAATATTCAAATTTGTTTACACAAACTGTCGCGCTTCTTCATTTACAGTCGTAGGAAATCCGTAATGTCAAGCACCGACTTTAATTTGAACGCGTGAGAAGGCTATACAAACGACATTGAACAGGATTTAGAGGAAAATAAATCTCGATTTAAGGTAGCATGTACGTGCAGAAACATAAACACGGTAATGTCACGGTGCGTACACAAACTTGCATACAAGTAAACAAGAATACTCCTCGTAGCACGCTTCAAATTTCGAAAATTTATACTCGTTTACGTCTCCAAAAAGCTTTTTCAGATGTTTTCAGACATGCCTTTTATACGACAACAGCAACTATACCGTACATAAAAGGGCATGTCTGAAAACATCTCGCGCATCTTACTACCCTTCAATATCCACGTCGCCCACAAACCCATGACCACACTACGTCAGTTACTAACCAACGTTAAAGACAAAGACGAGCCGAGGAACAGACAGCGAGCGATTTATAAGATCAATTGTTCCGACTGCCAAGCCTCCTACATCGGTGAGACTGGCAGAAACCTCACAACAAGACCGACTGAACACAGACAGGCGACGAGGAAAGGTGATGTCAGCAATCACATTTCTGAACACCATCGACTTACCAACCACAACATTGACTGGGACTCTGCGCAATGCATGCCTAACCTACAGCACTGAATATTTTCAACGACTGACTCTGGAAAGCTGGTTTACTAACTTAGAACAGACTCCCCTAAACAGATGTCAACAACTACCCGCTCCATACAAACGACTCATTCACGACATAAACATCACAAACGACCGAAAAAGAACGGCCTAACTTTACCGACAGATCGAAACAGACCAATCACGACCGACTTACGTCACTTGAGTCTTACAGCAGTCTTACATCACGGCAAAACCAACCAATCATTTCACACGATCTGGAATAAGAACATTCTACTGACAACAATCATTCGCTTGACTCTGATGATGACTTCCGCACAGGTTGTCGAAACGTCAGTCACTACCACCGACAACAGTCCTTCTTAGTACTACACTCACCCGGACGATCAGACTACACTTTCACATGTTACCTCCGGGTTCAAGCCATTTACAGCACATATTTTGGTTAACCGGCACACCAGGACATGTATTCGTTAACCGGTACACCAGGACTCAACCCGTTCTTCGAACAAGTGAAAATGGAGTGAACGAAGAAAAAAGTATCATTTATCAAAGCATAACAACGTGGGCTTCTCAATTGGTGGTTGCCTATCTGGACTTTGCCCTGTGCGTGCGAAATACGTGATAAAATGCAGGCTGTTTACAGGGAGTTGACACGCAGTGGGGTAAAGTCCCAAGTAGCTAAAAGCGAATTGTATTGGTAGAAAACGTCTAAGCACGTGAGAGTTACGTGGAAAACTGATCGACTGTACCATTACGTTCCTTATAAAATATTTTTCGGTGCGGTAGAATTATGTCATAAAATTTACGTTGTTTACTGGAAAAGTACGGTGGCCCACAACTGTCACGGCGAAAAGAAATCGCTCATGGCGAAAAGAAATTGCTCGCGGAAGAAAGAAATTACTCACGGCAAAAAGAAATTGCTCAAGGCCAAAAGAAATTACTCACAAAAGTCTTCTTTTGAAATAAAATGGACTTACCTTATTGCCTTGTTGTTTTCTTTGTTGATTACCAGCATCTCAGACCATTTTGAAGCGTTTTCGGCGAGTTAGCGCTATTTTGGTGTTGAAGCTTGGTGAAGAAATCAGAGTACGATTTTTACAAACTGCAAAAATTCGCTCATTATCAAAAGGACTTTAATGCGCCCCCTTAATTACAAAATCCCTCTGAGAGCACCGCAGTGCCTGCGTCGCAAAAGCAGTGAAACAAATGGCGGAAAGTATGGGTGCAAAACCACACGTGGGTGGTTTAGAACGACTGTCCGTTCCGTCAGGGGATGGTTCGCGAAAAACCTATGTGACCTAGAAGAAAGAATTCAGCCACTGGATGAGTAAATACAACCAAGATGAGGAGGAGCAACTTCAGCGCATCTGCAAAGCATTGCCTAAAGGATCCTGGTTGACAGACCAATTGAAGACGTGCAAGAACATAGATAGGGCGTGGGAGATACTTGACATCGAATTCGCGGACAGAAGGAAATCGATGGATGAACTCCTCTCTGAGATCAACAATTATGGCGCTGTAAAAAGCGATTCGAGGAGCCTGGCCCGCTACGCCACTTCTATATCCGTGTTCGCACAAGATATGTAGGACAACGGATGTCCAGTCCAAGAAACCTCAGAAGCGTCATTCTTCATGTCAAGACTCTTGTCGAAACTTCAGGCGAAGGATAATGCCGACTTTGGTCGAGAAATGCAACGCGAAAAAAAGAGGAAAATGTCGCCAACTTGGTCACTTGGCTCCACGAGGAGGCAGCCCTCAGATCCAGAGGGGAGAAGGAAATAGAAGCTGAGAGCGGACATAGGGAGCGACGAGGTCGAGAGCAACCTTACCGCAGGAGATCGGAACAACATTTCAATAATACCAGCAGGACTGATGACGATTCGTGTCCCCTTGGTTGCCAAGCGAAACATCTTCTCGCCTCCTGCTCTGTGTATTAACCAAAGATGGGAGATCGTGAGAGAAAGTAGAAGATGCCGGAAGTGCCTGAGGGTTTCACATCATACAAATGACTCTAAAAGGGCTGACGGTACGTCTTGCGACAAATGCAAGAAGAATCATCACCGTTCCCTACACGATGAGAAGAAAAACGATTCCCTGCAGTCCAACCTGAGCCCCAATACACCACCCTTTATTAGCCAAAGTACTCCTCCTGAAGTGGAGGAGAATCGCAACATCCAAGGAAGAGACAATGAAGAGATTAAAGATGTCAGAGACGTTCCTGGAGTTTGCCCAGTACAAAAAGGTCAAAGTCAGAGGCAGCGACGGAACCTTCAGCGACTTACTTGCCATGTTGGACACTGGCTCGAACACAAGTCATCTGTCTAAAAGAGCTGCAAGACAACTGGGGATATCTGGTCCGCAGACACACCTTACGATGAGCCTGGTAGGAGGAAGAAAGAAAGCATAAATTTCGGAGATAATTGAGATTAAACTCGGATCATCGACTGATGAAGACATCTTGAAGCCACTTCAAGTATACACGGTCCGAAAGCCCTGCAGCAACGCCAAGACTGTGTCACGGAAGGCTGTTGAAAGCTATCCCCATCTCAAGCCAATAGCGGATAAGCTACATCTCTCAGGTGGTACCGTGGATGTGCTCATTGGTACTGACTTTGTCGACGCCTTTGTGGACATTCACGCAGCCAGCGGCGATCCTGGAGAACCGGTTGCAAAAAGGAACTGTTTTGGCTGGTACTTCTTAGGCAAAGTAAATTCAGACATCAAGAAGCTCGTTCATGAAGACCTCTTAGGAGTTAAGCCGACGGAAATGTGCACCTGCAGTGAAAATGCTTTGCGTGAGAACAGGTTCGTGAGAGCCCTCTCAGCCTCGACTACTTTGGAGAACGGCAGGGTGCAAGGAAAAATGCCATGGAAAGAATCTGGACTTCCGAAACAAAGTAACTATGGCATTGCTGTAAGGAGAATGTATTCCGTGGAGAAGTCGTTTAAGAAGAAAGACTGCTTTGAAATCGTGGATCAAGAGGTTCAGAAACTTGTGGATCAAGGCTTTGTGATCAAGGTAGCAAGTGACAACGTTGATCACGATTAGCCAGAGTGGTACCTTCCCCTCCAAGCACTGTTCACTCCAGAAAAAGCACACAAGTCAGGCTTGTGTTTGATTCTTCTTGCAAAGGATACCATGGTCTCTCCCTCAATGATCATCTTGAGAAGGGGCCGAATTATATCAAAAGTCTACCCAACGCTCTAATAGCATGGCGATGGGATGAAGTTGCGTACGCTGGAGATATTCGGAAGATTTTCAACCAAGTATCGGTACACCCAGATGACCAGGTCTTCCATAGGTTCCTGTGGAGAAAGAATCAGCATGATCTTCCCACCGTATACCAGTGGCTCAGACTAAATTTCGGCAACAAGCCAGCCCCTGACATTGCTTCGAATGCAATAAACATCCTGGCCAAGACTTCACATGATGATTTCCCTGAAGCAGCAAAGGAACTTCAAGAACGAACATACGTTGACGACATTGCTGGATCCTGGCCAACCACTGCGGAGGCCAAGCAAGTCACAACTGCAATTGACGAGGTGCTCGCAAAAGTTCAGTTCCAGATCAAAGCGTGGCATTCAAATAGCCAGTACGTTGATCAAGCCAGTGGTGAACGTTATACAGATTTGCTTGGCCATAAGTGGGACAAACGGGAAGACACGTTTGCTTTAAAGAAAGATTCAGTTGTAAAATTGAATGAAGATTTCACAAAGAGATCCTGCTTCGCCCTTTTAGCCCAGGTGTGGGACCCCATCGGTCTCGTGGCAGCCGCAACACTTAAAATTCGAATTGACCTGCAAGAGCTATGGAGTGCTGGATATGGTTGGGACGACATCATCCCAGAAGCAACACAACCATAAATGAAATGGGAATGAAGAAGCAATAAATCGACTTCTAACCTTCAAATGTGACCGTAAACTCAAACCAACAGAAGCAATCGGCTCACCTCAAGTACACGGCTTTGCTGACGGAGGAGAGCTTGGATATGGAGCAGTCATTTTCCTCCGCTGGGAGCCTCGTGATGGAAGTCACCAATGTGTCCCCGTAATTGTCAAGCCCTTTGTTACCCCGCTGAAACAGAGAACTATCCCTCGACTGGAACTCTTGGGATGCCTAGTACTTACAAGGCTTTACAACAAGTGTCAAGAGGTCAACAAGTGTCAAATTTAAAGAATACGACAAGACCCTCTGGATAGACTCTCGAACTGTCCTAACGTGGATCAGAACCCCACCTCGAGAATTCAGACCCTTTGTATCAGTGTGAATTTCAGAAATACAGGAGACAGTAGGATCCGAACATTTCCGCTATATCAAGTCCAAATATAACCCAGCAGATGCTCTCACCAGAGTAATTGCACCCAGTGACCTCAAAGGCTGGATGTTAGGACCATCGTTTCTCAGATTGCCAGAGACCGAATGGCCTCAATTTCAAGATGACGACCAAATTTCCCGCCAAGAACGACAACACACCTTGAAAGAGATGAAGACTGTAACGAAGCACCAACAAGTTGGCAAAAGACACAAAATTACTGGAGAAACTCATGCGGTCTACATTCCCGAAGGAAAAGCAGACAACAATATCTTCTGCTGCCTATTGCTGCGATGCTCGACCTTCACAAAGATCCGCAGAGTCCTTGCCTACGTACATCGTTTCGTTAAAATTATGAGACACAGAGCTGTGCCCCAAGGCTCTCTGACAGTCCAGGAACTCAAGCGTTCAGAACTACAACTTTTGAAATGGAGTCAACTCCACATAGACTTGCAACGACTCGATGAGAAGTTGATCGCCAAAGCAGATGACGAAGGCTTGATCAGAGCTCATGGCCGCCTTGAAAATGCCAGGATACTGCCGAAAGACATGAGGGACCCAGTCGTGCTGCCAAGGGACCGTCCAATAGCTAACCTGCTCTTACATCCCCTACACCGGAAACGAGGACACTGTGGCTACAAGAGCCTCATGCACGAAACAAGACGGACGTTTTGGATTATCGGGCTCAGGAAAATGGCCAAAGCTGTAGTAAACAAGTGTGTTGTCTGCCAGAAACTACGCAAAAAGCCCCTCGATTAGTTAATGGGCCAACTGCCAAACTTGCGAGTGGCAGCTGGATTTCCCCCATTTTCCAACACCGCTATGGATACGTTTGGGCCCTTATGGATACGACTGAACTGGAGAATCCTTCAGGAAGCCCAAGTTGTGATCTTTACCTGCACAACAACCAGAACAGTTTACTTAGAGCTCATAACTAACAAGACCTCGGAAGCCTTCCTAATGGCATTTCGTCGATTCGCGTGTCTGCGCGGCCATCCAAACATCTGCTGGTCTGACTGTGGCACAAACTTTATAGGAGCACAAGAATACTTGAGAGAAGTGATGCACAACTGGGACATACCCAAGATACAAAGCACACTTTCGGAGGAATTCACCTGCAATTTCGAGTGGCAGTGGAACACCCCACATGCAAGCCACCAGAATGGGGTTCTTGAGTCATTAATCAAGTCCGTCAGACAGGCCCTTAACAGTGTATGCAAGAACCACGCGTTTACTGAAGAACAGTGGAGGACTTTCCTAGCAGAAACCACCCGCATGGTTAACAGCAGGCCGCTTTACCCAAGCTCTGAAGACGTGTGGGAAGAACTGCCCATTACACCGAATGACATCCTGATCGGACAACACAATCCTCCACCTCAGCCCGAGCAAGAGGCAAGAATTAATCCACGGCATTTACTGCGAAGTGACCTAACCAAAATTGGCCAATTCTGGACTTGCTGGATGAAGTACTTTGCTCCAGCGCTACTAACGCGAATAAGGGGTTTAAGGGGCGAGAAAATGTCAAAATCGGCGATTTGGTCCTCGAACTCAATCCAAACCGAAGCGATCCCAGTGGGAGATGGCACTAACCGTCGATACTTACCCGGGCAGGGATGGATTTATCAGGAAAGTCCGTGTTAGAACCCAGAACGGCGAGTATGACCGCCCAATTCACAAGTTATGCCTCATCGCGACGAGGGAAGAACTTAGTGGAGAGGAACATTAACATAATTAAGACACTGAACTGATTAGAAGTTAAGATTGAGTCAAACTTCGTGCTATTTTTTGATCGGTACTCAATTAGTTTCCTAATTTCCGCACTGGGGCCGAGTGTTTTGTACGCCGTTGACAAATGCTTAATTTTAGATACTTGTGGCTAAGACAGGACACGCGCGTTTGTTTTCCTTTGACATCGAATATAATCCTTTGATCACATTAGCGCTGGGCCAATGAGACGAGAGCGAGCCCTTTAGCTATGTGATCGGGGGGAAATCAATCGGAAATCAAAAAGTAGAGAATTCTGTTATTGAAGCAGTGTGATCGTGTCTCTACAAATAGAAAATAGCCTGTCTTAGACGGGATTGCGCCTTACAGAATTGTAAGTATATCTAAAATATATAGAGGAGGTTTTTAATCGAGTATCTTTTCCTAAAGAATTGTGATTTTTGAAAGAATGGTGCTTAGTCGACTCACGTGTCTTCGGTTGCTTTTAGGTGACTAGCTAGCTTGTGTGGAATTACGCATTAAAACTAGTTCAAAACAACTGGTAGATCCCGTGGACGCTATTTTTCTTGGTGTATCTTCTACTACAGTAGCACGCTAACCCGCGGTGCGAAAAAGATTGTTTGCTTTTTCAAAGGAACGTTCTATTGTTGCTTTGTTTGTACTCCATAGTGAGAAGATGTCGTCTATGTAACGTTTCCAAACAAGCGGTTTGAAAAGGCTTTTGTCAAGGGGTCCTGTCTCTATAGCTACCTTGTTCATGAAAATATTAGAAAAGGCGAGTGCCATTTTTCGTGCTCCTAATGCGCTTTATCTTGCCATACGGGGCTGTGTTAGCCAGGAATTTCTTTGTGGCCTCTACTGTGTCACTTTTCTGCTTAAGAAAATAAACCATAATGATTCCAGTATAGTCATCCACAAAACATAATGTATACTTAAAACCATCTCTGGCCTCTGGACTAATTGGACCAGCCAGATCAAAGTCGACAAAATCTAATGCTGCTTTAGCTCTTTCATCGGGTTTCCGGTTCCGAAATTGACACATTTTGCCTTGCGCACAAACCGCACACCCGCATATTTTGTCATCCTTGATTCTCATGCCGTCAACAACATTAGCTAATTTTCGTAAATCCTGAAAATTACAGTGGCCCATAATTTTATGCCACTCCATCAAAGAGCTTGCATTGTTGTGGGATGATGAAATGCTATTCAAATAGTACAACCGCCCCTTCTGCTCGATCTCGAACTTTGTGCCATCCGGTGCTTTGAAATATTTTTCTTTCCCGTCAAGATTTATGCTCGCCCCTTTTTCTACGGCCGCGGAAACAGAAAAAAATATTCTGAGTGTAGGACGGGATATACAGAGCGTTGTTAAGAATAACATCATGCAAATTACCGTTAATGTCATATAACTTAACCTTAGCTTCTCCCCTCCCCAAAACTACATTAGCCTTACTCCCATCGGCGAGCTCAACAACATGATCCTTTGCTATAAAGTCTGAGTCAAACTTTACAAACTTAGATTCCTCAGTTACTATGTGTGATTCGCTTCTATGGTTGAAGGAGCTACTTATTCTGAAGATTAGCCCACCAGGGATCAACGTTGTCAGGTTTTATTTGTAATACAGTGAGACACGGCTCGTTACATCCGTGGTTACGTCGTAGTCAACTGAAAATTAAATAGTTTCGGGATGCATTATTATCTACAATATTCTTAGTCGAAATGATAAACGGTTTCATAACTTACAATTTGTGTTTCTAAGTAGTTGGAACCCTTGCTTCGCTATCTCGACGCTTTATCTTGATGCTTGCGTTTACGACCGTTGATGACAAGCCTCGAATGTTGTTACAGCATAAATTGTTCCTTTCAAATTATAAGTCACATGACCTAATTCTCCCGCCGCGCGCAGTCGAAAGGAATTCGCAATTACGATAATTAATTCTAATTCTTTACTACGTTCTCCAATGAACATGCAAATCACTCCGCCCCGGTGCGGAAATTGGGTTTAATTAATTAGTTCAAATTGAGCAACGACTACGACATGATAGCGTTCGATAATGAACAGCATGAGAAAATAGCGTTAGTGTTCGTTGGTTCTCTAACTAGGCTTAATTAAGTATTTAGTTCCTCCTTGGTTGCTATGAGACACAACTTGTGGATTGGTCTGTCATATTCACCAATCTGGGTCTTGATTCTCGCCTTTCTGACCAGACCATTGTTTCTCGGATACGTGGTGACGACACGAGCCAGCTTCCATCGTGATCTTTTCTGATTGGGGTCCAACTCCAAAACTAAATCATCTACTTTAACATTTTCTCTGGTACGGAACCACTTGTTTCGTGGTAACAGATTTGGTGTGAAGTACCTCATCCAGCATTTCCAGAATTCGTTCACCCGGTTTTGGGTACTTCTTAGAAGATGTCTAGGGTTTACCCTTTCTTCAGACTCTGGTTGAGGTGGTGGAAGATGATGACCTATGAGAATATCATTTGGTGTGATAGGTGGACCTTCCCAGATGTCGTTAGAACTTGGATACAAAGGACGTCCATTGATGATGTAGGTTGTCTCTGACAGAAATGTTCTCCATTGCTCTTCGGCAAAGGATTGACTTTTGCAGGTAGCAGCGAGACAGTCTGACAGATTTGATGAGGGTTTCCACGACACCATTTTGATGGCTTGCGTGAGGTATATTCCATAGCCATTTGAATTCACAACAGAAATCCTCTGACAGAACACTTTGAATCTTCGGAAGGTTCCAGTTCCGCATAACTTCCTTGAAGTAAGCTTGTGTACCAACAAAGTTTGTACCACAGTCCGACCAACAAACGTTCGGGTGACCACGGAAGCTCGCGAAACGACGGAACGCCATCAGGAAAGTATCAGATGTTTTGTCGCTAGCAAGTTCTAAGTGAACTGCCCTTGTTGTCATGCAGGCGAATATTACGACCTGGGCTTCTTTCAGAGTCTTCCGATTGAGCTTAATATGCATGGGTCCAAACATGTCAATGGCGGTGTTGGAAAAGGGAGGAAAACCAGCTGCCACTCGTAAAGTCGGTATCTGCCCCATTAGCTGGTCTAGCGGTTTCTTGCGAGGTTTCCCGCAGGTGATGCACTTTGTGGTGAGAGCTTTGGCCATGCTGCAGAGCCCTATTATCCAGTACTTTTTTCTGGCTTCATGAATTAAGCTCTTGTAGCCACAATGCGCACGCAGCTTGACAAGTAGATGGTCGCGTGGTAGGATTATGGGGTTTCTTATTTCTTGAGGCAACGATCTGGCATCTTCGAGTCGTCCATGAGCTCGAATTAGACCATCTTTTTCCAGATTTGGAATCAACTTCTTGTCAATGACGCCTGGATCTAAGAGTAGTTGGCTCCACTTGAAAAGTTGATTCTCAGACTTTTTCAATTCTTGAACGGTGATAGGGCCTGTTTTTGCGTATCTCTTTCAACATTTTGGGCGAAACGGTGAACATATGAAAGTGTTCTCCGTATCTTTGGAAATGTTGAACAGGACTTCAGTAACTGCTGAAAAATTGGGTTATCTTCTGCTAATTTGGCGTTAACTTCTGTTGTGTCTGCTTCATGTTTCATAGTGGTTGTTTCCTGTTTCGGCAAAGTGTCAGCCTTCTTCAGGGTTTTCATTTCCTTTAAGACTTCATCCTCTTCTACATGGATACTTTGGTCTTCAGCTCGAAAACTGGGCCATTTGGCTTCGGGAAATTGGAGGAAAGACGGTCCCTCTAGCCAATCTGTAAGTCGTGATGGCTCGGTTCCTCTTGTCAGTGTGTCAGCGGGATTACTCTTCGACCTTGTGCAGCGGAAGTCATCGACTCCGACAGTTTCCTGTATCTCGGCTACTCTCGCTGATACGAAGGGCTTAAACTTTTCTGATGCGGTCTTTATCCAAGACAAGATGGTAGAGGAGTCCACCCAGAAGATTCTTTTGCAATCTCGGATATTTGCGAACTGCAGCGACGTTCTGCAAGTGTCGTACATCCTCGTGAGTGCTAAACAACCCATGAGCTCCAATCTTGGAACTGATTTTTTTTTTAACGGGGCAACAAAGGACTTGATAAGGACAGGAATGCATTTGTAACTTCCATTCATTAACTCCCAGCGGAGGAAAATGACTGCACCGTACGCTTTCTCGCCTCTATCACAGTATCCATGTACTTGCGGTACCCCAACTGCATGACTTGGTTTCAACTTTCGGTCGAATCCGAAGGCAAGCAGGTGGTTCATGGTTTCCACATTTTCTTTCCACTTGCTTTGAATACTCGCTGGCAGAATCTCGTCCCAGTCATAACCAGAGCTCCACAACTCTTGTAAGTCGATTCTGAACTTGATCTTTACAGGTAGCACGAGACCAATGGGATCCCATAATTGACCAACGAGACCTAAGCAACGTCTCTTTGTAAGGACATCCAACTGGCTGAGCTCGTTCTTTTTCAAGGTAAACCTGTCTGTCTGTTTATCCCATCTTAAACCAAGTATGTCTGTTTGCTTTTCACCGTTGGATTGGTCAATTTCTGTCTGATTAGAATGCCAAGCTTTGATCTGGAAGTGACCTTTCTTGAGGATAGTGTCAATGTCGTTGATGATCTGTTTTGCTTTCGCTGTAGTTTCTCTGGACCCACCAATATCATCCACGTACACATGATCTTGAACCTCCTTTGCGGCCTCGGGGAACTCAGCTTGCGATAACTTTGCTAGAGTATTGATAGCGTTGGTTGCTATGTCAGGGGCTGGTTTATCACCAAAGTTCAATCTCAGCCATTGGTATACCGTTGGTGAATCATTTATCTTATTCCTCCACAGAAACCTGTGATAGATTTGGTCATCTGGATGTACCAACACTTGATTGAACATTTTGCGTACATCGCCAGTAAATGCTACTTCGTCCCATCGCCATGCTGCTAGTACATCGAGGAGGCTATTGATGAGGTTAGGGCCTTTCTCGAGATGGTCGTTAAGGGACAAACCATCGTGACCTTTTGAAGAAGAGTCAAAGACAAGTCGAACTTTAGTCGTCCTTTCTGGCGTGAACACTGCTTGTAATGGAAGATACCATTCTGGTTTACCATGATCAATTTGTTCGCGTGGAACCTTGGTCACAAAGTTCTGCTCTAGTAACTTCTGGACTTCCTGGTCGACGACTTTGAAGCAACCTTTTTTCTGGAACGACTTTTCAGCAGAAAACATCCTTTTCAGGGCAATGTCGTAGTTACTTCGTTTGGGAGGTCCTCCTTCTTTCCAGGGCATCTTTACTTGTATTCTCCCGTCGACTAAGGTAGTTGAAGCTGCAAAGGACTTCATGAATTTGCTTTCACGTAACACGCTCTCACTGCATGAACAAAGTTTGGTTGGTTTGACGCCAAGGAGTTCTTGGTGGAGAAGTTTCTTGATATCCTCCACGGCACTTACTGTCCCAACTTCTATCCACTGAATTTCAGATGTGACAAAACCGTTTGACTCGAGCTGTCCCAGAACGTACCATCCGAAACAGTTTCGTTTTGCGATAGGTTCCCCTGGTTCTCCGGACTTTGTGTGGATATCAACGAAGGCGTCTACAAAGTCTGTACCGATAAGGAGATCTATGGCACCGCCCGAAAGATGTAGCTTATCGGAAACGTTCTTCAGATGGGTGTAATATTCCACGTGTTCTTTAGAAATTGTTTTGGCACTACTGCAAGGACTTGTAACTGTGTACACCTGAAGGGTCTTCGAAATATCTTCGTCAGTGAGTGAAGCAACTGTGATATCGATAATCTGCGAAGGTTCGCTTTTCTTCTTCCCACCAGCCAGGTTCATAGTAAGATGCGTCGCTGATCCACTTAAGTCAAGTCGTCTAGCTGCCTTTTTAGAGAGTAGACTAGTGTTCGATCCAGAGTCTAGCATTGCAAGAACCTCGGTAAAGTTTCCATTCTTGGTCAAGACTTAAACCTTTTGTACAGGTCACAATCCAGTAACAGGTTTAGACTTGCTTTTCTGGTACACTGCGTTACCTTGGATGTTACCGTTCCAAGTAGCTGATTGTCCTTGGAACTGACTTTGGAATGGTGCTGCTCTTGGATTTAAAGTTGTGTTCGTTTCGCCGGCCTTTTCATTGTGTAGAGACCGATGGTGGTTTTTTCGACATTTGCCGCAGGTTGAACCATCTGCTTTCTTGCAATCGTTTGTGTGATGCGCTCTAAGGCACTTACGACATTGCCAATGTTGCTTGACAATTTCCCACTTTTTATTGACTGTTAAATTCTCGAACTTAGGACAGGCAGCCAGGTGATGTTTGGTTTTACAGTCGAGTGGACACGTTTCTTCGTTGGTTTCTTCGTTGTTAGTGGTATTTACTACTGTGGTACTACTGTCTTTTTACTAGCTTCCTGATGTAACCAGGTGATGAGATTGCTGACGGTTTCTTCGTTCCCTTCCCTTTTCATTTCTCTGCCAAAATCTGAATTGTCCCTTGGATCCAGTTTGGACAACAGTTGGGACATAAGGAATGGTGCTTCTGAAGATTCTAACACGGGACACCCATTATCTCCCATATCATTTACGTAACGAGCTAGTGTTGTGGCGAAGTGTGTAAAGGACTTGGAATCTCCCTTCACTGGTCTAAGACTGTTTATTTCAGATAGCAATTCGTCCATTAGTTTTCGTCTGTCTGCGAATTCGGTATCCAAGATTTTCCACGCGCTGTCAATGGTCTTATAAGTTTTCACTTGGTCGGTCCACCACGATCCTTGTGGCATCGCATTTCGGAAACGTTGCAATTGTTCGTCTTTATCTTGGTCGTATTTCATCATCCAGTGATTGAATTCTTTCTTCCAGGTGGCATACGATCTGTGACATCCATCCCATTTCGGTACCGGTAACCGTTGCAAACCACTCAATTTCGGTTTTGATACTAAGGTGTCTGCCATTTTTGCCACAGCTGTTGACATCGTCGACATTGATGATGTCAAGGCCTCCAAGGTTACAGAGCTTTTGGAAGTTTCACAGGAATTTTGTTCCTTTTGATATGCGGCAAATTTCAAAGCAGTCTGAAGAAAATCAGCCTTGATTTTATCTCCAAGTTTCCTGGTTGTTAGCAAGAGTCCCTCGTCGGTGTCAGAACTATCATCGACCAGTCTGTCCATAATGGTTTCTTGCTGCTCTTTGATAAGCCTGTATCTTGTCTCTACTCGATGGAATGCGGCTTCAAGTGTTTACAGTTCTGGCTTTACTGAGAAAATTATTTCAAATTCTTCTATTAACTCGTAGAGGATTCTTGCAGCATTTTCCATCTTCCCTACGAGGGTTTTGACGTCTACTTTAGGCGGCATTTTAGCAGATTTCAATTTATTCAAGTTTAACTCCAGCCTCGTTTTCATGCGGTGTTACCACCAGTGAGTTTACCGTCCATATTTGATAATCCAGCAATGAAGATCAAAATGAAATGAAAATGTCAAACAAATCAGATATTCTCGCTTGTCCTTAGCAGAGACAGTTCAGCTTAATCTTGACGAAGATCCGGTGTAATTCGAGGGCATGCACGACGATTTCGTGTAATCTGTGACGGCTCAAATTGTCAGTACTGATGCGAAGCTCGGCGGTCGTCGATGATTTCGCAACTCGGCGTAATCTTCTATGACAAATTTTTACTGATTCGCTCCTATGGTTGAAGGGGCTACTTATTCTGAAGATTAACCCACCAGGGATCAACGATGTCAGGTTTTATTTGCAATAGAGTGAGACACGGTTCATTACATCCGTGGTTACGTCGTAGTCAACTGAAAATTAAATGATTTCGGGATACATTATTATCTACAATATTCTTAGTCGAAATGATAAACGGCTTCATAACTTACAATTTGTGTTTCTGAGTAGTTGGAACCCTTGATTCGCTATCTCGACGCTTTATCTTGATGCTTGCATTTACGACCGTTGATGACCAGCTTCGAATGTTGTTACAGCATAAATTGTTCCTTTCAAATTATAAGTCACATGATCTAATTTTCCCACCGCGCGTAGTCGAAGCGAATTCGCAATTACGATAATTAATTCTAATTCTTTACTACGTGCTCCACTGAACATGCAAATCAATATGACTAGTAGCTCCCGAATCGAAAAGTAAACTATTTTGCTGTTTCTTACCTAGACCACTTTGGTCTTTAACGGTGAAAGTAAAATAATGTTCAACGGAGTCCATGCTGTTTGATATTTCCCTCTTTCTTTGGGGTTTCGCGGCTGTTTTTGCTGCGTCGGTCTTCCGTACTCGGCACTCTTTAGTGTTGTGGGACTTGGTCCGGCGTTGTTGGCACCATTTATCCACTACTTTATGGGAGTAACAGTTCACAGTTTAGTGCCCCTTCTTGCCACATTTATAACAGTTTCCTTCGAACTTCGCTGGGAGCGGCTTGGACGCGTTAGCCAGCATAACACCGTCGTTTTCGCTACGGAAACATCGCTCGTTTTCCTCATGGCTTCGAAGGGCTGTCTTAAACTCAGCAAAGGTCATTTGCTTTTCTCTCTGCATAACCACAGTGGCAAAAGTCCTGTAGCTGCTAAGAAGACCTTTAAGTGCAATAGCTACCAGTAAGCCATCGCTCATTACCTTCCCAGCTGCCCTCAGAGCAGTGGCTGCGGTCTCCGCCCTAATAATGTAGTCTGTGGTGGTCTCTCCGTCATTCATACGAAGCGAAGTCAGCTCTGTGTATAGGGCAATGATTCTGGGCTTTCCTTTCCCTTGATAGTGCTCCCGCAGCACTCGCAAAGCTTTCCTCCCATCGTTGTTGGCTTCCCTTATGACGAGGGACAAGCTTCTGTCGTCCAAACACTGGACAAGTTCGTTGAAGGCATTCACTTTCTTTTCAGCACTGGGGCTATCGTTTCGCCTTCTGGGGGAACGACCACATTGTACAGCTTCTGAAGGCGCATGTATCCCAAAAACTTTACCTCCCATAGCTCGTATTCACTGTCATCCCCGTCAAACAGGAGTGTTCTCTTGGGCCCATAACCTGTTAGGTTCCAAGAGTTCGATGTCGCCATAGTAGTTACACAAAATGACAAATCAACCAATGCTAGGAGTAACAACGGATTTATTTCTCATAGTGAATCATATTATATACAGGTTTTTAGATAGGCGTAACTAGAACGAAACGATAATCATTTTAGGTATTTACCACAAAGGAAACCTGGAGGTGAGCAGTAGTACGTTGTGGTGTATTCTAATCTAGGACAACTGTTAAGTAACTTAAGTGTGGGTGCTCGGAATATCCGGGCATGTATTTTAACAGAGAGCTCCTTTTAATTGTTCAATTGTTTAATTGTTTAATTGTTCCTTTTAATTGTTTAATTGTTTAATTGTTCACGGTTTTTGTTCGTTTTACTCACTGGTGTGGTCTGTACGTTCTGCGGCAAGGATTTTGTCTCGCTGGGCCGCCATGCGTGGCGCTGTAAACATAGAATTACTCGAGCATAGCATCCTTCTGCTGGAATGAATGAAGATGCGAATGAGTCAGTCGCTGCAGATCCTTCCCCTCGTATTTGTCTCGTGAAGTGCTGCTGTGGTAGACTCTGCAAGGGTAACGGAGGATTGAAGATGCATCAAAGGAGTTGTAGAGTTGTTTTGGATTTAAATTATCAACTTCGTGCTGACCTCGATAATGCCACACTTACCGATCAAGAATCTGGCGATGTAGGTGTTCCTTCCATGGCCTCTAGTGTGCCTTCCCCTCAACCTCAAGATCATTGCTTTCCCAATATTAAAAAGGGAGTAAATCTACCTAAATCTGAGGAACAATGGTTAACGGCAAACGAATATTTTAACTCCAAATTGTCGCTGAATCCTCCAATCACTGTTCAGAATCTCAACTCAAGTGTTAAACTTCTGAACGACACTGTTTATGACTACTTCTCTGATAATTTTGGTCAAGTTGCAGAAGCGCCTAATGGAAACCTGATAATGAAATACGAGGGAAAATCTAAAAATGATCTTAAGAAATCCCTTAAAAATCTTGAAACTGCTAACGCCGACATCAAAGAAATTAAATACGTATCTCACTTATTGCGTGACAAACTGCGAGACAACACGTCGCGTCAACTCAACACTGACCTGATGAATCATGATCATTCCATCTCCAAAAATTTCTGGGGATATGTCAAAACGATCTTCAACAAAAAAGACGAAATCTTCCCTTCGTTTTCCATGAACGAGTGCTTTGATTACTTTACAAGAGCTCTTTCGTCAGTAAATCCGACTAAAGTTTTCAACCTTCCAAGCTGGATACCTACTTTATCAGAACCTGTAATTCCATTTAACCTTGAACCTCCAACATATCAACAGATCTCAAATGTGATAAGAAAAATGAAGGCGTCTGGTTCTCCTTGTCCCCTAGATCAACTGTCAATAATTTGTTTCAAACGATGTCCTTTTCTTCGCACTTACTTATCTGAAATCATATGCACCGGCAGCTTGGTCTATCGGCTCCGTCCCAAGCGAATGGAAGCGAGCCTGCATAACCCTTATCCATAAAAAGGAAGACACCAATGACCCTGCTAACTTTCGTCCTATCACTTTACAATCTGTGCCTTTAAAGGTTTTGACCATGTGTCTTCGTAATGCCATTTTCAACTTCCTCGCTGGATCTTAAAAACGCTTTTGGTGAAGTTCATCACAGCTTGATCCAGACCGCTCTTGATTACCACCACATTCCCGATCATTTTAAATCACTGGTGAAAAGTCTTTACACGGACTTCACAACCTCTATTCTTACAAATGAATTTCGCACCCCGTTTATATTTGTCGGTCGTGGTGTACTCCAAGGTGATTGCCTTAGCCCACTTCTCTTTAACTTGTGTTTTAACACGTTTCTACAGCATATTTTAAAAATCTGAAAAATACCGCCAGTTTCGCTTTTCCCTCGAGTTCTGAAATCCCATTCACTGGTTTCAGTTCGCCGACGATGCCGCTGTCATAAGCGGTCAAGAATCAGAAAAGCAACAGCTAATTATTCGCTTCATATTATGGTGTAATTGGTCGAACATGACGATCAGAGTTGACAAATGTTCTACTTTTGGAATACGGAAACTGTGCACTAAATCTGTCCAATGTTTACCCAAGCTGTTGATCAATGGAGTTCTAATTCCCTGTGTGGAAATGGGTGAATCATTTCGCTACTTAGGTCGCTTCTTTGACTAATAACCAACACAAATCTGAATTGTCTTCTCTTGTACAAATCTTGATGAATGACATCGATATAAAGCCACTGCATCCTAAACACAAACTTCTCCTGTACAGCCGCTATGTCCTATCGAAGTTATCATGGCATTTCACCATAGCAAATATATCCAAAACCTGGATAACGTAACATCTCGACTCTGTAGTGAAAATGGCTTGATATTCCGATATCTGGAACACTGAGCAATGTTTTCCTAGAAAGTGCCAGTCAGTTCTCCGAAATTCATTAAAAGAGTCCCCAGATGGTTCCTTGAAAGCTCTCTGGAAATCGTCAAGCTGTCGCACTAATATTCAATATGATGTGTACAAATCCACTAAGGAAGTTCTTAAGGATCTCTGTTCTAATCAAGAGGCTAAACTGCAACACCACCTAACATCTCAAGGTTTCTTCTTCTCAAATGTTATCAAGTATTCATTGTCATCTGTTAATTCTATTTGGTCAGTGGCCCAGTCCCATCTACCGAAGAACATTTACAACTTTACCATCCACTACTCTCTTCCTACACGTAAGAATTTGGTAAGATGGGGATTATCACAAAGTCCTGATTGTTCCTTTTGCCTTAATCCTGAATCATTCCTTCATGTTGTCGCTGGTTGTCAACAATGCCTTCATCGCTTTACCTGGAGACACGACTCAATCCTTAAAGTTCATTGCCAAGTCCCTTCAACCTGCAATTAATTTTAGCTCCTCAATCTATGCAGATGTTACTGGTCTAAATCCTTCAATAATAACTGGTGAAAATTATCGCCCAGATCTTCTTTTCCTAACCCAGTCCAAGTGCCTATATGTTCTAGAATTAACAGTTGGTTTCGAATCTAACTTGTACAACAATGCAGTACGTAAAAAAGAGTAATATGGGAACTCGATTGACGAAATGAGTAGAACTTTCAGATGTGTGAAATTTGTAAATCTCTCCATGAGCTCCCTCGGCGTTTTCTCAGATGAATACTCCACGTTCTTAGACATGATGAATGACATAGGCATTGCCAAAAAGCAGCAACTTTACATAATCAAGAAAATGATGAATATAGCTATTAGAGCAACAAATTACGTCTTTTGTTGTAGAAATAGGAATTGGGACAACCCAGATTTGATGCAATTTTGATTTTTGTGTGTGTGTTGAATAAGCCAATTTCAAGCAGCATTTGTAAATTGCCTATACGTAGTGAGATTTACAATTGTACATTTAAAAACACAAATAAAGTTTCCATTATTAGAATTCTGGAATTCGAGGCGGATTTGGGGTTTGACAAAGCCACTTTTTAGTCATGTCGTCTATATGATTACCGTTGTAGAGGTCTGCAATAAGTTGTCTGACCTTATGGTCCGTCTATTTGACCATGGGTGATGCAAGAGGCCTGTAGTTATCTTTGTTATCTCGTAGACTTTGGCCTTCTAAAATTTTGTCGCGTTTGTTCATGACTGTTGTTGTTCCTTTGTCGGCCTTTTTGAGGTTTAACTCAGAGTCACGTTTCAAGGCCCTCAGCGCCTTGCGTTCAGCTGGAAGCAAATGATCTTTTGGCTTTGTAATTTATTTCTGAAAGGTCACCTTTAACTTCTTCCAAATAGCTTTCAAGGCCTACTGATTTTTGTATTGGTTGTATCCATGTAGATTTGACGTGGCAGGAATGTATATGTATGAACACTGCCGGGGGAAAAATAAAATTATTTATTTTAATTAGTCACTTCGCCATCTTTGATTTTCTAAAGACTTGCAAACGAGGCTTGTAAGAGTGGCTTGGGCCCAAGAGAGTCCTTTCCCGTCTCAGGGTCCTCTCGGATTTCACAATGGCCCAACTGTCCCAACTCATCTAACTTGTATATTAGCGATTGTGCTGGGAAAGCGATTTGAAAAATTCACCCCGTTTAATAGCTGACTGACGACCCAATGATTTAAATGGCCCAACTGGCCGAAATGACACAACTGGCCCAAATGACCTAGCTGACCCAACTGGCCCAGACGATCCAACCGGCCCAGATAACCCAACAGGCCCAAGTGACCCAACTCGCCCAGATGATCCAACCGGTCCAGATGACCCAACTGGCCCAAATGACCCAACCGGCCCAAATGACCCAACTGGCCCAAATTACCCAAATGACTCAACCGGCCCAAATGACCCAACTGGCCCAAATGACCCAACTGGCCCAAATGACCCAACCGGCCCAAATGACTCAATCGACCCAAATGACCCAATTGGCCCAGATGACGCAACTGGCCCAAATGACACAAATGACCCTACACGCCCAATTAACCCTTCAAGCATTTATTATACATCAAAGTATCCAGCTCTCACACTATCATTCCGCGATCGGCTGATGTCACGTAATTTTCGATAACCAGCATGCCAAGACATATTTTGGCTAACCGGCACACCAGGGCATATCTTCGTTAACCAAGACTCAACCGAAGAACGGACACCGGAAAACGTGTTTGTCTAGCGGCTGTTGGAGATAAAATAGAGCCTTTCACTGCAAAATTTTATGGAAGAATATTTTGAGGCAACTATCTGTTACTGAACAAGAGGCTACACGGAGCTTATATTCTGTCCAGATTTGCGGTTCAGCGGATTTAATTGAATTGGTTGCACTTCAAGGCATTGCTGTTTTAGCAAAATCACCGTCGAGTGCTTTCATGGTCTGTTAACAAAGAGAGTTATGGAGATTAAGGCTTTGGAACAAGTTGATGCCATCAATGAAAATTTGGAAATACCAAAATCACTAGAGGAAATGCGGGGTCACTCACTATAAATTTGCATTTGAATGCGATGACTTTGTTTACAAGGATTTCTCCTGCTTACATCTAATAACAAACCTCTGAAGTTGTTTTTGCCTCGGAACGATATAACACAGAAGGCATTTTAAAGGCCGCAAGTTTTTTGACTGAATTAAATTAAAGGTATGTGCCAGTGACTTCCACAAGGTTTTTATGGTCAGTAAATTGTAGTTGTTTAATCTACTGGCCCCGGTTGTTCAAAGCATGGATAACTTCTTATCCGCTGGATAAATCGCTATCCAGTGGATAAATTTTATCCATGGCGTCATATCGGTTGTTGAAAGCATGGTTAGCGCTATCCACTCGCTATCCAGTGGATAAATTTATCCATGGTTAGGTAGGTAGTATAAGTTTTATCCACCGGATAAACACAAATAAAATGGCTGCTCGACAGTTACATCTTCTTCGCTGTAACCTTCCCGACAATCAACATCGAAGAAAAAGGAGAATTTATCGCCGCCAACTCGATCCGTTTGAAACATATACAGACGCTGAATTGAGATCCAGGTATCGTTTTGGACGAGAGGCGCTACAGTACATCGTTGGCCTTGTTGCAGACGACATCGCTCCCCAAACAAATCGCAACCGTGCTGTTCCTGCTATAATGCAAGTCCTTATCACCCTCAGATTCTTAGCTTCGGGTTCGTTTCTTCAAGTAATGGGTGACACTTTTCAGGGATTTGACAAGTCGACTGTCAGCCGGATAGTTCGCCGGGTGACAAAAGCCTTAACTGCAAAGTTAGGCGACTTCATAAAATTTCGGTGCACTCGTGCAGAACGAGACGAAATAAAGCAAGGTTTGTTCAGAGTAGGTGGTTTTCCCTGTGCTATCGGGTGCATCGACGGTACTCATGTCAGAATAAAGGCCCCTCACGAAAACGAGCCGGACTTCGTGAACCGGAAAGGATTTCATTCAATCAATGTCCAGGCAATCTGCGACCATCGAGGTAAGCAAGTTTGTGTTGCTCTCATTATTTGTATAGCAAAGGGTAACATTCCGTTTAACCCAAGCTTTACTATGCTTACTATCTCATGTGTATTTCAGGTATTATTTTGTCCCAAATATGAGCATGAAAGCCGAAGAATTTCGCTTTAAAATTGTAACGCTTTTCTGTCACGTAGGGAGGAATGTGCGAGTGATTGGCTTGAGTAACGCATGTGATCAATCATGTGATCCCAAGATTCACGCATGTACACAATTTACGACGAAACGAACTGAATGAATTGATTGAAATAATTGAGTTTTCGAACCGTGAGATCTCCCTTTCCATTCGGGAACTCTCAACTGTAATCGATCTTGTTTGCTAACAAGTGTTGAGCCTTCGAATGGTGATACGACCGCAAGGAAAATATTCATCGGTGATCACTTGATGTGTCTTCCAACACGGACATTTTTCAGTGGACTGTGTTGGATTGAGTGCTGAAACATAACATAATTTTACAGAGCATTCTCTCGCTAAGTAGCATTGTTTAATAACATGTAATTTGCTGTTACTCAAAGATACATGTCAAGAAATCTCTTGGAATCTACCATTTCTAGAAAAGGGATAGGTTGTAGTTAATTGATGTTGGTTATAAACTGTGGTTTAAATGTAAGCGGCAATCCAGTTTCGAACACTTCGTTTTGACAAAATGAATTTACAAAAACCTTACGATTACAGTTCCAAATTTAGGGTCTGTGTGTATGCTCACATTACGAAACTTTAACGGGAATACAATTTAAGAATAGGCAAACGTACACTTGCACTATAAATTGCTAATTTTTTTTTCACTGTTGGACGTAAAAACCATTTGTGTTGCATTGAATGTAATTGAATTTTGTAGAAATGTTTACAAATGTTGTGGCTAGATGGCCTGGCTCTACACATGATAGCCACATTTTTCGAACATCAGCCATAGGGTGTGACCTGGAAGGAACTGGTCTGGCAGATGGTGTACTACTTGGAGATAGTGGATATGCATGTTCCCCATTCCTCATGACTCCGTATCTCAACCCCAAAACACCACTGGAAGAACGTTTCAACAGAGCTCACAAAATAACGCGATGTACCATTGAGCGAACTTTTGGGGTGTTAAAAAGGAGATTTCATGTGCTGCACTCCGAAGTAAGGATGGCTCCTCACAGGGTGTGCTCAATAATTGTAGCTTGTTGTATTTTACATAACCTTGCTATAAGTTTAAGGGAGCCAGATCCAGAGGACTGTGAAATGGATGATGAAGGGTGTGCTCCTGACCTTCACAGTCAGTATCATGGCCGTGAAACTGGTAATGCTGTCAGGGAGCACATTGCTAACACTTTTTTTTAAGTTCTACACAGGGGGCTCAAGCTCAAACATACATTTCATTGCAAAAATGTTGATATGTACTGTAAATGGTATGGTCCATCATCAATGAGACCCAATGGCTTTATGGGAAATCTTTGCATGGTTACAAGATTAATGCATTATTTATTTCATTGTTCATGGAAATCTTTGATGACCACAATATGTTCCTTTCAGGAAAGTGTGGATGGCTGCTATATACCATGTACAACTAATTTTGGTTATTGTTTTCATGTGTAACAATAAAGCCTTGGGTGTCATTGTTCTCTGCTTACGCTTCTTAGTAGTCAGTGTTTTTGGAATCAATTGTATACTCTTGTGAGAAATAGTTAAACTCTCATTACTCTTTTTATGATAGTCCAATGTGTATCTTTTGCAAAGTCTCTAATTTCATGATCAGCAACACCTTCTGGCATTCTTGCTGGCGGCTTTCAAAGATAAATGTTTTTCATGGATTGGACATTCCTTTAAAATTGAAAGGCATGCTTTAAACATTTTTCCTTATCTACCCCCATGTTCCAAGAGATGTTGGAGGAAAAGGAAATATTAATATTTTTTCTTATTCAACGGTTTTCATAGTTTGTTTTCCTTTTTCCTGGAAAAAGTCTTAACCAGTGAAGAATTTATGTTTTGACGATCTTTATGTTCAACATTGGGATAAAGTGAAGTTTGGCTTTCTTCTAGAAACACCTAATACAGTCTGTACATTCTACTTTCAAATTAGATCATTCACCTTTTTTATGCTCATCACATCCAGTTCTGGCTTAAATGTTTCCATGAAAATTTGTATTGTGATCTCTGATTATCTATTTCTCACAAGTTCCTTAATTAAAACTTAGCAAAATTCTGGAATGTGATTGTTTATCATGAGTCTTGTATGACCACTTATAGTGCAGTGTATGCATCATGGTTGTTATAGGACAGTTTAAGGGACACTTAACATGTCATGCCTGTGTAAATGGGCAAATTGCATTAAGGGCATTTACTGCTGTTGGGCCTTTCGCCAAGTGTACTGTTGTTTTTATAATGAAAACATACAACCAATGTCCAGTTTCTTTCTCAAATTTTGTCATAGTTTTGATGAATTGGTAACAGGACTTTGTGTCGATATCCAATTCAGTCTGTAATCAAACTCATGATTTAAAAATGGGACTCGACTGCATTGGACTCTCTTGGTCATATTACCACTTCTAATTGTCGTCATTTTGATCTTGTAAATGGCATCTTAAGGCAATAAAAGGTCATAAAAGGTCAATCGTCCAGCTTAAACTGAATGGAATCATGTTACCATATTAAGAACAAGTCTTTTTAGCCAATAGATAGGGGCTTCTCTACTTTTTCAACATTACTTTGACAAAATGAATAAGCCCACAAATTTTTATTTGCAAGCAGCCTTTTATTGTCTTTTATTCATTGCCTCTTTATTCACTCTGTAATTTATTGAATTTAAAGTGAGGAAGTGATTTTCAAGTCATTGGTTGGTTTCAACTGCAATTCTCAATATATTAATGAAGATTTTGTTATTTGTATGACTACAGAAAAAGTACAATGGAAAATTAAAATTGCGGCTTCAAGCATTGTTTAATCACATGAAATGATCAATGAACTTTGAACTTCATAGTGTAAATTAATTGTATAAATATTTCTTAAAATGCCCTCTGTTTTCTAAATTAAATGATGGGTCTGTAAAATTAAATTTTCTTTTGATATGAAAAAATATAAATTGTGGTTAAATCCAAGGAATGCTCAAAATTGCTTCGGTGTAACTAATTCTTGAAAAGATATATTTACATGTAATTAATAAACTCCATTGAATAATTAGTTTTACATTATAGAGATGTAAATATTAGTTACATGATGCATTTGTCTTTGCTTTATATCTGCACTTTCTATTTTACCAATAAACACATGCATGTACAGTTAGTTTATTTTTTTTGGTTTTAAATTGGTAGAACTGTTTTTTTTTTCCTTCATTTCCCTTCATTTGAGAGCAATAGAACAGGAAACAAATTCAAACTCATTTGAGAATTGAAAATTGAGAAGAAAAAAATTTGAATCACAAAATTATGGGCCAATTAATTTGAAGTATTGGATTCCACCCTACCACCCCTTCCCCCAGGCTGGGCAACCATGGGCATTCAACCATCATCTGTGCCTGGCTGGGGTTGGTAATTTGAACTAGAATTGTTAAGTTTTTTCAGTGAAATACAAGTGATATATCTTTAACTAAAGCAGAGTTTATGGCAAAAAAAAAATTCACTTCTGTAACCGAAAATGGCTCAAGAAGAAATGGTATAGGTCTAGATTTAAAAAATTTGGTTGAGGTGCACAAAGTCATGTTGGCTGATTTTGACCTTTACAAACGGTTGGGGAATTTGAACAAATTTTTTTGCCCAAGGAGGGGGAGGGAGAAGGGGCTGGGGCAAAATTTGAACAAACCAATCTCAAATTTTTAAAGGGAGGGATTTTGAAACTTCCAACAGATTGATGCATTGGTACTAAAAGGAAACCAAATTAAAACCAATGTGATTAAAGCCTGTGTACATTTCTGGGGAAATGGTTTATCAGTGGATTGAAAATATAGGGAGCTGACAGTAACAATCCATAAATAACCAGTTACATGAGTCACAATCAAAGCCATTTCAGTTCGATTGTATAAAGATTGATTCATAAATTATTTTCGGACCTACTTCGAGACTCAAGCTCCTGAATCCTTAACATTATTTCTTTTTTCTATAGTTTTAGATTTTCAATTTCTAGGTCAAGTTTTACATTTTCCTTTTTAAGGACTTCAAGGTGCATTTCATTGATGTCATCAATGGTGACCTTTTTTCTTGAGTGTGGCTTGGCAAGTATTGCTGGCTCCTCCAATGGTACTGATGGAACTGTATCAGAATTCATACTGGGGCAATCTAGCTGTGACAGTTCACTGGGGTCTGCAGATTCACAGGTGTCTGGAAGTACGCAGTGTGAAGCAACAGGGTGAAGTTCACTTTCTATTCCAAGAACCCCTGTATCCACTGTTGATAAGTCTGAAACTTGTGCTGTGTAGAATTTGTACAAAATGTATTAAACCTTTGATTCCTGTATGGTGTATGTTCTGACCATAAATTGGTACGCATTCCTTGAAAATTACTCTAGAAAATTTGAGTTAACACTCCTATTGAATTAAACAATATATTTATTATAATAAAAGGAATTAATTTCAATGACAACAATTATCAGCTGTCAAGAACCTTTAAAAAGGAGAATTTCAGACAAGTAAGTCATCTCTAAATACATTGCGGACTGCCAAGGAAACCGTTCTGAAAAAAAAAAAACGCTCTGTAATATCGATGATTAAGGTAGCGTTTGTTCACTTCACAATCAAAATGGAAAAACATTACGAAAAATGGGTCCGAATGTGTGAAACGTTTAAGTCTAGAAGTACTTTTCGGCCACGATACAAGAGCAGCTTAGCTTTTCTCGATCGATTCAATTCAACAAGGGTCCGCTGAATTTTAGAAACGTAGACGAATTACAGGGATTGTGAACTTTCCAAAAGAAGAAAAATCACCTGCTACCCTGCGTCATGTTTAAACAAAGAACGGCAGAAACAATCAGCACACTGTGGTAAGTATCATCGTAAGTCAACAAACTTGTAAACATTAGTGGCTTACCTGAGTCGATACCGCCCAAAAAGCCGCTGAAAGACGGATCCGTTTCGAAGAGCTCGATAATTTTGGTTGTGGTACCCTTTGGAGAAGCCGGTTTCTTTCCACCCCCGGTATTCTTTACTGCCGTGGTACATTTGTTGTGCTCTCTTTTTGCTCCACTCACCATTCCTCTCCACTTTTCTTTTACCTCCACAACAGTTCTCTTGGAAACTCCAAGGGCATTGACTTTCTCGGTTATTTCCTCCCATATTCGCGTTTTGTTTTTATTACAAAGTGTCGAGGAAAATTTACTTTTGATAATGTTTATATTTTCTTCCGCCTCTTCCAAAATAACTGCGCATTCGGCGGGTGTAAAATTGGGTTTTCTAGCGCGCTTTGCCGGAGAAGGAGCAACATTTTCTGCCATGTTGTCTCGCCACTAGCACGCGCGAGCGAACTCATCACGCAACGCCTGGGCTGTAACCATAGCAACTGCTTGGATACCGAATTATCCATCGGATAGTTATACGTCTCGCTATCCGTGCTTTCTGCAACAACTTTTTATCCGCCGGATAACTATCCAGTGGATAGCCTTTTTATCCACCGGATAAGCTTATCCGGTGGATAAATTTATCCATCATTTGAACAACCGGGGCCTGATGGATTCAGTCACCGATGTTTACCTAGGAAAATTGTATTGATCGAATTTAAACAATCAGACAATGGACTTTTACTGTTGTTGTTTTCATCAATACGTTAACAATAGAAGTTATTCTCATTATTAGGTTTGTGCTTTAAATAAATATATTTAAGTCCACTCGAATGATAAGTATAACCCGTAACAAACTTGCTTATCAGCCCAGCATTTAAAGCCCGACTGACACTCGATGCCAAACCTCATCCTCGTTCTAGGCTATGTCCACCACATTGCATTACGCCATGACATTGACCGTGCATCTAAAAACAACATGGCGGACGCGTGTGATGACATGTTCTTCTTTGGAGACGATTTAGAGGCAATTTTAGGAGTTTTGAAGAAGAAGAAGACCTTGATGAGCACTTCAGAGAAGCAGCTGCTGATGTAAGCTATAGAATCTGTTTTAATAGTTAAAATATAGCCTAAAAACGTCAAAAAGGAAGATTGAACATGAAGGTCGAACAGACTAGCTTTCGATCAATCACTCTTATTTCGGGCTCTATTTATAAACCATTTCTTGCCTAAACGTTATTTTATCAGCTGTTGATTTAAAGATGATTTATGAACCTAAGTAGTGTGTGATGTTGATCGTGAATTTGGTTTTGCAGGTTCACCCACTGAGCGTCACTTGCCCTCATTGTCCAAAGAAATGCAAGAGTAAGAGCGGACTGAAACGTCACATCACTGTTAAACACAAAGATAAAACAGAAGAAACAGAAGAAACTGAGACAGACAAACCAGAAAATCGAGATCTATTAACTGTGGAAACGTATGCAAGCATCGTTGGCAATGCTAAAGTGAAACTTAGAGACAGCAAAATTTATCCAAAGGTAAACAGAGACGAGATATGGTCCTACAACTGCAACACTCTACAATCTTCAACACCTAAATTTTCTGAAATTCAGGGGCTTTATATTCAATTGGCAAAGTCTGGAAATGCAGAGAGGTTTTATGCAGCCTTTTACGCTAGCATAGTCTTGCATGCTTCGAGCCATTTTGTAGGATTATCAAGAAACTCTGCTACATTACTTTGTTCAAAAGTGGCCGACTGCCTTTTAACACATAGCAAAGAAAAAGCAGAAACTCACACATGTGAACCATTGACGAAATTATCTGATAAAGAGAATTCAGGGTTACAGTATATTGGAGGTTATGTACTACATAAGCTACATAACAAGCACAAACAAGCAAGTAAAACACTAGAAAATGACCACGCAATCTCACTGATAATGGCTGGGAAATGGGACAATCCTATTGGTGAAGATCAGAGATTGACTACAACATTGAATCGAGGTGGACTGTGGAAGATCACAAGAAATGCTCAGTCTGTTTTTGAAAGAACTGAACACTATTTCAGGGAAGCTACACGTAAAACCAGTCTGAAAAACATTCCTTTAGCTAATATTATTTCAAGATCAATGCATGATGTAACTGTTGTCGCATCTCACTCTGCCATGTTAGCCGACTCTGAAGTTGAGATTAGTAGCCATGTTGCCAAAGATGTTCTCCACAATATTATTAGTTTGTATGTTAGAGTTCGTTCTTTTTCATTTGTGAAGGACGTTATTCAAAAACACAAAATTAGATTGAAACAACTGAAATCAAAAGCTCTTCGCAAGCCTCTGTGTTTTTAGGGTTAGCTTTATTCTCTCTGGTGTTGTGTGAGAGACTGGAGCAAACAAATGAGCAGGCTTTGCAAGCTTTCTTTGCTTTGCTTTCTGATCCACCTTTGACTTGTGAGAGTATTTGTAGCAAACACAGCACTGCTCACCATGCTCCACCAAAACTTCACAGTCCCGTGTTCTCCAATATTCCAGCTGTGGGAATATCTCAGAATCATCTCTGAATAACGGATCCACTGACTTCGGTATAATGTGGTGTACGATATCGGATGACAGTTCAAATGGTCTCACTCCAGGGCAAATCAAGAGAACATCAATTCTCTTGATAAGTTCAGAGACTGTGATGTTCATAACGGATCGCAAGGTTTCAAGATGAATCGCATGATCATCTGGCAGAAACCATCCAAACACAGACACAGAAAAACCAAGACTATCATCGATGGTGAGCTGAATCTTTGGTAACACAAGCAGAGAACTCTTCTTTGTCAATACAATTCGATCGATTGCTGCCTCTAAGATCCACTCACTTAGAATTTTCAAAGATTTCACTCGTTTTACTAGATCTTTAAGTCACTGTAGCATTTTTTAGGGGCCACTTCTGGGATTTCGTTGACTGCGCTTCGAGGTGGACGCACATTTACTGGTGTTGTGAAGCAACGCTTCGGCATGTTTACTGTTGGCAAGGCACCAAACTTCGGTTTCTTTTTCTGCATCTTTTCAGATTGAACTAGAGAAGAAACAATCACAAACAAACAGAATCAGAATATAACGTTTGAAGTTTATCAAAGCTCAAGTTAATTGATAAGCTATGCACCTAAGCACCGCGCAGATTATGTCTAGGATCGCGTGTAGTTAAACTTATAAGATTGCATTTAATACTTACAAATCTCAATATCCTCGGGCCTAAAATGGTTTTCGCACGTAAAGACACGACCATTGTCGATCTGGCGCTTGAAATCTTTGTCTACAACGCGTGTTTTGGTCAATTCGTTTAGCCAAAGTTCTCGCCATTTCTTGTATTCAGCATTGCGAGGGGCAGGAAGTTTCCAGATGCCGATTCCTTTCGTTTTGCGGGACGAGCCGCAACCAAAAACAGAGCAGTTATCTCCGGGCATTCCTTCTTCATTTATAGATACATACAAGCAGTATTTAAGAAGGAATAGTAATATTACAGACGTAAAACGTGCAGTCATCAGTACAAACGCTCACATGTGAGACGCCATCTTGAATCTATGTGATGCACGGTCACGCTAAATTACGCCAATTAAAAGTGATACGTAATGCCTATTATGCATTTTCCTGCACAGGAAAAACCAAACGGAATTACTGATTCTGGCCCTTTACAGCCAGAATAATAATTACGACTTTAGGGAAATAGGGAATTTAAGCAAACCACGACGGCGACGGCAACGAGAACATGGAAAAACAATAGAACTAATTGGCAGAACAATAGCCCTGCACGTGCGTTCTAGACCTTTGTACATTTCTAAGCCGTTGCAAAACAAAAACGTGAAATCCCCAAAATTTGCGTCGTCTGCGAACCGAAACCGCGGCGGCAAATTATCTTAATATACATTTGGGACTGAACGTTACTTTTATGCGTTATGTTGAGCTTGAGGTCTAGCGCCCTATGAGACGGTAAACACATGCAGCCATTTTCGAAATTCCAACTAAAGTAGAAACCCATATTTTAATCGACGTCTTCCACGGCGTTGCCGTCGTGACTGCTTAAGTTCCCATTTGTCTCTGACAAAGAGGCGGCAGTAAGTATCATTATAGCCTACGAGCAGGTCGTTATTTGGTCTCATCACGCAACGTTTGAGAGAAAGCGTTGCGTGACGAGTTCAAATTAGGGCTGTAGAGGGGACTGCAAGAAGCGAGGTACCAATGCAGTTTATTTTTGCCACCAGCATCAGTCATTAAATGTCCCATTTCAACCCACCATATCCAAAGAAATAACTCCTGCATGCGTAGCATGCCTATGTTTTTAACTGGTCACTATTTAGACTTAACCGTAACAACATAACAAGAAATTAATATTTTCCAAAAGATGAAAGGACCATCTGCTAGCACAGAAAATTTAAAAGTGGGATTGCATCGCGTTGTAGCGTACGAAGTTTCCAAAGTTGCACAATTTTTCATTTCTTTAAGGGGGGGACAGCGACCATTTGGGCGTATTTTGAACTTGTAGAGTTTTCGGAGAAAAAAAAAGCGCGATAGAACTTTTTGATATAATTTTCGAAAAAGGTTCATTAAAAGGGTCCTTTAAAAAAAAACCAATTATGAACTTTTCAACTGTCGGCGGATTCTCGATATTTACGGTCAGTGGCTCTTAAGCAGAATGAAACACTAGCTAGACAGAAGGCGCTGATGTCGTTAATTTATGACCTTGTGTTTAGTCACCTTTTACACGGGGTAACACTCTAAACAAGACTTTGCACTACCTCCAGCTCGTAGAGGACTTTGTATCAAAATGTACTGGAAAGTAGACAATTACTACGATGGCGTAACTTGAAATACAAACTTTTCTTGAATGGTACCTAAATGCATCAATAGTTTGGCACCACGCTACTCAACTGAAATATACACCAATCATTTAAGTATCAGCAATAGACTGTGTGGACCGTCTATCGGTCTTTTGCTTTTCAAGTCGCCAAAAACTATTAAAGCATTTTCGATAACAGCATTAACAATGTGGCTACATTCATCTTTGTACTGCGACATCGCTGCCAATTGCAATGAACGTATCTTTATACTTCATAACACCTTTAAACAGCCCTACTTTAAGCTCGCACATCTATTCGTTGAAGTATTTTACTGCGTGCATGGTACCGAAAAAAAAAGACATAGGGGAGCGGGGATTATCAAGCTGAGTTGAGTTCTGATCCTTCGAGAGTAGACGGCTCTAATCAGCATTAAGTGACTGCAGTCTATTTCCACGTAGCTTGCTTGATTTTGCCTTCTTTAGTAACTCGAGAAGCTGCTGTTTGTCCTGTTCTGGATCGCGAGTCTCTTTCCAAGGAGTCTTGACTGGCTAACTCTTCGTCATATCTGTATAACCAATAAGTATCAAAGTTCACAAAGTTGAATTACACTATGTGCAAAGAAAACACATCAACTGAAAAGTGTTTTACTTTCTACTTAATCTCTAAAAATTAGAGTCATCATCACGTCATATAACCAAGTGAGGAAAATACACAAACTTATCAGTTTGAATGTGACCATAATATAAAAAAACAATTAACGTCTGGCCCCACGGGAAAACAGTTTCTTAAGAGATTCGATGCGAATACCAATCGAAAGTCTATACATAAATTGCAAATAACCCCAACGTAGTCAATGAGGGCGTGCGCTATTAGAGAAAAAAATTCAGCTGCACAACAAGAACAAATTCAACGAAATGTATACGTACTAGAAGGGCAAATTATCAAATTGCTGAACAGGCTGTTAGTTATAGTTGTGAAACAACTACTGATATAAAAAGGGTACAAGAACAGAAAGTAGGAAAAATTGTCTCATTTGGTAAAACTACTGCAGCTAACTCTTTACTTACAGTACTTCGAAATTTCCCAGAGCATCTTTGGACGGTATCTTATTCCATCTAACACTGGTAGAGAAAGAGAGGATAAGTAAGAGGACTTACAAAGACACTTACAGAGGCCAATATCGGACGGCAGCCCGAAACCTAGATAATAGATATTGCAAGTATTGCTTTCAAAAAAGTATTTGACCAAAATTCTATTTTAAAAATTACAATTTAGCAAATCAAGATCTAAGTATGAGCGCTTTCGTAGCAACAAGTGATGGGAACATGTCATAAGTAGTGGTACATAGGTACTGGGCCACCAGAAGGTCATAACTAATAGGTCAAAGGTAAACAATCATAAGCAGTGGGTCAGAAGTTAGAGGAAATGAGAAGGGCGTCGCAACTAACTGGTTACCATTGGTGGGCCTTTAGGGAACATACAGGTGATGACTTGGAAGTCAAAGGTAATGACAAGAGAATCACACGTTTTAGGTCACAACTAATGGGTCATAAATAACAGATAACAAGCATAAGGTCATAGGTAACTGGTCGCACGCAACAGGTCATAGGCAACAGGTCATAGGTACAGGGTTCGACGAAACAGGACAAAAAGTTACCGATCATAAGTGCTTGGTTGACGAGTCAGAGGTCCCAAGTAGTAGGTCACAAGTCACAAATTGTGTCACTAGTAAGGGGTCAAGAGGAAAGGGTCACAGGTACCGGTAACAAGCCAAGGCTGCAAATAACTAACGGGCTGTCGCCGGTCACGTTGTTCGGTCAAACATACTTTTGCTCGGACACTACCCGTTTTTTGGCCAGTCAAATTTTAACAGTCGGAACTCTTGCGATAGTGAAGCCAGATTGCACAGTAATCCTTTTACAACTAAAAAACAACTGAATCCGAGTCGGTCTGGCTATAAAAATTACAAGTTAATAATTTTACTACTCTTTACTGCAGAAGCAGCCTCGCATTGAGTACGTGGAACGGTTACGCAAGATACAACTGCAATTGTCCGTTTTACTTTACATCTGGCAAAATCACTTATAATTAGATATTACACTTTGGCGACAGAACTTGATGACATCGTGGAAATTTGCGACTGCCGGGAATTTCTCGACCACTAATTTGTCTACTTTTATATTGGTTTTTTTGTTTTCTTTGGGAAACATGACTGTTGTCCCTTGTGATTACCAAACAGTTAAAAATTAAAATTTCTTTGAACGAGTCGGTAAAGGACCGGACAAGATGTCCGGCAATCCAAGGATTTGTCCGGTCAGTACCCAATTTTGACCGGACATTGTCTGTTGATCGGCCGTTATTTGCAGCCCTGCAAGCAACACCACTTTACGGTGAACTCGCCACCGGTGGCGAATTAACTTTTTGGTAACGTGTAGCCTATTGTGTGACACTTACATCAAATGAAAGCTATGATGTAGTGGTACGTTGTGAAAAGGGAAAGGTACTCAGAAATTAGGTGTAGCGTCTCAATAATGGCACGTTAAACGAAATAAAACGTTGATATCACGAAGATTATGATCAGTTTGCGAACAGCGAAACCAGAGCGTTATTCGCCGAGTGATTTTCACTAAGTGATTTCCGCCAACAGGAATGAAATCGTATGAAACTTACATCATATAAGTGCTAAAAAGTCGAAGTATATTGTGAAATTAAAAGCGCGTACAAATACAGCGAAGTTTACTCAAACAGACTTTGGCGTCCTCTCTTTGTTTGGTAAACCCTTTGTTTCAAGCACAAAGAGTGTCGACGTGAGCTTTAACACGAGTTTTGTTCTTATGAACACAATTTGCAATCAAATCTAATGCAACTTATATCATACGAAAGGTTAGATCTTGGAGTTTATTTATTCTGTTTTCTTTAACGATAATACTTCGTTCTGAAAACGATATTGAGCTTTGATTTGCAATCAAAGCTCAATGCAGACTTAGCAGCTATTACATCTTGGTTACATAACAATAAGCTGACACTAAATGTTACTAAGTCGAAGTTTATGGTCATTGGAGGACGTAACAAATGAAGTCAATTTAATGACATAGCCCTTGCACCCAAAAATGATCAACTAGAGAACGTTACCCAATTTAAGTATCTCGGAGTGATCATAAACCAGCTTCTTACTTGGCATGACCATATTGAACTACAAAATAAAATAGCAAAGAAACTAGGTGTGGTAAAACGAATCAAGCATCTTCTCCCAGTTTATGCAAGGAGGATCTATGTGTCAACGATGGTCATTCCTATTCTCGAATATGCAAGTATCGTATGGGGTGATAAAAATAACAAAGTTTTAATGGATTCTATTCAAGTTCTTCAGAATAAAGCAGCTAAGCTAGTACTGGATCGAACGACATTTTCCTCTTCAACTCAAGCACTTCTAGATAAGAACTGGATCAATCTACCATCCAGAGGATCATTGCAACGGTGTCTTTTTATGCATAAACTTATAAATGACCGTGAAAGAAACAGTATGATTACTCGAGGCACAGACTATCATAGCCATAACACTCGCTCTAAGGAAATTATTAGATCTGTTAGATTAAACACGAACTGGGGTCTACTCAGATCCTTTAATAGTGCATTGACAGACTGGAATTCCCTCCCAGAAGACATGAGATGTCTACCCTATGATGCTTTTAAAATTTCATTGCTTAAATATTTTGAATCTTAATAGGTTCCGTTAGTGTGTCATTCTTGCACATTGATTATATTATTTTCTGTTCATGTCATATTTTAGATATTTCATATTTCCACCGTGAGTTTTTACTTATTACGTGATTACTTATTTTATACATTGTTAATTTTGAGGGTCTCACTGAAAACCGCTATGGCGAGCTGGGCTCCCTCTTTAAATATTCTTTAATAATAAATAATAACAATATTGATCGAAAAATTTAACGAATGCGGCCGTCGGAGGAAACGTCGCTGACAAACTACTCATTATTCTAATTAATTCTAAGTTTGATCCGTTTGCTCTCTGGGGACTCCTAAAGGACGCCAAGTCGCTTTCTGCCGGATTTTGTCGAGTTCGCACGCACTAAGAATTTCGCATCATTAAAACTAAACAATTAGTAAGTTTGAGTAAACTTCCTTGTATTTGTATACGCTTTTAATTTCGCAATATACTTCGACTTCTTGGCATTTTTATGATGTAAGTTCCATACAATATCATTCATATCGGCGGAAATCACTTAGGAAAAATCACTCGTGCTATCAACATGTCATGATTACATAATGTAAGTTTCACACGAGAGGCTGCACGTTACCAAAAAGTCAATTCGCCATCGGTGGCAAGTGGTGGCGAGTTTTGAAGTGGCAAGTTTGTAGTGGTGGCGAATTGACCAGATACCGTTACACCTGGTGGGTCATAAGCTACAAGCCTTAAGTGGTGGGTCAGAGGTAACAGGTAACAAGTTGTGGGTCACATACAACAGTACACAGGTAATGGGTCGTAGGTAACAGGTAATGAGCAGTGGGTCATGGGTAACAGATAACAAGTCATGGGTCAGAGGTAACAGGTAGTGAGCAGTGGGTCATAGGTAACAGATAACAAGTTATGGGTCATAGGTAACAGGTAATGAGCAGTGGGTCATGGGTAACAGATAACAAGTCATGGGTCATAGGTAACAGGTAATGAGCAGTGGGTCATGGGTAATAGATAACAAGTTACGGGTTATAGGTAACAGGTAATTAACAGTGGGTCATGGTAACAGATAACAAGTTATGGGTAATAGGTAACAGATAATTGGCAAAGGGTCCTGGGTAACAGATAACATGTTATGGGTTAAAGGTAACAGGTAATGAGTAGTGGGTCATGGGTACCAGATCACAAGTAATTGGCATAGATAGCATCTGACATTTAGTGGGTCAAGGGTTTACAAGTCACAAGTAATGGGACAGATAACAGGTAAGTAATGGGTAATAAGTAAGAGGTAATGAGTGATGGGTTACACTTAACAGTTCACATTCGCCTTAATCACGCGCCGCCATCTTGACGTCAAGCAAGGTCAAGCAAGCAGACAACCAAACCGCCGAATGCAAACAGAGATTATTGAACCAACTGAAAACTATCTTGAAACGATTTATCAGGCGCAGAAAACAAAACATTTTGCAACTGTTATGATCGATACAGCAGTTTACGTAGTTGGTTTACACGGTTTAACGGAACACATAGTTATGCACTTACCTTTAATTCCACGAATATACGACTCAATGTAGAACTTATAGCCTCTGTTCACACTTTTTTTCACTGAGAGACTTTTATTTTACATTGAAATAAAAAATGAAGGGTCAATTTAAAGCTCTTGTGCCAAAAGTCTTTGCAACTTTTGTACCTTTTTGTTGCCTTCTGCCATATTACGTTGCGTAGCGGCATACTTGGCCTCGTTTCCATGTCAAGATGGCGCACATGTGACAAAGGCGATTGTTAACAGTTAAGCAACTCTGGGTAACGAGTTATGAATCAAACATAACAACTTACAGGTAATTGATGATACGTAGCAGGAAGCAAATAGTGGGTCATGGGTAACAGGTCACGAGTCATGGTTCATAAATAACAGGTAACAAGTAGTGGATCGTGGGTAACAATTCGCAAGCAATAGCTCATGGACAACAGAGAGCGAGAAGTGGATTGTGGGTAACAGGTCACTAGCAATATGTCATAGATAGCAAGTAATGAGTAACAGGTTAAAAGTAGTGGGTCACGGGTAACGGGGTCGGAAGTGATAGGTCACAGATTACAAGAGATAATGTTCTTTGGCAGTACCTAACAGTAGCCCACTTACTGGCTTTTAAGGAAACCCGTGATGTGAATCAAAAGCACCATGTGGAGACAACTGAGGCAGCACATTTAATGCACCTGTTTCATTCCACTTTCAACCATTATCAAGTTGTAACTACCTATGTTGTCTGGGCTCTACACCAGCCAGCTGACAACACAATTCTGATATTCGTCTTTAACAAAAAATGCAACTATACCAAGAGGAACATCAGTTGCTTTACTCACTCTGGAATTTCCCCATTAGGTAGCACAATACTGAGAGTGTCATGTATTAGATTGTACTTCATAATTCTGTCAGCAGATGTGGTGGACGTTAATGAAGGAGAGGCATTCACCTGCAAATAGAAAAAAATTACTGGAAAATTGGTGACTATTACATGTATAAAATCTGCATAATAGATGAGCGTTACAGGTAATTGATGATACGTAGCAGGAAGCAAATAGTGGGTCATGGGTAACAGGTCACGAGTCATGGTTCATAAATAACAGGTAACAAGTAGTGGATCGTGGGTAACAATTCGCAAGATATAGCTCATGGACAACAGAGAGCGAGAAGTGGATTGGGACACTTCTTCACTTCACATCTGGACCTCGACTGTCTCAGACCATAAAAATGCAAAAAAAGAACTGGGCCAATATCCAGCCATTTTGACTGAACAAGCTTGGTTAATAAAGGATTTATTATATTGCAAAAAAAGATTTTGCTTTATTAAGAATTAAGAATGACCTGTTTACTTCCAGAGCTGGGAAAGAAAACCAACTGTGTTTGTAGCACAACAAACTCATGAGAGTCGTTTCTGATTTCTTTGTTCTGGTGCTTTTTGCGTTTCCATTGCCAAAATTGTCCAAGAATTATGAACATAGTTCTAATTGTATTTTTTTCATGCACAGGATCAATGCGTGCAAACCCAAGCAGGCAAGATGGACCCAATCTTGCCTGCTCGGGTAGCTAATCAGAACACAGGATTCACCTCATCTTGCCCACAGGCGATGCAAGCGATGTAATAAATAATGGTAATTGGATTGGGTGGTGTCCATTTTAGTCTGTAGTCATATGCACGATAAATAAAATTACAGGACTATAAAGTGGGAGTCTGGTTTGTTAATCATGAGTATGATTGCAAATAGAATTTGATGACACAGTGTCCTTTTACCTGTTAATCATAACTGTCACAAATTTGAGAAACAAACTAGCCATCAGTTACACATTTTTATGTATAGGGAACAAAAAAAAAGTTAACTTGGCAAAATGCACAAAAACAGCCCATGCACTTCATGCATACTACACAATCACACAGGCATGATCTGCTTAAACGGTCTCATTACACTATCCAATTACATTTACAATCATACTGCATAGGTGTGCTCAGATCAAGAGTGGTGACAAGCAGTCACATTTGAGAATTTTGTTATAGTTTTCATTAATACTGGCATCAGTCTTTTTGGCAAATAGAACAACAAAGATGAAAATATCCCCGAGTCGTGAAACAAACATTCCTTCTGGACTTACCTCTATAAGCCAAGGTTTCAGATTATCATCAATGATAATGTCATAACTGAAATCAAAGATATTATCTTAAGTACTGAGCAGTTACCGGTAATCTGATAAATTTGGGTTGTTTAATGATGAAAATGCATTTATTTATTATTTACTTATTTATTTAAGGATTTGTACAAGCAGTACCAGAGAAAAAACAATAGGACATAAATCCCCTACTAGGTTTAAGCTCCAACCCAACCCTCTCCTAAAATATTAACTCACAGAGTAAAATTAATATTTAGTAGCAGACCGCTTCACAAGTGCATGCAACAAGGGTAGTTACCCAGCGACATTTAGGACAAATTATTTTAAAGGTACGAAAGTTTTCGCCACCAAAAACGTTGAAAAGTATCTTGAAATAAAATGACTTAAGTTTACGCTTAAAAGAGTCAATAGACTCAGCCTGCCTAACATCATTAGGTATATTGTTGCACAAATTTGCTATCCTATTAAAATAGAAATCCCGAAATGTTGATGTACGATTTTTATTAATCTTATTTGTTAGGAAACTTATGAGTATACTTTTGTTAACAGTAGATGAACCTGCAAAATGACATCTTGTTTCATGTTCATACTTACCCATAACATTCAAAGCAGTGCCTATCATTGGCTATAACATTCTGAAAATTAATGATGTATTCATCGAGAAACCTTAAGCATTTGTATATGGTAAATCTACACAGAGGCTTACGGCTATGAAGAATGCAACAAAATTTCTTGTACATGGAAATGAAAGGTGCACCTAACTGTTGTGACTATCATGTGTAATAACAATTACCAATACTTTTAGATGAATTGATTTTATCTCACAAAACACTAGAGTTGTACCCCACCAAAGCTGCTATTGTATTGATTTTTGAAAATTCTTCTTGCAACAAAAAAGCATCACTGAGCTGACAAGGAAAATAGACAAACTTAAACGGCATTATCTTGATAGTGTAACTAAATTTCTTCTCTACTTTAAAAGGAAAACCCATACCAGATAGAAAAGAGAATTTCTTGCCAGTCATCGGTAATAAAAATGTTAATTGGCTCTATACTTTTAACCCTTTACACACCAACATTAGCATACATATTCTCCATACCGTTCCCTACACATTGCCTAACAGTCAGGATTAGGATAATTTGTTTAACATTTGAGAGCTTTAGTTGGTGATCTTTTCCTTTATTCCTGTGATTTTATTGTGTGAGTCACGGGTGATATTGTACAGAGAAATTGGATGCTAGTCATTCTTAGAAGTCAAAGGGTTCACTAAAACATCATAAGAAATTATTGACATGAACCATTTAGTATCTATTAATAACAATAAATAACATCTGAATTATGTCCTTCATATCCCTGCCACGTGGATAGGAAATGGGCTCTTGTTATTGGTACAGCTAGATCAACTAACATTACCTGAACAGCCTTTAGGGAGTGAACAATGCACCAGTTTATGTCATCAAATAGTTTATCAGTAACCTACAATGCGTCAGACAATGAAGCTGTGAGCAAAATCTCAATACTATATTGTACTGTCCAGACATTGCAAATTGCCTTGACTAGTGGCTTGTTTGTGAGCTAGAACAGGACAATCAAATGACTTTTGGAGGCCATATAGTTTATTTGTGGCTTGAGTAGCATCATTTGCGCCCGAGTAGAGGGAGGGTGCAAATGATGCTACGAGGGACACAAATAAACTATTTGCCCTCCAAAAGTCATGTGATTATCGCTATTATCAATACACGAGGCCAAATCTGCTAAATTCATTTAATAAAATATATATCAGGGCAGCAACTTTGCCATTTGACCCGCAAAAAGGAATGTTTTAGAGTGGGCAGTTTGTCATTTGGCTTTGTGTAGTGTGGTAATAATTGTTACTCTTTATCACCTGATATACAATACTAGTGCTCTTCATTGGCCCAGAGGAAAAGGTCTTAGGACCAAATTTCCTGAAATGCAGAAAGCAAATTTCAAGGCAGCATGAATGAAAACCAAAGTTAAAATTTAACTATGAAATATTTGAAACAGAAATTGTTAAGGATACTCAAACGATTCATTCAGTCTAAGTGGAATTTGATTTGTTTGTTACCAATTACTTTCGTTACGGATGTGGTTACGTTGTTGTCTATTCTCGATTGGCTTGTAATCAGATATTTTAGCGTCCCCACGCGCGTATAAAAGCCTCGTTTAGCGTCCCTTTAGCCAGTGTATAATTGTATTTCGCCTTGTCCATTCTATCTGTTCGACTTGCCGTTTTTGGTTCTTAACCTTTGGCACAAGCGGGACCGATATGTGAGTAATTTTGCTAGTTTCCTCCTTTGATTAGTTTTCTTGTTTGGGTAGAAGCACGCTAACGTACAGAGTCGTACAATAGTACAATTTATTGTTCTCAATCTAAAGGGGGTGAATCAAGGAATGAGACGCAAGCTGGGAACGCCCATTTTGTTAATCTTACAATCGATTTAAATCTCGAGTTATTTTGATGCAGCTTATTATGATTTTCGAGTATTCCTGTTGATTGTTGTTAATTTTGATCGGGTTATCGACGGAGGCAGGTTAATTGCTCTAAGCGTTTTGTTCATGAGTTACGTAACGTTTTAAGTAAATTGCATTGTTATTTCAGTTTACGATCGTGATCGTGATCGTGATTGTCTATCGTGGTTCGCTAATCGTTCATCGTCATTAAATCACCGTTAACCGTCAACCTTGGTTTTCCGTGGTTATTGGTACTTGAAGCACACGACCTGTAAGATAGTCCCGTAGCATTAACACGCTTTAGCGACACCCTTCGACTTCGATCTCGTTTGTCGCAAGCGTCACAGAAATCACTGGTCTAGGTGCATGCGTCTTAGGGAGAAACACTTTCACTGACCAAGAAATTTTAATACACACTTTCACTCTTGCCAGCCACCAGTGCAAGCAATGTCTTAGATAAAGGAGAAGCCCTACACTTGCAAAGAACAAACTCTTCCATAAAAAAAAATTTGAAGAGGACTTAAAAAGAATAGAAATTCAAGTCCAGACTTCACAAAAACATTAAGAGATAAAAATTAATTATCTCAGCTTTATAGCAGAAGCATAGAGAAGTTACTACATCATGTAATATATCCAATCAGTTCCTAACTTGGAGAATACATCATTAATGGATGACTGGAACATTTGGAATAGAAAATTGACAAGAAATATGCACTCTCTTCCCCTCAAATGGTCAACAAGAAGTGTGAGTTGTGAGAGATCTTTTCTCATTTTCACCATAAGTGTATACAGGTGTCAAGTAACGCTCATGGTCATTATTCTAAGAGAAAAGGAATGTAATGACCTGGAAAAGCATGCCAACTGGTTCAGGAATCAAATGAAAGCAAAATTAAGCTATGCTTTGCCTGCAACTCAGAACCATTCAGCATTGTCATTGATTGGATCACATATGGTGATTCCCTTTCCCTACGCATTTACTCAGAGTGAGTTTATAGTATCACTAGGTAAATTCATAGATCACTAAAATCTAAAATTTGTAAAAATTCACATTCAAAAGTTAAAGATTTTGAAGTTATCCCCACTTAAATATACAGAAAAATGCTAAAAATATTTCCAAAAAATTCTAAAGAACTACAGTAAGACCAGAACCACAATAATTGTCTCTTATAAGATCTACAAGGTTAATAAACCACATTTTGGACTTAAAGGATTGTAAGGTTAGTTTGTCCTTGATTCCAGACTTTGAAAGATGGGCAAAAGACAAATCTTCCTCATTTTCAGCAGAAAATTCGCAGGTAACTTATGCTTTTTGAGTTCTGGCTTTGCTTTTATGACTCTGCTACCCACAGGAAACAAAAACGTCTTAAAATAATAATTCATCGTAATTTCTCAATTAGAGTATTAAGTAGAGCATTAAAAGTAAGTTGTGATCTAAAAATAAACAAAGCATCAGAAAGTGTATCTTTCAGGACTTAAAGATTTGTTACTTAGTTCATTGTGCTATGAACAGTCTAAAAAAATAATAATAAGAAGTAAACCTTTGAGAAATCTCAGCCAAACTACTTACCTCCTTCCCTCTTGTTCCTTCAAGATAAAATTGTAAATTTTTCACAGTCCATTTACCTCCATGAATTGGATTATACTCTTCCTTTGAAAAAGAAAAATTGTACCTATAAGATAGCACTCCAAACAATTATTACATTTTGATCTCAGACCTCTCTTACCCCATACTTTTGAATTGCAACATTTGTCAGGTGAACAAACATGTTGTCAAGTTCACTCAGACTTGCATTGTACTGGACAGTGCAAAATCGGCAGAATCCGAGTTTGTACCTGCAGGAAAAAAAAAATACCAGTCACTTTAAAACCCCACTAGAGAAGAGCAAGGAGAGGTGCTTAAATTTCAAATCTGTTATTAAAAGAACAAGTAGTAGGAAAAGGGGGTTTCTGGCACATTTTTTTTTTCAAAAATACCCTGAAAAACAGGGCAATTTTGAAAACTGATTTTTTTCATTTTTTATCTCATTTAAAAAAAAAAACATGTTTTTCAGGCAAAATGATTGGCGCATTTTTTTCTTTTTCAAATAAAAGCAAAATTGAAAAATAATTTGAGATTTGATTCAGTGGGTTTCTGGCACATTTTCAAAATACCCTGAAAAACAGGGCAGTTTTGAAAACTGATTTTTTTCATTTTTATCTCATTTTAAAAAAAAGAAGGATGTTTTCCAGGCAAAATGATTGGCGCAGTTTCTTTCAAAAATCAAAGAACAATTGAAGACTTGATTCAGTTTCTGGCACAATTGCCTCAAAAACAGGGCAGTTTTGAAAACTGATTTTTTTCATTTTTTATCTCATTTAAAAAAACGGTGATTTCAAGGCAAAATGATTGCCGCAGTTTCTTTAAAAAAAATCAAAGCAAAATTGAAGAATTTTGAGATTTGATTCTCAAGACAATCTCAAAATTCGTTTGAACCATCAGAAAAAACTAATGACAACATCTCAGAAAAAACACATAGATGCTTATGAAGCATTCTCCTCATCGAATTCCTTCAGGAGGTAGCTCAGTTTTAGGTGGAACAATCTGAAGCTCTTCTCTGACAAATCCTCGCTTTGGTCCATCTTTCAGATAGTAAAGAACAGGTTCTTTTTTATTCACAAGTACTTTTTCGATATTGAAAACTTTTAGAGACCAGATTGGATCTGTTGCTCTTCTTTCTCCACCTTCTAACTCGCCAGGAGAATGCAGATATCTCACGTTTTTTGAATAGTCAAGTCTCTTTTCTTTCAAGCCAACAGGTCTTGAATAAGAAGTTGAACTCTTTGTGCCAACCACCTTTTCTTTGATTGCGTCAATTGGTTTCTTTCCAGTCAACCTTGTCTCGTCACGATTTAATGTAGAAACAACTTCTGGAAGCCTCTTTACCCATACAGTTGATCTCGTTCTGTCTTTGAAGTTCATCTCTTGGCCATATTGGAAACTAAAAAGGCGCTCACCCAAAGTTCGATTAAATCGCTCAACTATCCCCTGATCTCTATGAACGTTTACGTTTCCTCTTCTAATTCTCACATCATGCTTTGCCATCTCTTTAGTTGTTTCACCCATGAATTCACGTCCAGGATCAACCTGAAGAGTTTTTGGCCATCTCAATGGTCCTCTCTTGTAGATTGTCTGGAAAGCCTTTGAGACCTCAGAAGATTCTTTTGAGGTGAGAGGTTCACCGGCCTTGAATCTGCTCGCAACATCGATCACTGTCAATGCATATTTATAGACCTTTCTAAAAAGTTTGTCATGAGGAAGGAAAAGAAGATCGGCCTGATGGACTGCATTTGGATAATCAACATCAAACGTTGGCCGTGGGATATGCTTAGGTGCAGGCAAATAAATCTGCCAGATGGCTTGTCTCATCAGCCAAAGCTTTGTAACATCTTCAGGAAACCGAGCTTCTTCAGCCAACTTTTTCACTGCACCCAATCCCTTCCAAAATCCTTTCGGGCTATAGTAAACTCTTGAAAGTTTTCTCTCCATTTTCTTTTGCTTTCACAAAAATCGACTTGCGGCTAATCCCAAAGCCGAAGCCATTCCTCCGGCATAAATCATTTCACCTTGTTTCTGTTGTGTGCTCGGTTTGTAGAAGTTAGAAAAATGTGGTTCTTTCATATCAAGCTCTTCACTATGTGCCTTGTTGCAAAAGCTTTAAAGCATAATCTGTATCAACAAAATTTTGATTTGCCTCTTTTTTGATTCGGTCATTTGCTGCAATCCAATCGAGAAGCTTTGCTCGATTCTCTTAATATTTCTCATAAGCCACCTGGTATTTTTCTACAGCAAGATCATGTCTCTTCTTCAACACTATTTTTATCTCCAATCCAATATTTTGCGAGATAGCTCCCACCAACAAATGCAGTTGCACTGATGAGTGCTCCTCCGATCATTATTGCTATGCTTGCCATTTTATTAATGGCTGGCAAGTTTTCATCATGAAATTAATCTCATAGAATATTGAGTTAGTCCGCTAACTTAAATGCATTTCTTAAGATGGCAAAATCTTCTGTTCTTCAAGACATTTTTTTGCTGCGATTGATCCAGCGATCACGAGTAAACTTTACATAGTTCAAGAGATTTGAACTCGGATCAGAAGTCATCAGTTCTTTGATAACTCTCTTTGCTACCCATCCAATTCCAGCAGCCAATCCAGTCAATGTAGCTGAATCAGTCAAAGTTTTTACAAGTGTATTATCAGACATTTTTATTTGGAAGACAAAAAAAATCAATCCATTGGTTTTACTCTTTTTGGAATTTGAGGCAACTCTGCTGTTTCCCCCACATAGATGCGCTGAATTTGCCTTGGTTCTGGGTTTGGTCGTGATTTTACGAGCTCCATCAACTCTTTGCTTTTATAGTACAATCCAGCCAGTGAAAGAACAATACTTGTTACTGAAAGAATTTGAGTGAGTGAGAATGATGATGATGATGATGATGATGGCTCTGGTTTAGGTTCTGGTTTTGGCTCTAGGTTTGGTGACCTCACCTTTTTTTGCTCTCTAACTCTTCTGTTATGTTCAGCAAGTTTTTTCCCAGCAGCGACACGCCCTGGATCGTTTTTCGGTTTCGTCTTATTTTGATCAGTTGAAGTGACTTGTTGTGCTGGCGGTGACTGTCACCCTCGCTCTGCTGGATCTTGAGATTCTTTTTCTTCCATTTTATTTCTTGTCACATTATCTTTAAGTTCTTATTCAAGTTCTTATTCAAGTTCTTATTCAAGTTCTTATTCAAGTTCTTATTCAAGTTCTTTTTCAAGTTCTTATTCAAGTTCTTATTCAAGTTCTTATTCAAGTTCTTCACAAATACTTTCTACTTCAACATTAACCACATTTGGTTTTAAGGGAACTTCAACATTTTTGGCAGTGAGAAGAGCAGCACTTGCGATCGCCATGTACTTTCCATACTTCAAACTCAAGCTTCCTGCAATCATTCCGAGTTCTCTCTTCACAATGAAGTCATCATTCAGGTCTTTCATGAGTTTTCTTCATCAACAGGGAGAAAATACGCCAACGCTTTACACGAAAGCTGAAGAAATGTGTCGACTATCGCATTGCAAGTCTTTGAAGAGATTGAGGCCTCATATCTTTTGAAGTACTTCTCAACATCTTTTTCAGAAAGCCTTTTGACTTGATCATGGGTGAGAGAAGCACCAATCATTCCCTTTGCTCTTCCACTCGCAACGAGAACAGCAAGTTGCTCTCGGTGATCTGAATCACTTGTGGGTTCTGCTTCAAGAATGTTCATAGCAATAATATCTGTGATTGCTTCTTGTTCTTTGTTCGCCCTGCTTGCTTCGCACACTTTACTCATCTCTATTTTATTTCTTTTTCAAATTTTATACTGAAGGGATGGCAAAGTGATAAAATCAGATGAGAATATTTCTCATTCTTCAGCTTTGCTATTAATTCAATTTGCTCTTCTTTCGTCAAATCACCTGCATAATCATCAAATATTGCCTTCGTATCCTTGGCTGAAGGTGTGTAGAATAAAACCAGTGCAGCAATGTTTTCTCTGAATGGTTTTGCGATACTTGTCATCTGCTGTGTGAGCACCCAAACACTGATTCCCTTATGTCTTGCACTAAATGCTAAATTCACAAGTTCATTTGTCCTCTGCTTCACATCTTTTGAAGCTGCACAGTCATCAAGGATGATAAGTGTATTAGTTCCCTCATAAACAAAACTAATGAGCTTGAGACAAAAATCAATCTGGTTTTGAAGTGGAGTCAAGATAAAGAGGTCTTTGCCTACTTCTCCAGAATTATTACAAGTTTTGTTGTGGATGAATGTTGGACAAATCAAAAAAATGTAATCGAATTTCTGATTGAATTTATTGCACAAAAGATTGACGACATATTTCATCTTTCCTGAATTTGTTGGTCCAACTATTAATGCATTGAAAGGAATATTCTGAGGATTCATATTTTATAGTGCCCATGTGAAAAAGTTGAGATCTTGTCTTCTCTTATGATTCTCTTATCATCATTTACACTCAGAGCAATCTTGTTGATGGTCTCACTGAATATCTCATGTCTGTGTGATCTGATTACATTCATCTTTCTCATTTGTATGTTTCCGCTAAATAAGCACTTTTTGTAGTCTTCGTGAGTTATATTCTTCTTTATCACAGTCTTCTTGATTCCCTTGCACTTCTTCTCTTCTTTACCCTCAAGAATCTTGTAGCTGTAAAGTTTTGCTCTCAATCCAACAAACTCCTCAATAATCTTTCCACCAGCCTCATCTTTCATCATGCCCACAACTTTTTTGTTGCAACCAGTTGGAATCTTTGAAATGTGGTCTTTTGGAAAGTTGCTGGTGTCAAACTTTTCTTCAACATCTGCTGCTATGTCCTCGTAAAAGTCTTCAGTTTCAATCTCATACATGAGACTGTCAGTGTCTGTGAAAAGGAGCTTGGCTTTATCTCCATATTTCTTTGTTATGTAGTTGTAGTGGAAATCGTACATCAAAGTCTTGCTGAGATCAAGAATAGCCATTCCACAGAAAACTGGCTTGTCAAACTTTATTGATGTTCTCCCCATATGTCTTGCAATGAGATTTTCATCAAATATTGTGCAATGCTTGAAGTTTGGTTTTGCTGAAAGCTTTTGTGCTTTCTTTCGATTGTTGAGAAGCCTCACATCAACTCGTTTCCTGATATTTTCCATTGTTTTTCCAAACACAGAGTTGTTCATCAACTTGAAGAAATCCTTTTCAAATTCATTCTTTGCATTCATGTGCAGATTTGTGTTGAGTTCTATATAACTTTTCAGCCAAGGTTCTTCTTCAAATTTGATTCCTCTGTAAATCTTTTTCAGTCTCAAGCCAAGTTCAAGGCACTGTTTGAGATTCTGGTGATGAATGATATATTTCTTCTTATCGTTCAGATTTGGCACAAGTTTCTCAACTTTGTTTGAGTTGATCATGATTCTCTCTGGAGCAAGAGGATAGTCATTGTGAAGATCGTGAAGCTCTTTTGGATATTCAAGATCAACCTCAAGAATGCAGGGAATATTGCGATGCTCGCTATCGCTTGCTCTCCAGTCTCCAATCTCTTCACGACTCACCCATTTGAAACCTCTGACAGGAAGAGGTTTGCACATTGCCCATCCATAAAGATTGTTTGCATCAAGATAAGTCAGATATTTTGATGGTTTTTCTCTGTCAAACTTTAAATTCATGTATTTGTTGTTTGCTTTTCCATAGCAATTAGGGATCATTGAGATTCCTTCACGAATTCCTTTCTCAACCATCAGAAGCATGTCTGGATCACTCAAAAGCTCAAGCTCAACTTTTGTCACCTTCAATGCTGCATCCCAAGCCAATCCAGGAGCAGTGTAATACCAAGCAGGATCAAGACTGTTATTCTCAAGGCAGACGTTTCTGAATTCTTCAAACACATCTGCAAGCAATAGAACATCTGATTTGAGATAAAGATCATGATAATCACCCATGTTCTTCATCTTGAACTCATTCCAGATTTTCTTTGCGTGCTCATAATCTCCTTCACTTATATCACAGTCATTCAGCTTTGAGTAAAACTCTCTTTTTGCTGGAAGTTCTGTTTCTCCGAACTTTTCAATGCTGCTCATGTAATCATATGGATAAACACCCTTTCTTGAGATCAATTCGATTTCAGCGACGGCTCTCAACTCTAAACACCTCCCCAGTTTTCCCTTCCTGATTTATCGCCTTCTGTTTTGAAATCGCTCAACCATGAATATGGCAACACCCATTATCAGAACCCAAGCATTTTGTCCGAGAAAGCTGATCACTGAGCCAGCAGCCCTGAAAACATAGCCGACTATTGAACCAATGAGACCTGGTAAAATTCCAGCGATCTTTTTTCCAAGAGTCTTCAGCCCGTTCCCCACCCCTTTTGCAACAGTCTTTAAGCCTTTTGTCAATGTGCTCACAATCACTCCAATCGTTGTTCCAACTGCCAAAACAACAGCAGAGACTGTAAAACCATACTTTTCGAAGATGTTTCTAACTCTCTCACGGAGCGCTAATCTTTCTTCTATTCTCTCTCTTTCATTCTCAAGAGCATCAATCTGTAATCAACATCGTCAACAGAGAGCTTGAAAGTGTAACCTATTAATAATGCGATCATGAGTTTTTTCTGAGATATTGTCATTAGTTTTTTCTGATGGTTCAAATGAATTTTGAGATTGTCTTGAGAATCAAATCTCAAAATTCTTCAATTTTGCTTTGATTTTTTTTAAAGAAACTGCGTCAATCATTTTGCCTTGAAATCATCATTTTCTTAAATGAGATAAAAAAATGAAAAAAATCAGTTTTCAAAACTGCCCTGTTTTTCAGGCAATTGTGCCAGAAACCCACTGAATCAAATCTTCAATTGTTCTTGATTTTTTGAAAGAAACTGCACCAACCATTTTTTATCTCATTTTTTTTTTAAATGAGATAAAAAATGAAAAAAATCAGTTTTCAAAACTGCCCTTTTTTCAGGGTATTTGGAAAATGTGCCAGAAACCCACTGAATCAAATCTCAAATTATTTTTCAATTTTGCTTTGATTTTAAAAAGAAAAAAATGCGCCAATCCTTTTGCCTGAAAAACATGGTTTTTTTTTAAATGAGATAAAAAATGAAAAAAATCAGTTTTCAAAATTGCCCTGTTTTTCAGGGTATTTTTGAAAAAAAAATGTGCCAGAAACCTCCTTTTCCTACTACTGAACACGTCTTCTTTCTGCTGTGAAAGTTAAGATGCTGTTAAAGCAAGAAGAGATAACAGAAGAGAAAAAGTTTTGATTATGTACAAGTTGTTCAAGCTAGCAATAAGAGTCATCTTGAAGAGGCTCAACTTTTTGAAAAAGGAGCAGCTATTTTGGTCTGTGTCTGGTTCAGCATATTGTCTTGCCTAGTGACCATCTTCCTGTCAAACTGACAAAACTGTGAATATGTAAATCAGAATTTGTTGCAAAGTGTACTGTCTTAAGAACAATCACCTTGGGCCACTCCAGACAAAAACTCTCTCCCCTTCTGATGATAAGGTTTGTTGACCCTGTTATGCCTATATTTCCAGGATATTTGTTTAATTCCAACTTTCCAAAGAAATTTTGTAGCTCATATGCAATCCTATTAGCCTCAATATCATCACCTCTTTTTTTTTAAAACTGAATTTCCTAAGACAATGAAAACTATTCAAATTGCAACTGGCACATTCCTTTTGCAAGAGAGCAAATAAAATAGAGAATGAAGTAGTTTTTTAATTGACTCCCTCACATACCCCCTTTAGATGGGACATAAAGCAATTCTACTCTTTGAGATTTTAAGCAATCTTCCTACACACTTCACTGGTCAATATGGCTGCTTAAGGGAGTAAAGTGAACTTCAAATGACATTTTTAACAAATGCCATCCATTCATGGGAAGGGAAAATAAACTAAGAAATACTTCAACTACATTGTGCACTGTATGTGTACCTGAACCCAGGTCCCTAAATACTCAAGTAATTTTATGGCATAAATTTTACAGAAAACCTCTATCAATACTTTTTCAAGAAAGACTTACAAGTAGCACTTAAGTGGCCGATAGGATGTCACCAAGACATAGATACGCAGGTCAAACTTTTTGCCACCAATAAGCAATGGATTATCAATATATCTGGATATTACATAGGCATCCTTTCCACTTGGGTGAACAAGTCTGTAAGTAAAGCATAACATAAAAAGACTAAATTTTGCGATAGAAATTACATGTTTCACCCAATATTCACTAAGAATGATGGTTAATAATGACTATTGTAAATCAACAGACATACGGTGTTCCCCTACTGTCTTTAGACCATTTCTTCAACTGAGACAGCCTGTTGATTAGAAAAATCCCTTTGCCTTGGGCTGGAAAATAAAAAAAACCAAAATATTAAAAATGGTTACGCAGTATATATCCAAGCTGTGTGCTTACCCAACAAGCTGATGATTTTCTTTCATGACTACAGCAGTCTACAGGCCACAACCAGTTACTAAAATCAAGCAATCACATCACTCTATTAAAAGTACTCTAAGAACTGATACTTTTCCAATTACAGATCATGCCAAATGATCCTAGCTAATTCAGTAAAAGATTTTGTCCTTGAAGCAAACCTGCAGATTGAAAAACTCTGAACTTACACCTACAAACCAATTTTTCACACCTTTAACAAATGTGAGGCATTACACTTTTCAACTAATTTTTCAACTCAAATGCGGAAAACCTTCTAAGCCCCTTGCTGCTCTACATATACATTAATTATATGAACGACTTCATTTCATCTTCACTCCTAAGGCTCTAAGCAGATGATATAACACACTATGCTTCCAACACAAGCCCAAAAGTCTTACAATACATCATGAACCAAGACCTGGTCAAACTCTCCAACTGGCTAAAAGAAAATTTCCCGAAATCTAACGATGAGAAAATTCCAGGAATGATAATGGGTAAATCAAAGTATGATTATAAACTTCTATTTGAAAACAGTGCTATTGAAACCAAACACCACCTCAAGATCCTGGGAATAAAGTTGGATAATAAACTACCTTTCCAGGAACACATAAAGGATATCCTTAACAAAGTCTATGCTAAAATAGGGGCACTGAGACACCTAAAATGCTTAGTACCAAAGAACAAAAGATAGCTCTCTACAGAAGCTTTATTCCGCCTCAATTTGAATATCGCAATCCTCTTTTCATTGGTCTTACAAAAACATTAAGTAATAAACTAGAAAAGGCAAACCATTGTGGTCTAAGAACAGTTTTAAACTTGAATAACTCAGTGTCTTGTGAATCTAAAGATGAAATAAACAATTTTTAATAGAAGGAAACTCGATTTTTCTCTTATGAATCTGCCTTTAAATTAATCGACACGAGATCATTATTAAATAGACGCATAGAACAATCACTCGTCATATTTTTTAAATGTTTCAAGAAAAATGGCCTAACCAACATTCCCAGGCTATGTCCACCACATCGCTTTATGCCAATTAAAAAGTGCTATGTAATACCTATTGTGCATTTTCCTGCACAGGAAAAACCAAACGGAATTACTGATTCTGGCTCTTTACAGCTAGAATAATAATAACAACTTTGTCTCTAACCAAAAGGTGGCAGTAAGCATTATTATAGCCCACAAGCAGGTTGCTGTTTGGTCTCGTCACGCAATGTTGGAGAGAGCGTTGCGTGAGGAGTTCAAATCAGGGCTTTGGAGGGGACTGCAGGACGTGTGGCATCAATGCAGTGTATTATTGCCAACAATTATTCAGACACCAGCATTAATTAGTAAGTGTCCCATTTCAATCCACATAACCAAAAAAAAATAACTCCTGCATGCATAGCAATTATTTCCAGCCCTGGCTTTCAGAATTTCTGTGAAACTTCAGAAAAAGCTGCCACTTACATTTATTAGTCGGCTTCATGATCCACGTGCTGGATGGATTTTTTCTAAATTCCTCCACAAAAAGATTATAATCTGCTGGCAAGATGAATGTAACTGGAATAAAATCTGAAAAGAGAGAACAATTAAATCTTAAATAAAAAGGTTGAAGCTTAAGCCAGATTCCACTTAATATCCTTCCCAGATGGCCCATCATCTCACACAGTTCCCCAACACTTATCAGCACCTATAATCTCTGAACACCATGACTATTTCTCTTCACCTCTTCTGTAACAATAGGCATTGTTTAGTAGTAACCTTGTTTGAGTGTTTAAACTTAAGGTGCCCCTGAGATCAAAATTTTCATACATCATTTTTTTGCATTTTCATGTTCAGTGTGTCTCCTGCCAAATTTCAGTCTAGACCGAGCACCAGAGATATCTTTTTCCGGGCTGTTAAATTCGTGATTTCGCGTCCACCATTAATTGTTCATGTTCCAAAAGTTGATCGCAGGACTCAGAGGAAGTGACATCAAAGGCTCAATGTGAAAATCTCACATGGCAAAATGTCAAGCAAACATAACAGAGTGCTTCACTCTATTCTTACAAAATCTAAACAAAAATGATGAGGCATTGATGGGTAATTCAAACCAGGAGTAATCGTGCAGACCATGCCGCAGGTATTTCTCTGCATCAGAGCCTTGCACATAGATCAGTGGGAACAACGGATGCCATTTGTGTGAACTCGCCGAGTAAACTTCAATCCTGCAGGAATATGTGTGATCTACTCCAAACAATTCTCGGAGGACTGTTTCGAGAGATCTGTGTACTTTGAAAGATCTAGGCAAAGCATTCTGTCGGCTTCAGTGCCTACCATTCAAAAGAAGGGACAAGAAAAACCGTCCTCAGTGTGATCTTGACAAAAGTGAAGTCTATGAACCTCCACAGGTTTTGTCACCTTTACATATAGATCAATATCCACCTTTAATAACTCTCTGGCAGAATACCTTACACAAAGGAAAGTACTCAGTGAACATTGTAAATAAGAATGATAAAATAGCCGAATTGAGGAACGAGATTTCTGACCTCAAAGAGCTCCCTTTTATATAAAAGAGATGAAAAATATAATTGTGTGCTCTGACTAAAAAAAAGCTGGCTTTAATATCAGCCAAAGTAGAACAAACAGCTTAAGACACATAGAGCGTAAAAACACTTTAAAATGTAAGCTTGCAGTCAAAAACCCGAGAAAATGAAAATTTCTTAAAAAACCTCTCAAACTATCAACCATCTGACAGCCAAGTCAGGATGCTATCAAAGGGTCTCGAATTCATCCCAACACCCATGACAAATGAATGTGAAATCAGGCCAACTTTTGCGAGATTTAGTCACAAGACGAATGCGCCTCTGTTACACCTTTCACGGACAAAACAAAGAACTACTTCTGTTTCATGTCAAACTGAATACCAAATGTAGCGAAATGAGGTCACGGCTCTAAAAGAGTTGAAACAAACTCTGCTTCAAACCTCACCAAAGCAACACAACAATAGTCATCATAAATAAGACAGAAAAAACAAGAGGCCAAAGTGCAACTCCACAACAGAGTTCACTTCAAACCTTTCAAAGCCCTGATAGTAAAAAACACGCAGAAAAGGGTTAATGAGATCATTTACCAAATGCATCAGGGCAAACACATTAAAGGCTAAGTGGCTTTCACAAGCTCCCAACATTCACCTTGATCAGCCATTGCCGAAAACAATTTTTACATATCACTCGATCATTTCTTACAAAAAAGGAAAATCCCTTACAACAAGCAAAAATACAATTTGAAGGCGATAAAGCAATACGACCACAAAAGCCACATGGTGGGTCCATGCCATTCTGTATTTATTTTTATTCGCATGGCAAAAAGTCATTGTTTGCCGGCGCAAAGCTATCCACAGAAGCTTCAGATGATTTTTGGGACAATTCATCATCAGACAAAGTCAACATTGCGACTGACAACAAAAAAGTTCTCAAAAAAGTAATATGTGTGATTTTCTTTGCAGTGAACAAAGAGAGTTGTGACAAACCAAAGCATAAGTTTGTTGAGCCTTTGACATCATCAAGACGTTTTCTGCTGTACAATTGCAGGGCTTGGCTGGAACATGTTTTCAGCAATAGTGGATGATTTTTGGACAACTTTGAAGCAGTAAAAATAGGTCATCGAAGGTTTGTTTTGAGCTTTTAATGGCAAAAAGGGTTTTAACTTGACCCAATTCAACATTCTATAAAAAAATTAGCCCAAAATAAAATGGTAAATTTTCGTCTCAGGGGCACTTATTAAGGGACGGATGTTTGTAATAACAAGTCAATTGATGTAACACTTGATGGCAGATATTAAAATGATTCCTTCCCAACTAAACATCTTCTTGTCTCCTTCTTTCATCCCCTAACCCATCTCATCACGATATTTCTTTGCCACATCTCCAGCCCCATTTCCTGAGCCCAGGACCGTGTTCTAATCATGGATCATGCTCTAAACTTAGGCAAATGTGATATAGTTGTAGAATGAACCACTATGCTGATCTCATTTCTTAATCATGTCTCTTTTAAGGAACACTTTTATGGGAGAAGGTATGTTTCCATTTTAAAATTAGATTTCACTCTTTGCCCTTCAAGAACGCAAGATAAATTTTCATAAGCTACCCATTATAGGAATGCTTAAATTCGCTTATTCATCAGTACTACAGTACCAACAGTATTCACCAGTACTACGATACTAACAGCAAAGCACACTCCTTTAGTACTTGTTTATTCATCAGTACTAGTGTACTAACTGCACCTCTCGAACGACCACGAATGACTTGCGTACCTATGTACTAGCTTTCTTTAAAGGACTGCATGTCAGTAGCGTACCAAAGTACTAACTACACCTCCGAAACGAGCATGAATGACTTGTGTACCTTTGTACTAGCGTTCAATTAAAGGACTGCATGCCACCAGCGTACCATAGTAATAACTCCACTTCTCCAACAGCCTTGAGTGACCTGCGTCCTTATGTACTATTGTTCGATTATAGGACTGCATGTCACTAGCATACCAGAGTACTAGCGTACTAACTACATCTCTCGAACGAGCATGAACTACTTTAATCTCCCTCACAGCCGTTTTTAGTCTTGTCACGCAATGTTGCTCCGGAAATGGCTGCAAAGCAGTCTAGAACTACTTGCGTACCTACGTATTGGCATTTGATTAAAAGACTGCATATCACTAGCGTACCAGAGTACTAACTACACACCTCGAACAAGCATGAATAACTTGCGTACCTATGTACTAGCGTTCGGTTAAAGGACTGCGTATCACTAGCGTACCAAAGTACTAGTGTACCAGCATACGACCAGCGTTCGATTAAAGGACTGGAACCTATGACTTGCGTAATGCAGTCTAGGGATCATCAAGGTAAACAGGTAGTAAGGTTAATATGGATGTGGCAGCAATACATACAGTCAACGAAGCTGTTCTTTCATGCATGCCAGGAAATTGAACATTTGATTTACCGGCAGTCTGTGAAAAAAGCAGTATAATGATAAACATTTGGGTTTGCAGTGTTGACCTTTTTGTTAATGCGGTAATGCAATGGAGAACTCACACTGTGGTGTTGCGGTGATCTCAAACCGACGGTTTTTGGTGAAATAAACCATTTGCAAGTTGCAGTTTATTCTTTAACCCTTTTAGAAACTAGATTTTGGTAAAACAAAGTAAGCAATAAATCCGAGTTAATCTTTAATAAACATTAGCTAACTGACCCTGAGGGTCAGGCCGAATTCGGTAGCATTTTACTTGACCTCTGGGCCCCCACATGCACTATCAGCCAGCCAAAGACCAGCACGTTGTAGAGATGTTTGAAACCAGACCACTTAAATCCTGCGACTTATACTATATTGTGCTGTCGGTGCATTGATAATATTTTTTTGGGTGACGAGGTGCTAGTTCTATTTTGTTTTCGGTGTTGCATTTTCAGAACCTCCCACGACTCCCTCTGATAATAATCTTATTTACTTGTTGTAGAAAAAAAATACTCTTCTAATCCAGAGCCTTCTCATTCCTATTTTGAAGTTGTTGTTGTTTATTTCGCAGAAACATATGATGCTTGAAATCGAGAACTCGACTAGACTAGACCAGTAAAGGAAGTTTTCTGCAAACAGAAAACACGCTTAGAACAAACAAAATTACAATAATTATACACAAATACAACGAAAACTCACCGACTATTTGAGCTTAGTTTCTATCAACAACGATATTCATTGTAACAAATATCCCAACAAGAACGTGACAATTTTCCTTTAAGAGCACATGGGAGATTACCCGGATGTTTTACGTAAACATAAATAAATACGTAAATTGAGCTCCCCCTTAGGGGCTTTTCAACCACAATGTAAACTAAGTACTTGAAAATCCCACTGGGTAGGAGGCAGACCAGTGGGCTATTTACAGAGCGCAGCTGAGGAGTTGAACCAGGGGCAACCGAGAACAAATCCAGAGTGGCAGGGTGGAGGACTTAAACGCGGGACACCGGATTACAAGTCTAGCACCTTAACCACTTGGCCGCGGCCACGCCGCCTCCCAATAAAACATAGGCCGCCGCCCAATAAAACATAGAAATGAATGAATGAAAGAAAAACTTTATTTAAGTGTCTATGTTTTTAGCTATAAGCTAGTAGGGGACACTAAAAAATTTAAAAGTCAAATACATTTACATATGTAGATGATAGTTATTTACAGTAGATAATTAAAAAGATTATACAGTTATTTAGTTAAGTTTTAAATTTCAACAAGAGCTGAAAGGTCGACTTTTCTTATGTTCTTCTTTAACGAATTTAGAGTTTCTATCGTTCTTAGGTGTCTTGGTAACTTCGACCAGATGAGAGATCCCATATATTTAATAGAATTCCTACCAAATCTTACAGTTTCGAATCTTGGCAGTTCGAAGTCACTGTTCCGTAAATTACATTGAGTGTTCTTTATATTAAATAAGTCAGAAATATTCTCAGGTACGAGACTGTGGTTAACTTTAAAGATCAAAGTGGCAATGTCTTGTAGGCGCCGATTGTTCAACGTCGGTAGTTTGGCGCGACTTAGCAGTTCTTGATAGGACGCCGATCTAGTTTTGTACACCTAAGGACCTATAGGCCCACAATGGGAGCTACAGTTGTAAATACCCTACGAATCAACGGCTTTTTTTCTTTCGAGAGAAGAGACGATTTTTCCAAAAACAAAAAACATAATGTCTGATTCTGTTTGGCCTATTTTTCGCTTTGAACGGAAGAATAATCCAGAGTTTAAGAAAATGTTCACCGCTGTGCCAGCTATCATTGAATTATTTTTGTTGCCATCTAAGTTTTGTTTACCCCGTAACGACATTTTCTTGTCACATGTAGCTCGTGCTTACCGATATTATCCGTCGGCAAAACGTAGAAGACAGTAAATGTGACTCCGCGTCATGTTTATAGAATAGCTAGTGTCGCGTTCCCGAACCAAGTCCTTGCGCCAAGTATTGATCCGGAGTTCGCCGAGTTCAACCACACACTACAGCCCTGATTTCAAACCGATTTATTCCTTGGTTACCACTGAAGCATGCGGTGAAAACTACAACATTAAGAAATTTACGCGTTACGCAACGGAATAGCTGCGAATAATGAGAACTCTCTGACAACGAACGAAATAAGTGGCAGAGGATAAACTAAAATTAAGCTTACGTTATAATTCCTGCTGACTGTGTGAAGGCAAAAAGATTTCTCCAACTCCCAAATTTATGCGTAGAAGCAACGAACGCGTGTATCTTAAAGCTTACTAAGGTCATTCCCATTACAAAGGTCGTGAAAAGATCGGTTACAGGGTTGCGAAAGATGGCGATGATTAACTAAATTACACAATAAAATCACGTGCATAACGCAAGTGTGTTGCGTTGTTCGTGACACTCCTCGCCCAAGGATTAGGAATCCTTGCTCTGGCTATTTAGTTCAAATCAACATTAACAAGATTGTGGGCTAACTCAAACGATAGAGCGTTCTGACTTCTCTGGCTCCTGACGAGGTTAAGACTCCTCTTCCTGTCCTACCAGGAGGACAAAACTGCAAATTGGCCGGTCATAAGTTTTCGCGCTCCCTCCTTTCCGCTTGGTAACTTTGGCCTTTCGTACTTTCCCATCCGAGCTTGGTGTGACTTCTGTTATCCTACCTAGTGGCCAGTCGTTGCGGTGTGATTCATCGTCCTTAATCAGCACAATATCTCCGACACTGACGTTTCGTTGGCGGTTCTGCCACTTGGGTCTTTCCTGTAGCTTTTGAAGATATTCTTTTTTCCATCTTACCCAGAACTGGTCGGCAAGATACTGGCTTTTCTCCACCAGTTGCAAGAGTAAATGTCCTGCTGGACGAAGTGACCAGGGGGAGGTGCGAGAGGTTGGGTCTTCATGGTAAGCAGCATGGCAGGAGTTAGGGGTTGCGGATCGTCGCTGTCCGAAGGTATTGTGGCGATGGGGTGGCTGTTCACGAAACCAGTAACTTCGGCCATATGGGTAACCAGTAGTTCATGGCTTACCTGTTGGTGTCCAATCTCCAGGAGTATTGCGTCCAATACGCGTCAGACTGTAGCGATTTGACGCTCCCACACCCCTCCGAAATGTGACGCGAGTGGCGGATTAAATATCCATTCGCAACCTTGCTCCGCCGCAAATCTTTGGATACATGATTGGTCCATTTCTGCAAGTCACCATCCAGTTGCGACTTTCCTCCCACAAAGTTGGTACCTTGGTCGCATCTGAGTTTCTTCACCAGGCCGGGAATGGCAAGGAATCGACGAAGTGCACAGATGAACGAGCTGGCCTCTAGCGTCTCCAGTACTTCGAGGTGGATGGCGCGGCTACTTAGGCAGGTGAAGATATGGCTCCAGCGTTTAGCATTTGCGGTGCCGCCTCTGAGTCTTCTTGTAGCAATTTTCCAGGGACCAAACACGTCCAGGCCAACGTTAGTGAAGGGTGGGCTGGTGTCTGATCGAGCGGGAGGTAGATTCGCCATGTGCTACGTTAAGGTTCCTCCTCTTAACCTTTTGCAGGTCACGCAAGATTCGATTAGACATGATGTCATCCGATGAGTTCCGATAACCCAGTACCCGGCTTCGCGGACGGACCCACTTGTGATTAGGCGGCCTTGATGATGGACCCTTTCGTGGAAGTGACGAATAATTAACTCCGATACCTGATGTCCCTTTGGGAGGAGCACTGGATGCTTCCCTTGGTATTCGAGGGTCGAGTTTTTTAGGCAACCTCCAACAAGAAGTAACCCGTCTGGCCCCAAGAAGGGGTCTAATCGGTGTAGGTTTGAACTTTTAGGCAGTGTTTTCTTTCCTCCAGTTGACGATAACGCCTTTAACTCCACGGCGAAGGCTTCTTCCTGTACTGCCTTTACAATGATTTGGCCCGCATGTTCGAGCTCTGCTGCTGATGGAATAGGTAAGGGGTTGGTTGGTTTCTTTGAGCGCTCTTCATTTCTCCCCTTGAAATCTTTTAGGAGTGAGATGAGACTAGCGATCGCGCGCTTTACTGACGACCAAGTTGAGAAGCGTTTGAATCTTGAGCAGCCAAGTTCTCGTGAAGCGTGCAACCTGGTGGCATAGGCGGTAACTTCTCGTTTCACTTCGGGGTCGCTTTCATCCAGAGACACCTCCTGAGGTAAGTATGGAGGCTGAGATAGTTGACTCCGTAAAAAGTCTGGCCCCGAGATCCACCGCGACTCCACCAGTTTGCTTGGGGACATGCAGCGGGTTGCGAAATCTGCAGGATTACTTGTGGTGTCGATGTATCTCCACTGGCTTGGTTCTGTGGCGTTGCGGACTGTTTGGACGCGGTTTGCTACATAGACGTAGAATCTCCCGCTCTTGTTCTCAATATAGCCTAATACTACCTTCGAGTCGGAGTAGTAAATTTCCTCGTTGATTTGGACATCAAGTTCCCTGCGTATCATTCTCACTGCCTGGGTGGCTAGAACCGCACTGCACAACTCGAGTCTGGGTATGCTCATTGAGTGGGTGGGTGCGATTTTGGATCGTCCGAACAGGAGTGAAACACTTATGTCTCCTCCAGAGCTGATCTCTCGCAAGTAGACCGCAGTTCCAATGGCTTCATTGCTTGCGTCGGAAAACGCGTGTATCTCTCTTCGTTCGATGGTGCCAAATCCTTCGGGGTGGTAGCATCGAGGGATGTATACCTCCTCTAGGTTGGGGAGGTCGTCTCTCCAACGACTCCAGTGTTTGTTCATATTCTCCGGGAGTGGATCGTCCCAGCCAAGTGGATTGTTGTCGTTGGCCTTCTTTCCCATGAGGACGAGTCGCTGTAGGATTAGCTTGCCTTCCAAGATTACTGGAGATGCGAGCCCCAGTGGGTCGTACACAGAGTTTATAGTGGACAGTACTCCTCTCTGCGTAAAGGGCTTTTCTGGCAATGAAACGCAGAAAGTGAAGTCGTCTTTCTCGATATCCCAATGGAACCCGAGCGAACGCTGTGTTGGCAGTACATCACGACACAGGTCTAGATCGCTGACGCTCTTTGCACGATCTTCCGCAGGCAGTGCCTCCATGACGCCCACTGAGTTGGAGACCACTTTGTGTAATCTTAGGTTTGCAGTGGCCAGCATGGCTTGGGCGTTTCTGATTAGCTTAATGGTTTCGCTCACTGTGGGACATAAAGTTAACCCATCGTCTACGTAAAAGTTTCTGTAAACGAAATCTCTCGTTGCCTTGCCATACTTCTCCTCGCCGTCATCTGCCGTCTTCCTTAAACCAAAGGAGGCAATGGCGGGACTGGGTCCATTACCGAACAAGTGAAAGGTCCTCTTGTACTCGATAACTTCTTTCGAAGGATCGTTACCTTTGAACCAAAGGAATCGAAGAAAGTTCTGGTGCTCTGGTGACACGTGGAACGAATGCAACATCTGTTCGATGTCGCACATCACGGCAACGTTCTCCTGACGAAAGCGCATCAGTACTCCAGTAAGGCTATTCATGAGGTCTGGCCCGGGGAGTAGTTCTTTGTTCAGTGAGACTCCATGAAATTCGGCTGACGAATCAAACACAACACGAATTTGGTCCGGTTTTCTCGGGTGATAAACCCCGAAATGTGGTAAATACCATACTTGATCTCCACTTCTGATAGGTGTCGTATGGTCCTGGTCTTGTTGGTCGTGTTCGTTAGGTTCGTTCTTCTTCAGGCAGGTTGTTACCAACAACTCCTATCGAAGGACAGGAACTGCATGGCCGTGCTCAAAAACCTTGGCCATAAACCGGAGGTAATCTTCCTTCATTTTGGGTTTCTTCTTCAAGGTGCGCAGCAGGCCATTGAGACGTTTGACAGCTAAGGATCGATTGTCGGGCATCGCGATGTTGGGGCGACGAAAGGGTAGCGGCATCTGCCAGTTTCCACACTGGTTTTTCTGTATTCCCGTATCTATGATATCCAAAAAGCGTCTGTCTTCTCGTGACACGCTCACCATGTTGTCACCTGGTGTTGTACGGAAGAGATCGGCTCCAATTTCTCCTTTCTCCGCGTATCTTTCTCTGATCTTGTATTGGTTAGGACATGGTACGATCTCGTGCTTCGCAGAATTGCAGCGTATATCGTCGCTGCTCCAGGAAAAACTGAGCGTTGGGTCTGGATATTCGATTGCTGTGCGACACGCGGAAATGTGAATGGGACCGCCCACTCGATTAAGACACATTTGGCCGGATACTGTCCACCCTAAGTCGAGTCGTTGCGCTTACGGGGCTCCTTTGAGACCATTCGTGCTCTCCCTGATCTTTAGTAGCTCTTCGCTTTGTGGTCGTAAGCCAGGATCTCTTCAGGGATCTCTTGAAGGTGTGGAAATTGTCCAGCCATTTCCGGTATGATAATCTCTCGTTTGTCCCGGGGGATGTTAGTACACTCCACGAGCTGGGGTAGTCTTGACATTCTGCCTGCCATAGAACGTAGGACAACGCCGGAAACTCTTCTCCCAGACTTCTCTTCCTTCCCGCCACTGCAGGTCGACAGTAAATATCTTAGGCTAGGCACGGTTGCGCCCAATTTGTCTGCTAGGTTTGGACTTATCATGGAGGCGTTGCTCTGGTCGTCTAGAACTGCGTAAGCACGATACGGCTCTTGTGCTAGATTCTCGCTGAAAACGTCGACTAGAACGATTTTGCTACAAGAAACGCCAACGCTGTGAGGGTCGCGACAAACGGCTGTGCAGGCTGTTTGGACCTCCTCGCTGTGCTCTCTTCTTGTAGCTTCAGGCTTCTCCTTGTGGAGGACTGTGGCGTGGCGACCATCTCCACACTTAGCACATTTCACTACTGCAGAACATTTGGTTGATCTGTGTCCTTGCGACAGACAGCGGAAGCATAGTCCTACTTGGCGAATGAACTCGTCCTTGGCTTCCAGGCCATCCTTTTTGAAGGCTTTGCACTCGTTTAGAAGATGTCCTTTCCGCTGGTGAAACGGACAATACTTCTCCTCTTCAGCCTCCCCTCTTGGCGCGTTTCCGTTCTCCATGTTTGACTTGAAGACTCTCCTGTTTACTTCCAGCTCCATTTTAGGTGTCTGGGGTAGGCGTGGTTTATTCTCTCGAGTTCTCTGCTTCTGGTTGTTTGGCTGTGTACTCGCCAAAACATTGGGGTGGTTTTTTAACCGGGCTTGTTTTTAAACACGGGTGGCGAAATCCTTGAAGCCGGGATACGGATCCCCATATCTTTCCGCGTAGTGTACCACACGTTTCTCCCACTTAGATCGAATGAACAGGGGCAAAATTTCCACGATGGGGGCAATCGCGGTGGGGTAGTTCAGGCATTCAAGCCCTGGAAGGAAGTCCAGTTGAGTATCCACGTCGGCACAAACATCTGCGAATGACTGTAGTTTGTCGCTGTCTCCATCTCCGAATCTGGCTGTTGTCTGAAGTCGATCTAAGAGAACGTTAGTGATGGCAGCGGCGTTGCCAAATCGTCTCTCTAACTCTGTCCACACGTCTTGCAAGGCGATCCCAGGATCTCTGTATTGTCTCTGGCGGTAATCGTTTACCACCTTCTGTGCGTCCTCTTTCGTATAGCTTCTGAGGTAGTTTATCTCCATTTCCGGGGACACGTCTGCGTCCTTGACCATGGCCTTGAATGCGCTTCTCCAGGGGTGGAAAAGTGTTACGTCTCCCGCGAATACCTCTGGGTGACACTTTGGGAGATTTTGTCGCGCAAGATTTGCCGCCAATATTTGATTGATGCTCGCTAATTCCTCTATAGGAGTAGGTGCGAAGGATTCGTTCTTCGAAAACCAGAGAGAAGCGCGTTCTCCTGTCCGCTTTTAGGTGTGCTGTACATGTGGGTGATTTCCCTTTTTTCTGGTTGGTGTTTCGAACTTTCTGTCACGTAATCCCTTGGTTCCTGAGGCCTTTGCGTGTTTACCAAGCTTGCGTCTGTTGTATAGTGTCAACGGGTTTATAGAGATCTGGAATAGTGATCGTAATGTCTCGCTCTTCTTTTTCTTCTTCCTCTATAGCCTGCTCGATAGCCTTCAACTTCGCTTCGGCAATCGCAGCTTTCTTCTTCGCAGTAAGGACAGCCTTGTCACATTCGAATTTAGCCCTTCGAAACTGACGTTTTCTCTCTTCTTCCGCCTCCATTCCCACTCTCTCGAACTCCTTTTCGGCCAACAGTCTGTCAAATTTCGCTTCTTGTTTCGCTGCTACAGCTTCTGCCAAAGCCTTTCTCCGTGCAACGCTAGAACTGGTAGAGGAGGACAATCGGCCAGATGACGATTTGCGTGAGCGAGAACATTTTTCAGACACGTGCGAAATGGAATCGGATCCTGTGTTTAACAAGGGCTTCTTGAGTTCGGACGAATAGCTCTCCCGCGATGAGTATTTGACGTTTTCTGCCATGTCGAAGATGTCGATGTTATGTGCAGATCTACAATTCTACAGACTCCAAACTTTGGGGGCGGTGAGCCGTGAGGTGTTGCACAACGGCACTCCAATAAAGTGTATCGATTATAACTTTTCACTGTCGCGTTCGCGAACCAAGTCCTTGCGGGAAGTATTGATCCCGAGTTCGCCGAGTTCAACCACACATTACAGGCCTGATTTTAAACCGATTTATTCCTTGGTTACCATTGAAGCATGCGGTGAAAACTACAACATTAAAAAATTTACGCGTTACGCAACGGAATAGCTGCGAATAGTGAGAACTCTCCGTCAACGAACGAAATAAGTGGCAGAGGATAAACTAAAATTAAGCTTACGTTATAATTCCTGCTGGCTGTGTGAAGGCAAAAAGATTTCTCCAACTCCCAAATTTCTCCGTAGAAGCGACGAACGCGTGTATCGTAAAGCTTACTAAGGTCATTCCCGTTACAAAGGTCGTGAAAAGATCGGGTTACGGGGTTGCGAAAGATGGCGATGATTAACTAAATTACACAATAAAATCACGTGCGTAACGCAAGTGTGTTGCGTTGTTCGTGACAGCAAGCCTTGCCGTCTAAAAGGCTTTCTGAACGGAAATTCACATTGGCTTGTTGTACACTCGTTACGGGCACCAGTAGTTTGAACCCCCCGGGTTCAAACCATTTACTGCAGTACATTAATGCTGGTATGAACCCACACCGAAGGTTGCTCATCTGGTTAGTACGCTAGTACGGTATCATCTGGTCAGTACGCTCATCTGGTTAGTACGTTAGTACGTTAGTATCGTGGTATTCGGTACGGACAACTCATCACGGCTTGTTGCTCATTTGTTTAGAGCGCTAGTACGTTAGTACCGTAGTACTCGTTACGGTCATCTCATCACGGATTGTTGTTTATTTTTTTGGTACGTTAGTACGTTAGTACCTTAGTACTCGGTATGGACAACTCATCACGGCTTGTTGCTCATTTATTTAGTACGTTAGTACCTCAGTACTCAGTACAGACATATAATGACTGCTTGTTCTTCATTTGTTTAGTACGTTAGTCATGTAGTATTCGGTACGGACATTTCATCACGGCTTGTTGCTCATCTGTTTAGTACGCTAGTAAGTTAGTACTGTAGTACTCGGTACGGACATCTCATCACGGCTTGTTCTTCATTTGTTAAGTGTGCTAGTACGTAAGTACCGTAGTACTCGGTACGGACATTTCATCACGGCTTGTTCTTCATTTGTTAAGTGTACTAGTACGTAAGTACCGTAGTACTCGGTACGGACATCTCATCACGGCTTGTTCTTCATTTGTTAAGTGTGCTAGTACGTAAGTACCGTAGTACTCGGTACGGACATCTCATCACGGCTTGTTCTTCATTTGTTAAGTGTGCTAGTACGTAAGTACCGTAGTACTCGGTACGGACATTTCATCACGGCTTGTTCTTCATTTGTTAAGTGTACTAGTACGTAAGTACCGTAGTACTCGGTACGGACATCTCATCACGGCTTGTTCTTCATTTGTTAAGTGTGCTAGTACGTAAGTACCGTAGTACTCGGTACGGACATCTCATCACGGCTTGTTCTTCATTTGTTAAGTGTGCTAGTACGTAAGTACCGTAGTACTCGGTACGGACATCTCATCACGGCTTGTTCTTCATTTGTTAAGTGTACTAGTACGTAAGTACCGTAGTACTCGGTACGGACATTTCACCACGGTTTATTCTTCATTTGTTTAGTGCGCTAGTACTCACCACGGCTTTGAAAGGTTTATTACTCAGTTTATTAGACCTCTTTGCTTTATCTTCATTTTCAACCGATTATTTCCAGCCTTAATTAATAATTCCTTTGCACAGATGAAGATTAACAAATAAAAGAAAGATAAAATTTTCAGGTTTATAATGGGCAAGAACAGCACAACTTAAACAAGTCTGGTCAAATCAGCATAATTTTAATAGTACGTTAATCATCCGTACTAAGCGAAAAACAAGAAGATTCAGGTCTACAATGAGAAGCATTGTAGCACTGAAAATATGTCTGGGGAGGTTGAATACATGAAAGGCCACGTTGTGGTTCTCACAATGTTAAAGTGGATGAAGAAATGAAGGAGTGCTTGAGTGACATAATCAATGAGAAATGCCTGCTTACTTTGAGAGAAATAAACCAAGAGTTTCATAAAAGATTGCCGGCAAAACCTTTCGTAGATGACGGAATGATTGAAAAAGCTCTTGACGGGATGCTGGTATGCATTAACCTGGCTAGACCATTACCAGCAGATAGGAACCAGCCAGATGTTATTCAGATGTGCGTTAATTACACTAACTGGTTCATGAGCACTGGGATGGTTAGTCACACCATTTTCATTTATGAATGCAGCTATAACATTTTGACAGCTAAAAGCCATGGAAGAGCGAGAGTTGGCGAGTGAGCATATTGTCAAGTATGTGCCCTGCGTGGAAGAAATGTGACAATCACCATAGCTGTCTCTCTACTGAATGGATTCGTCCATCACACAGAACAAATTGGTGGAATGAATGCCCGCCGTGATGTTATTGGCAAAACTGACCAATCATTCTACACAAACTAGACTTGTAAGAACATTCTAATGACAACAACTATTCACTTGACTCTGATGATGACTTCTGCACAGGTTGTCGAAACGTCAGTCATCACCACCGACAACAATCCTGCTCAGGACTACATTCACCTGGACGATCACACCACACTTTCACATGTTACCCCAGAGTTCAAACCATTTACTGCAATAATAAACAAATTACAATTTACCAAGATGAAGGTATCTCCCCAGATCATCTTTTTCTGACACAGGATTGCCCTCTTTATCTAAGTCTTTACGGTATCTTTTTATATTTTTCATCATCATATCTTTTCTTGTCAGCTCATAGTGGTTAGGGAAGTGATTGATAACTCTGCAAAAAAAAGGCAAAGTCAGACCTAGTTGAGAGGCTTATAAATCATTATTTCTCTTGTGCCCTAAACTAACGAGTAACTCTGGAGTGGCAGAAAGTGTGAAAATAGAAATATACCATACGATTTTATTATTATAACTGGCAGCACCTGTGGGCAATATGAAGGAATCCTGTGTTCTGATTGGCTATGTGAGCAGGTATGATGAAGCCACCCTGCCTGCTTGGGATGGTCTGCTTTGATCCCATATAAGAAGAAAAGCGCACGGAGTGGACTTACAAAGTGCACAATTCTTGGACATTGTGTGAGATCAAGTTGCAAAAAGCAGCAAAAGACAGTTAAAACAAAAACATAAACGACTCTTGTGGATTAATTGTACTAAAAACATGGTTGGCTTTCTTTCCTGGCTCTTCAAATAAACAAGACAGTCATTCTCGATTCTTATAAAAACTTTGTTGATATATCCAAATTATTTCGTTACCCCCACCGACGCAGCCCCAAACAGTTTCTCATAAAAGCAATTTTTTTTGCTAATATATAATTACTCCTTCACTGTTCAGTCAAGATGGGAGAGCGTTAGCCTCATTATACTTTTTCATTCTTATGGACCTCAACTTCGTTTCAGTCCATAAAAATGCAGAAAAGAACTTACCCAAAATCTAGCCATCTTGACCACATGCTTAATCAATCACACATATATACATACTTCTATCTAATTGGCACTTTCAACTAAGGATTTTCACGAACCCTGTAGGGTATCATTCCCTGACAAACAGATGAACATAGGCATGCTATGCATGTGGGTTGAAATGGGACACAAAATAACCGATGTTTGCAGTTTTGAAAAAGAAAAAGAGCATTTATTTTCAAAAGATTCCGCTGAAAATATTGCTCAATGGAGAGCAAAAAAACCATACTATTAGGCAAGTAGGAGTTATTTTTTTGTCTATGTGTGTTGAAATAAGACACTAAGTAACTGACGTTTGAGTTTTTGAAAAAGAAAAAGAGCATTTATTTTCAAAAGATTCCGCTGAAAATATTGCTCAATGGAGAGCAAAAAAGACATACTATTAGGCAAGTAGGAGTTATTTTTTGTCTATGTGTGTTGAAATAAGACACTAAGTAACTGACGTTTGCATTTTTGAAAAAGAAAAAGAGCATTTATTTTCAAAAGACTCCACTGAAAATATCATTCAATGCAGAGCAAAAAAAAAAAAATTCCAATTTATCTGTTATAAACTTAGACACATTTTATAGCACTGCCGTTGGTGTCTGAATGATTGTTGGCAAAAAAAAATAAACTGCACTAGCACCACACTTCCTGCAGTCTCCTCACAGCCCTAATCTGGTCTCATCACGAAACGTTTTCTCTCTCACATTGCATGATGAGACCAAACAACAACCTGCTTGTAGGCTATGACAATGCTTACTGCTGTTCCTTTGTCAGAGACAATGTTTTGATTACTTAGTTACAGCTAGTTGCCTCAAAAATATTCTTCCATATAATTTTACAAAAGAAAGCAAACCAAAACTCTCTTTCATTTTTAACCGCCTCTGAACAAAGATATTTTGGGGTCTCCGTTCTTCAAACTAATGAAAATAGATTAAACAAAGAGAAAAGTATCATATTTCAAAGCATAACAACGTAGGCTCCTTGTTTGCTTGTTGCCTATCTGGACTTTGCCCTGTGCATGCGAAATACTGGTAAAATGCTGGTTGTTTACAAGAAATTTACACGTGATGGGTTGAAGTCCAAGGTAACTAAAAGTGAATCTTTTTGGCAGAAAACGTCTAAGCACGAGAGAATTGCGTGGAAAATTGACTAACAGTAGCATTATATTCCTTGTGAAATTTTTTCAGTGAGGTAGGATTATGTCATGAAGTTTATGTTGTTTACTGGAAAATGGCATTTCATCTAAGAAAGTCTAGTTCATAGTGGCCAGTAAACACGCAATTGTAGCTAGAAAGTACCTTTAAACACAATATTTAGTTCATGGAGAACTTTTAGGAGCAAAGAAACAGATATTTAACACAGCAATCAATGCAAAAAGTAAATAAAAACTTTGTAAAAAGAGCAACCACAAGGCAAAAACAAGATTATCAATCAAATATGATTTAGGCAAATGCTTTGCATAAGTTTTAAGTGAGTCAGCAAAACGAGCCCAACACGCTCTAATGTTAAATTCGTGTTAACGCTTTAGCTGACAGTGTGTGCATTGTAAGTGAAGGAACAGTACACAAAACACGTTTTAACTCGCAAATGGTAGAAAATTTCCCTGACAATCCAGACAGATCATAGCGGAAAAGTCCTCATGAAGGACATGAACCATTACACTGGTAGATGAACTCATAATTCTTGTTAATGTCATTCTTGGTGTGTCAATGCTGGGTTGATTCCATTGCAATGCATCGTGGAACCCTAATGTTCAGACATGACTGGCATAAGGGACAGCATTCTGATTGGTGCAAGCATACCCCAGTGCTGTGATCTGATTAGCATATCATACCTACCCAAATGCAGCAATCTGATGATTTGTGATACACCAAAAATGTGGCAATCTGATTGGTTTGTGATACACTACAAATGCAGCAATCTGATTGGTGTGACAAACCACTCTTTATGCTGACATAACTCAATAAAATGAATGCACAATTGGGTCACTACACAAATTTCTTTGAGTTCCAAACAAATAAAGTTCATAAATCATCAACAAACAAGTACCAGTAATAACTGCCAGTGAACTCACACGCGTACTTATATAATAGTTATAACAGACCTTTAAAAAAGACAATTTACCACCACTTCAATTGCGATTTTAATTATCATTTTTCACCCATTTGTTCTCCTGTGTGTTTAGATATACATTATTTTGTACTTGTAATAATGATGTCAAAGAGAGTAACTACTGGCTGGGTCAAGACTTCACAGATTTGAACTTATTGAAAACATAACTGTTTTAGTCATGAAATGTTAATTATACATACTGATCATCTCCAAGCCTGTATCCGGTGTCCACATTAAATATAGTTCTTACTGTCTGCACGCTGGCCCTATTAACAATGAATTATTTTTTTAATCATCAGGTACATGAAATCATTCCTTGACTATCTGTATTATGGGTAGTTCTATACTAGACTAGTGATAGTCTATACTAGACTATATAGTATAGACTATATATATATCTAGTATAGACTATAGTCTATACTAGACTATCACTGTATTATGGGTAGTTCTATACTACCCATAATACAGTGACTAATACCTTACAAGAGAACTCCTGAAGGAACTAGGACAGCCTATTTGAGCAGAAATGCTTGTCCATAAGGAAGTATTAAGAAACATTCACAGATATTCCGTTGAAGAAACCACCAATTTATTTGTAAATTCTTCCCTCCCCCACCTCACCACCCCAATGCAACACCCACTGACAACCTTCACATCACAGAAGAACGCTCTCTTGATTTAGTACTATCTAGCAGTGAAGGGGAACCTGTTTCATAGTCTTGGGTCAGAATTGGAAGGTTTTATAAAGGAAGGTGTAAGTTCCTCATTTGTTACAAGCATAGTTGAGAGGAAAATGCCAGTTCCCCCACCAACATGCAAATTCCTACCTTAAGATTTTGCAGTTCAATGCTCTACCACTGAGCCACAGAGAATTCATTAATGAGCTTGATCATAATGATATGTACTATCTTTTCATCAATTTAAAATTCTCCCGCAGTTGAGGCTATGAAGGAAATTCCCTTGATGTGATGCAAGTCATGCTTGAACATTTTGTTATTAAATTTTTGATAGTTTACCTCATTTTGCAATGTAATCAAATACAGTAGAAGAAAACATGGAGGCTACAAGTCAATCTAAGGTTCATTAAGCTCAGTAAAATACCTCGCAAATGTATTTCACTCTCTTAGGAATTGGACATCTTAAGTGATTGCTTCTTTCCATGTTACAGGTATTTCATTTTCTCACATCTTTGGTTTGAGCATTCTTGTTTATTGTATTCTTGACTGTTCATTTTTAAGTTTTTCTACCATGTGCCATGCGATTTAAGGCATATTCAATAAAATGGATTGAAACTAACTGTCCAAGTGTGGAACACTGGTTTCAACAGTGTCACCTTGATTGACTTGCAGTCGAAAAATGCAACACTTGGTAATTGTGGAGAACAGCTCCCCTCCACTAATGGCTGACAGCTTACCAACAGTCAGCTGACAGCTTTATTTAGGTTTGCTGAAAAGACAACTTCTTGCAGGACATCTGTTGGCCAACAGTTGACCAACTGTGAGTTGACTGTTGGTAGAATGTTGGCAACTTTTAAGTCAATTATTACCTTGAAGTGTGTATGATTTAGAACCTCTGATAATTGCATCAAAAAGATGAAATTAAACTCTTAATATTTTCAGACATTAATGGCTCTTTTATGTTAGTTCAGCACAATTTCTAGGCAATTTCTCTTCCAGCAATCACTTCCATTCCTGGGCCCATTCACCATTTTGGATTTTTAACTTTGTCCCAATCCCTCTCTGAATTTTGCACCATCTGAAGTAAAGCAAGTATGAAGCGATCTTTGCAGTTATACAAAGATTGCTCTCATACTTATTTCTTTAACCGTAGTTCACATATATGATTTTCATATATCTTCAAGTAAATTAGTCAATGGTGTTAATGACTTTGTCTTTATTGTTGGCTCCTAAAGAAGCTGTTTGCTTAAAAGGAGAGACAGCTTTAATCTTAAAAGTGATCACTGAATTTGAGTGGCAACAGCTGTCCCTCTTGTCACATGTTAGCCATTACTGGCAGGTGTCTCTGAAGTCTTCTTCTGAAGACTGCTTTGAGTTCTTTAACAGACCCCCTGTCTATGTCTCTTAGTGCCAGGTTGAGTTCTACCATTCCTAACTCAGCAACAGCGAAAAAATCTCAGAGGGTGCTGCAAGGGCAACCAGCCAGGCAAATGCATTCACCATGCGACAGCTGTTGTCCTTAAGGATCTGTAGCACCTTCTGGTATTCAGAATGGATTTTGGCCAGACTGTGGGTGCTGGTGTGAGTGGCATCTTTTATTGGGGTTGCTGCAGCTGAGTTTCCTCAGCTGTGTTGGCACAGTGTCTGAACCTCAGCCTTGAGATCGGCAATGGTCCTTTTGGCATCCATCAACTTAGTTTGGAGAGTCTTGATGGCCTCTGACTTTTGTGTGGACCAGATTGGGCAAGCTCCTCTGCATCTTTTAATTTCTGCATCTTTTAATTCCTCTGCATCTTTAACTCAGCAGCAAGTTCTTGATTCTGCTGTCGTTGGTTGTGGAAGGGCATGCCCAGTCTCTCGTAGTCGTTCGCCAAGACATCATACTTTTTGTTAACCTCCTGGTAGCTCGGTTCATCATCAGGCTGTTGTTTGCTCTGGAGGGCCTTCTCCTTCTTCGTTTTTTGAGGTGCCTAAACTGGACAGGAACATTGCCGGTTATCACCAGAACAGACACCACACTGGTTGATACAATGAAAGATTGCATAGTCGCCGCCATAGATGGTACATTTTAGAAGTCACTATCACATTGTTTCTTGTTTGCAAATAAATTTGTAACAATTGCATTTCTCTACACAAGAGCTTTGATACTCTCCCAAGGATCAAATCAACAGGGTGTGTAAAACTCTTACAGAAATGTGGTTGGTTAATATAAATATAAAAGAATATTAATGAAAATATTAGTGAATACTCAATTGTTTATTGGTCGAGCACGTTTTTGCATATGAATACTTTGTTACAATAATTGCATTTCTAGAGGTACCTGGGTTTTTAGCATGGTTGAAAGAAGAAGTCGTGTCTTCTGAGTACTGAACTATAGGAGGGAAACTTTAGTAACTGGACTTTGTAACACTTGGAATCACGATTATTTTTGACAAGTTTTCCCCTTACTTCAACCTCAACAACCTGGGCTACATCTACATCATGGTAAACCACTTGGAGAACTTTGTCTTTACATGTGCAGGAGCCCACAAGAACACTATCAAGGGGGTCTGGGGTTAGGTGAAGAGAAAGTTGAAGGTGATGATCAGAATCTCCAAAGGCAAACTTCCGTCCTATCTTGATGAGTATAACTGGCAAAAAAGTCTACTCAGGTGAATACTTCATGAACATGCTATCTGACATATAACAGAATTCTACTTGCTCAACTGAACCCGCTTAAAAAAAACAGGCTCCAAAAGGAGCCACCAAATACAATAAAAGCTAAGACCAACATATGTTCTGTTGTTCATTTTGTTTTGGTTAAAGTGCACCTAAACCCAAAATTTTTTCTTTGCTTAATGAAATAAGCGTATTTTTCTGAGTATTTCTGTGCAAAAATTTTTTTATTTGCTCAAATCTTCAATTTTCTGTGCCCAGTCAAAATACGGAAAATCCGCCGCCATCTTGCCCCAAGAACGAGTTTAAAGAGAAATGGCTCTAGCGGGTAATGTAACGTCAAATTGAGAACACGAAAGTCTGCATTTTACACATTTTCAATTGTTTGGGAAGGTTGTAGTCGACATCGTCCGAAAATATGCCGACTAAGTGTGTTGTAGGAGGATGTAGCAACGTGCGAAATTTCCAAGAGGGTATCGCGCTTCATACATTCCTCATACAACACACCACTATTAGCCTGGTGGTTATTTTGGGCAGCCATGCATTTTATTTTATTTGTTTTTTACTTTTTTGCAATGTAACTTTAATTTAATTCATGGGTGCAAATAAAGTTGTTGTTGTTGTTGTTGTTGTCAGTACATTCAAAATCAAATCACAATGTGACTGCATTAATTAATTCGACAAGAATCACAGATGTAGTTTATTTCATGTAACAAATGGTAAACACCACAGCGTACACTATTGAGTTATGGATGCACAGGGGAGGTTGCTAAGCACAAAAGAAGCGTAAGAGTCGTGTGGGGAAATAGCTGAGAGCAACTCTAGCTTCTTGAGTGCTAAGCAAACCTCCCTAGTGCATCCCTAACTCAATAGTGTTTACTGTGGCATTTGTTTTATAACATAACATTGGACAGTGCATTGTAGCAAAAGAGTTTTCTCTTATTTAACAAATCTTAGGTGACCAGAAAAAACAAGCACGTACTGAAAACTAGTCTTTACATTTATTTACATCAGCAGCATACAGTCCATGGGCATACAGTCCGTGGACACTGAATTGACCAATCAGACTGCTCGCTTTACTTTGGTTATATTATAAATTAGCTTGGCAATACAAATGTTTGCTATTTCTATCATTTTATATAATAATAATTTTTAATGATTTAATATTTATATTGTGCAAATTAACATGTCGATATGATCAAATGCGCATCACAACACTGTTCGGGGGACTCTGGCCAGACTGCATCAGCAGTTTACAAACAATCGAAGGAAACTTATTTGAAGATGCCCCCTCCTGCCAATTCCCAGTAAAAAGGCCAGACCACGTCACAGTAATCTCGTGAGTGGGTTCTTTAACATACCCTGCCTAACCAAATTATCTAATTAATAGATGCAGGAGATGGGACCTACGGTTTATTCATCCTTATCCGAGAAGACTAGAATATCTATCCATTTCTTATTAAAGAAAGGTAGCACATTCTCCTCAGTTATTTTAAGACCTTGAGTGTTGGTCCAGCCGGGGCTCGAACCATCGACCTCGACCTCCCACACAACAGTCCAGCGCTCTAACCAATTGAGCTAACCGGATCAAAACAAGATATATCATTTATACATACATGACCTACAAATATACCAAAATCAGGATCATATTGCATCATAGGGCAATTCTAAACACCACTCTTCAATGGAGAATTAACACAGTTTCAATAAATGCGCAATGAATGTTCTCATGCCATTTTTAGTTTTAGTGGTATTTTGAGAAAGTTCAAGCATTTATAGTAAGTTTTACATTGAGTTTTGAATGAAAAAATGCACATGTATGCTTTGATCAGTTTTTTAAAATGTAAATATGGTGTCTAATCAAGCTATTTCACCACCTGCCGCTAATCTGTTGGTAGCTTGTTGGTTTAGAATTGGCCAACTGTTGGCGGACAGTTGGCTGACTGTTGGTGGAGGGGAGCTGTTCTTCACAATAACCCAACACTTTACTCTTTCAAGAAATCAAAATAAGCCTTAAAAAATTAAGAATTTACCTAGAATTTTTCAACTTAGTGAAAATGCTAAACTGCCATTCTGCATGTGATCTTACTGGTGCATTCTTGTTTTGGCCAAATTTAGCCAGCATTTACATCTTGGCAATGACTCCAAAATCAAAATAACTTTCAGTTTTTCTTTTACCTATCCATTGACTGAAACTGAAAGGAAGGCTGGCCTGAACTGACCTTTAAAAGGCATATATATGTTAACATATATCAGAGCTAAGCAAATATATCTAAAAAATGAGAAATCAGAGAATAATGGCAAAACCATCTTACTGACCTCAGGCTTTTACCATTTCAAAAGGTCAGGCAATGTCATTTCCATAATGTAGCAAAGTATGAAGACTGTGTTCACCACAGGAAAGTAAAGGTATTTAGGCCAAAAATTGGAATATATTATCTTGCCTTCATGATGTTGCCTTGGTAACATCATTAATAAAATAATTGACCTAAAAAACAGAAGCCGGGCGACATGACTTTGTGCAAGACGATCCTCCAGTGACTTGACCGGTTAGTCCCTTAACTGTAAATAAGTAATAGAGTTCAAAAATCTTTATCACAAAAGCGCTGTTTGTATCTGACAACACCATGAAGATGATGATCAGAATTGGTGGTTTGCACATTATGTCAACAATAGATATCTTATTAGCTTTTTTTATTCGTCCACCAGCAATTGTTCCTTTCACCATTGTTATGCACCAATCAATGTCTTGCCCCAGCGGGGGGAGCCCGGGCATACACAGGCTCTTGACAAAATAGCCTTGCCTGGGGGAGGGGTTGTAAACTTTTACTGACACAGGGCTCACCCCAGGGTAGGGTTTATTGACCATTTCGTCAGAGAAGGACTGAGAAAGAGAGAGTCGAATTGGCATAAATCAAAATGGCAGCTTTCGCACCAACTATGTCAACAGAAGTAAAAAAGGTAAGAAAAAACTTAAATACATTCAGCTTGTTTATTTTTCAATTTTTAATAGCCAGTACAATAAGTTTTCATCCAATGTCTGCACATTCTGTGCATATATAAATAGGAAAAAAAGTTAAAGTTGAAACTTTGTTTGACAGTCTCGCTCGTAGCATTGTGGTATACTCCTCAACTTCTGTTGAGGAAATATATCTCTCAGTGTCCAGGGGCCCGTTTCTTGAAAGTCCCGGTAACTTAACGGGCCCGTAAAGCTGTTCTGTTTTCATTCAAGATGTGGATTTAAAATGTTTTGAAAATGATAAAACAAAACTATTAGCTAAAGAAACAGAAAGGACTGGTTTGGGTGCCCGAAATTGCTTTCTTATCCTTTAAAATTTTGATATTAAAACATGGCTTTGGGCCCGTTATTTTACTGGGACTTTCAAGAAACGGGCTCCAGGTATTTCTTAGATAAATTAAACACGTATCTTTCCTCCTTGTGTGGGGCCTATTGTCATTCTAATAAGGCCCTCCAGAGGGGCTTATTGACAATTTTTTTTCAAAAATGTCAATAGCCCCTGGGTATGCCCGGGCTCCCCCCATTGGGGCAAGACATTAGAGAGCTTAAGCAACCACGACGAAAGGGACGACGACGACGTCAAGTAATCGCGGCGGGTCTGGAACGAGGATGTCATTTTTAGCAAGAAAATGAAACTTAAGCAGTGAAGTTGCTCAAGGACGACGACCTCTGAAATTTTTGTTTATTCTCGCTTCGTCAGTTTAAGAAATGACATCGTTCAGAGACCTCCAAAACCTTCTTCTCAGTCATGGATCAAATTTTCATCTATATCGAAAGTTCGAGAGTAGGTTATTCAATTCTTGAACATCAAAAGTCCAAGGAATTATTAAGCTTTAGCTTTATTTACAATAATTTACGCATGATAAAAGTTTAAAATATAAATTTTACGGAAGTTATTCGAGATTAAAATTCAGTTCTAAGTGTTGCTGGTGTAAACAAACCTATTTTGCCCAAGGCTTGCCTGATTTTCAACGTGCTTTAGCCTGATATGTTCTACCTTTGATGCTCCTTCCTTTGGCGAGCAAACGACGCAAGTCTGTCAATTTTAATCAATGCTAGCTAGCGATCGGGACAGATCAGTCGTCGCGCTTCAAACAAGAATACTATTTTTTCCCGTGTGATTTTGTCGGAATAATTTTTATGGCTGTAAATATAGATCTTTATCAAACATTTCGAAAATAGATTCGCAAAACCTGAGAGGTATTCACGCTCATGTTGACACACCGATGTGAAGAATTCTTTGCTGTTTAAAGCGTCTCGATGGAAGAACAGCAACACGCAAAATTTTTTAGTAGCAATAAACCGACAGTTCCATACACACAACTTTTGACCGAACGCAGAAGTGTATTTCACTGCCATTTACACCTTTTCATTCAATAAAAACGATAAACAGCACTCTTTCATAAAATATACTCAAATAAATTTAAACCTAACGTGGTCGCTTTCACCGCTTGATTTGACATGTTGTGTGGAGGAAGGAAAATGAGTTAGTGGGTTGTCGAATTTTATTTGTTTAGAAAACTGAACAGGGAGGTTTAAATCAACCGTAGAAGCGAATACAAACTCCAACCGGCCATAGACTGTCAAAAAAACGACAATAAAGCCGCACCTTTTGATGAGAAAAATTGCTTTGAAGTTCGGAAGTTCACGACGATGTGAAACTGGTCCATCTCAAGTCGTCGACGATAAGACGACGACAAATTTCTTGGTTCGCGCTTCCGCAGTGACGTTCTCGCTACTTCCGGTCGTCGTCCTCCGTTCGTCGTCGTGGTTGCTTAAGCTCCCATTTGAGCGGTGCATTACCCGCGTCTCTAGAGATTGATTGAAAACCACCTATAGAAATATGTTCGAGTAACGACTCTAAAGCCGTTGTTTGTTTCTAACGACAAAATGAAGTGTTGTTCGTTTGGTATGTACTCGTTTCGCACTCGTGGACGTTTTGTAACCTTAAGAAACTTTATCACTCAAGCGGTATTGAATTCTAAGAGCACCATGAAGACTTTGACTAGGGAGAAATCGATCATATGGTAAGAATTGAAATATGTTTGAGTAATGACTCTAAAAGCGTAGTTGGTTTTAACAACAGTGATGCGTTGCTCTTGCTCGTTTCTGTAACAATAAAATGCAGCGTTGCACTGTCTGTTTGATATTCGTACCCATGGACGTTTCTTTAACGGGTGATTTGTATTTTTATTTCGGGCGACACGAGTTGGGGCGAGATGACCTTTGAGGGACTTAACAATGTCAACGAAGTGTCGCAGAATGCGAGTTAAAATCTCATAACATTTACATCGGACCATAACTGTTAAGAAACTCAAATTTCACCAAAGTATAAATCCATCTCACCAATAAAAATTCCAGTCCTCGTCTTCGGCACAAGGTACCCATCCCCTTTTCTCGAAATTGTTCACTAAAACCGACTTGTCTTGGTCACACACGTACTTCACTCGTCCTCCAGACATAGCTTTCTAGCCTGTAGACGTTAACTTTACAGCGGTAGCTAACTTTGAAATAGACTAAGCAAGCTCGCTGCTTTGTAACCACGCAAAGTAACGATGTTTCTTCCCCTCTTTTTAACCTTACAGATTTAGTTGACGCGTGGCACGGTGATTGTACACAGTGCACACATCTTCCTTTCGCGATGAGTTGGTGCCTTTTCAGACCACAACAATTGATTTTAATCACATGGTTTGCCGTCTTTACTGCGTTTGTTTTGATTGGCTTTCGGGATTTTCTATCCAACTTGGAGGAGAACAGATGCGATATGACTTGGATGTACGAATGGCCTCAGTACATCAAAGTGCCCATGTGGAAAGGAACTACAAAACGCTTTCCTAGGTATGCTTTATATCTTTATGGAGAAGGAGACTACGCAGATAAATCCAAAGGTCTTCATCTTGGGGGGATTCCGGTTCTCTTCATTCCTGGTAATGCAGGAAGTTACAAACAAGTTCGTTCCCTAGCATCAGTGGCGTTGCGGAAAGCAGTGGGTCTGAGATCGCATTTTAATTATTTTACGGCTGATTTTGATGAATCCTTGTCCGGTGTGTTTGGAGGAGTACTGAATGAACAAACTGAATTTGTAAGACTGTGCGTATCACGCATTGTCTGGTTGTATAAGAATACAGACAGTCCACCAACTTCTGTTATACTTATCGGACATTCTATGGGTGGTTTGATTGCCAGGGGTTTATTTACGTTGCCAAAGTTCGATACAAGTTTTGTTCACACCATCATTACATATGGAACACCTCATCGCCATCCCATTCTGCCTTTTGATCCACAACTTATAAATTATTACGAAAATGTTAATAGGTTTTGGAGAAGTCATGCACTTGTAAATGATACCACATCAAGAATGAAGAATGTAACTGTGGTATCTGTGAGTGGTGGTGTAAGAGATGTGTTGGTGAGATCTAGCCCTTCATCACTGCACCATCTGATCCTACATTCTCAAACCATAAGTGTAGTTACAACTTCTGTGCCAAGAGTATGGATCAGTGTGGACCATCTTTGCCTCTGTTGGTGCCAACAGCTAGTTCTGGTGAGCAATCGTGCATTATTTGATATGATAGATCCAAATACGCAACAGATAACAGAAAATAAACAACAAAGAGTTGCAGTCTTACAGCATCACTTTCTGAGAAATCCAGGTCCATCAAAGGTTACTTTCAATAGTGTTGGAAACATAAATGGCAGAGAAAGATATTTAGCTAAAGATTTTAATCGATTGGTTACACACAAACGGCTTTGGAGATACACAGGAAATGAACAAATACTTTTACTGTTTCCCAGAGATGAATGGTCTGCAACACATGATACTTTGATGATACTGACAACTAGTGAGTCTGACCAATGGTTGTATGGATGTCCGGAGACCTCTGGTCAAGCTTGTAACAGCACTGTTGATTTATCTTACCATGCCTCTCTCCTTCCATGGAATGGATCAGTAATTAAACATGTGAAGCTGAAACTCAATGCATTTGAAGGAATAGCTTATTTTGCAGTTATTGTGTCCTCTTCCAGGAAAAGAACTTCTGTCTGGTCTGAGTATCAATCTTCTGGTAGTTTAGTGTATGACATGCAATTACCTGGAGTGCTATCTATAAAATCAAGAGTTCTTGTTATTCCCTCTGATTCTCTGTTTGCTAACATAACTTTAAAGTCTGTTGTAAAGAGTTGGAGGGTCTTTGTTTTTCATTTTGAAGCATTAGACTGTGATGCTAGAAAGTCATTATTAGTAACAAGGATTCATGTTCCCTGGTTCAATGAAGATGTATACAGATTTTCAAGCAATGGTTCAGTTGAACTTGTGTTGAAACTGCATCACCCTAAACCAATAGGAAACAAGCAACATGTCCAGATACATATGTGGCTAGACCCAAAGTGTTCATATAGAATCAGTGCTAAATATGATTTCTTTCAAACACTTGGGCAGATATACAGATTTTATGCAGTTCAGCTTCCTTGTTGGACATTTTCTGTTGTCATGCTAGTGTTTGCATGGCAGTTGTCTTCAATGGTGTATGAAAAACAGTGTGAATCATTCTTTAGTCTGGCTACAAGTGCATCAAAGAGTCTCAGAGTTCTGCTTCTTGTTGTACAAATTCATTTCTTTTCTTCACAGCTAATTTTGGCATTTTATGTACTCAGTGGTGAGAGTGGTCAACATGATTGGCTCCCCAACATTGATGACTTGAAGACTTACATTTGGTTACTACCTCTGATTCTGATCATATCTACAGCCCTCATTATCGTCATTGCATTATTTGTAGTGATGGGAATGGTGACTAATTTTGGTGGTTTTATTTTGAGTTACTTTGAATCACTACCATATGTTCAAAGGCAGCCAGGAGGTAAGGATTGGATTTGGACAGTTGCCATTGTAATATCATCACTTGTTTTCTGTGGGACATTGGGCCTTCTCTTAACCTTTTTTTGGTGTCTTTGGCAGACCTGGAAATACATGGCTCTTTTTAAAAGATATAAGACTAAGCAATGTGAACAGAAAATCAAGACAATGTTAGCTTTACTAGAGAGCCAGGTAAACATTGGATTGACAATGTGCATTATATTGTTCTTAGTAATTTTGATAAGTTTTCCAGCATTGGTGGTTTGGGCAAATAATCTGCCATTTTCTTATCATCTTTCATCTGATCACACAACTCTGTTTTCAGTTGTTCTTGGTGTGAACATGATTGTGTTTGACCCTCTAGTAAAGGTACCTCGTTTGCTGGTGTATTTATGCTTTGTACTGGGCATTGCTGTGACCCATGCTGTAGTGATCCCTATGCACATGATACCCTATATTATTTGTCTTCTTTTTACTGTTTTGAATTTGTACCACTTTTTTACTGGATTTAAAAGGAGGAAGGAAGATTAAATTCTTATAAGTAGTTTTTTCGAAAAACATTTCAGAATAAAAACAAGTGATAAAGAACGACATTTTGATGTTGCAGAGATTATTTTGGAGCTGTAGAAAAAGCAAATGAAATATACATATATAAGTAGAAATTAGGGTGTGAGAATGTCTAATGATAAAATATGTAACTACAAGCACTAAAATGCAAGTACTAAGATGATAAAGTACCTACCTATAAAAGTAACTTTGCACAGATTGAATCAGACTGTTTGTTCAAAGTTGTCTCAAGCTCCTTTATAAAGAGCATTTTGTTGATCAGGCAATCAAATTTACTTTGGCACTTTCTCAAGGTGTGAAAATCACAATATATGTCACTTGGGACTGTTCCATGTTGCTCTTTAATGTGTTTCTCGATTGAAGACGATCCTATATGCTCCTCAATGTGCTGATAGAGGTGTTGGAATGTGTACCCGACATAGTTTTCATTTTTTTTTTTTTTGGAATTTCTTTTTTTTTTTTTTTGGCATTTTACAAAACATTACTCTACTTACAATACACTACAGGACTCAGTTACAGTACGTTGCTTACAATAGTTTACTGAGAACACACCACAAACAAAGTATAGTTTACAATAAACTTGATTACAGCAGATGACTTACTATCGATTACTTCCACAACCTACACGATACTCTACATTTTCATTACGTAACGACATATTACACAACGAAGGGCTAACGCTTGAAACGTCAGCTTTTATAATCGTAACGGTGGCCAATTTACTATTACACGACATAGTTTGCATTGCACAAACCACACTTGTATGGCGCGCCAACTTTGGCAAAATTACTGACGCAGTACTAGGCAGGTTATCATGACATTGATACTTATGATGCTGTTTGCGGCAGATTCTTATCAAGTGTAATACTTATCTGCTGTGAAGCATGATATTGTTCATTAATTTTAATAATAATCTGCTTCAAAACAAGATGAGATGATAATCAAATATCATATTGAAATGTTAGTTATTACCATGGCCATGATATCCGAAAGAATGGCTGTACCCCCAACAGTACCCCTGACTGAAATAAGTTGTGAATGTGCCTTTCTAGGGGAGGGAGAGCAACATCTTGTTTTGTAGTGCACGTCAGGTGTGAAATTACGTGACGAATGAGAAGTAAGCTATAGACAGACTGGCACGGACTCCCCACGTGGCTTTTGTGGTCGAGTTGCATTATTGCCATCAAATTATATTTTTGCTCTCACAAGTGTGTCTTGAAGGGACTTTCCCTTTTTGTAAGAGATTATTGGAGGTTTGGTTAAAATTGTCCTCAGCAAGGGCTGATTGTGTATCAGTGTTCCATTGCTATTTCTTTTAAATTTTAAACTGCTGGGTGGTACAGTGTGACAAAGGGAAATAAGCCTTTCGGCTTTTGTATATGTGTAATAGCCGATTGTCTTGAGGCAAAGTTTAACCCTGGACAAAGATCTTTCAATCATGTATTTTGGGTACTCTTGCCTCGAAGCGTAGTTTGTGGTGGATTTTGCTTTCCAGTATGGAGTCTTTCACAAACCTTTCCCCTTTAAACACGATGTATCGAGGAAAGTGAATTGGTTCTCTAACATTTCGGCCGTGAATTTGGTAGTAGGGTGAAAGTAGTTAATATTGCTCAATTGTCCCTTTCCCACCCCTTGAAAGGAACAATCAGTTCGGGGACTAGTCGGGGTAGGTCAAAATGATTTTCAATCACTGGACTTACACTTTTGTGTCGCGATCCTTTTGCAAGAATTTTAAAAATGATTGAGTCTCAGTATTCCAAATGAGGTTGTCCTCCCTGGAAAGATGTGAAGTTTGTCTGCTTTTTTTCTCTTTCTCGCTTGTAACATGCGTGAGAGAGTTACCTGTTACTCGTGTCTTTTGCGATAGAAAGAAGAAATAGACCCTTCCAAATACATTTTTTTTTTTGTGGGGAAAAAATGTTTTTCAATTGTAATTACAGTATGCACAGGATTACCATCTTGAATATCTGTGGTTTCGGGTTTCTATGGTAATGGTTCCTGCTCCGAATAAAGATAAATAGTTCATTACTTACAATGAATATATGAAGTTCATATAATTTGAACTGCGGTATTAAAATACGTATGATGCACGATCCTTCGCAGTAGATAGCGCTATTTATGCAATAGCGAAAATCAGACCTGAAAAAAATCAGGCCTGTACGGGATTCGATACTACGAATAAACTTAACGGCCTGCTCCCAGTTGGCTTGTTAGCTCAATTGGTAGAGCGCTGCACTAGTATCGCAGAGGTCAGTGGTTCGAATCCCGTACAGGCCTGATTTTTTTCAGGTCTGATTTTCGCTATTGCATAAATAGCGCTATCTACTGCGAAGGATCGTGCATCATACGTATTTTAATACCGTAGTTACTAAAAGTTGGAATCACCTGAAACCACCTGAAACCATCTGAAACCATCTGAAACCATCTGAAACCACCGATGAAACCACCTGAAACCATCTGAAATTACCTGAAAATATCTCGAAACAATTTAAGACAACATGAAAGCACCTAAAAAATTACGGGTAACATGAGAAAATAAGTGTTAACAATCGAGTTTATCCACAGGGAGCCCGGCTTACGGATATCGTATATAATGCCCTACAGTACAGAATAGGCACCACAAACAGGTCCTCAAGGAAATATTCCATTGTTCTTGTTGAAAACACACTCAATTAGCTCTACGAATGGCTGGGAATTGCACGGGAATATGCGAATTCATTTCTTGACAAAGCACTTGCGTGACAATAACAACATGCGATCGCGAATGCAAAGAAGAAACTGTTTTAAATCGAAAGAAATACGTGAAGTTTTTTCAACGGGATCATGCAATTTATATATGAAAAAGCTGAGGAAGGCCTGAGGATTTTCAAACTTCCTAAGGAAATCTTGAACATTGTGTTACTTTTTAATCAGAGACGAATTTATAGCGTGACCTAGAATTTCACTGACTTTGTTTTTGCAAAAGTGAAATATATGTGGATTTTTTGCAAGGTATTTTACTGCAAATGACAGAATATAGCTGATGAATGGTGGCTTTAACTTTCACTGCCTAAGTTAATTGACTAGATAGTTGAGATTTTGAGAAAAAAAAAGCATTAAGCCCAGTTTGTGGTGCCTATTCTGTACTGTAGGGCATTATATACGATATCCGTAAGCCGGGCTCCCTGTGGATAAACTCGATTGTTAACACTTACTTTCTCATGTTACCCGTAGTTTTTTAGGTGCCTTCCTGTTGTTTTAAATTGTTTCGAGATATTTTCAGGTAACTTCAGATGGTTTCAGATGGTTTCAGGTGGTTTCAGATGGTTTCAGGTGGTTTCAGGTGATTCCAACTTTTAGTAACTACGATTTTAATACCGCAGTTCAAAATATATGAACTTCATATATTCATTGTATCTGATTTATCATCACGGGTTTATTACGAATCAACTTAACGGCCTGCTCCCAGTTGGCTTGTTAGCTCAATTGGTAGAGCGCTGCACTAGTATCGCAGAGGTCAGTGGTTCGAATCCCGTACAGGCCTGATCTTTTTCAGGTCTGATTTTCGCTATTGCATAAATAGCGCTATCTACTGCCAAGGATCGTGCATCATACGTATTTTAATACCGCAGTTCAAAATATATGAACTTCATATATTCATTGTATCTGATTTATCATCACGGGTTTATTACGAATCAACTTAACGGCCTGCTCCCAGTTAGCTTGTTAGCTCAATTGGTAGTTACTAAAAGTTGGAATCACCTGAAACCACCTGAAACCACCTGAAACCCCCTGAAACCATCTGAAACCATCTGAAACCATCTGAAACCACCAATGAAACCACCTGAAACCATCTGAAATTACCTGAAAATTACATGAAAGCACGCAGACATGAACGCAGACCGTAGACCGCAAACCGCACACCGCAAACCGCACGCCTCGAATAGCCACGCCTCGAAAAAGGTCTACACAGTGTGTAATTAGCAGATTTATCTCTCTTCCCTTTGTTATCAAACGAGATCACTGAGTGTGTAAGCGAAACTGCTATGTAAACATTGGAGTTGAATTATTATTGAACATATCGCAGTTACGACCCTCCACTGTCGAGCTGTACCAGTCTTGCATAGGTTATGTGTGTGCCTTTTGAGTCAGTCGACGTGTGCGCAATCAGTTTTCCTTTGTGTATACAGTGTGTAATTACCAGATTTATCTATCTCTCTTTTGTCATTGATGTTATCAGAGAGATCTCGGAATATCTGTTTTAACGTTAAAGTACTTCTACTATATGAAATCATTTTTGGTACAATCGTACAAAGCAACTCAGGTGTCTCGTTAACACAGACCTCAAAAACGCAGAACGCAGACCGCAGACCGCGCAGCTCGAAAAACGTGTACACAGTGTGTAATTACAAGATTTATCTCTCTTCCCTTTGTTATCAAACGAGATCTTGGAATGCGTCGCGAAACTGAAACTAATTTCATTGTCAGTGACAGTGAGATAACAGATAAAAATAGACGTAAAGTAGAGTAAATTAGCAATACAGAAGCTTTGCGTCATGCTAAAAATTAAGATACCGATTTGCGATAATGTTTAATTCACGTGGGTTTAGATGGCTTCTTGGGTGGTTTCAGGTAATTTCAGATGGCTTCCATGGGGGTTTCAGATGGTTTCAGGTGGTTTCAGGTGGTTTCAGGTGGTTTCAGGTGGTTTCAGATGGTTTCAGGTGGTTTCAGGTGATTCCAACTTTTAGTAACTACGTAGCTCAATTGGTAGAGCGCTGCATTAGTATCGCAGAGGTCAGTGGTTCGAATCCCGTACAGGCCTGATTTTTTTCAGGTCTGATTTTCGCCATTGCATAAATAGCGCTATCTACTGCGAAGGATCGTGCATCATACGTAGTTCATTACTTGTTTGGAAGTGTTTTTTTCTGCCAAGAAGCCTCAAAATCGCTCGTTTGAGGCTTTCAAAGTTCGGCGGTGGCCTAAGCTGCCTGCCTTGTTGCATTTCTTCACTACGGAGAGTGAGCCAAATTAACCGCCGAACTCTGAAAGCCCCAAACAAGCGATTTTGAGGCTTCCTGGCAGAAAAAAACACTTCCAAACAAGTAATGAACTATTAATCTTTATACGGAGCTGATTTCTTTTTGAAGACTGACTATTAGGGACAGATTCTAGAGGCAATATATTTGAACTACATTCGTAATGGCTATGTAAATGCCACAGGAACCTATTACCATAGAAACCCGAAACCACAGATATTTTAAAAGATGGTAAGCTTGTGCAGTACGTGACTGAATTAATTTGCGATTTTTGGCCCTCGGCGCAGCGTGCTCTGCCTCTTTTTAAAGACGATGGTAATTTGTCACATTCGGGTGACAAACTGGAAAAACTTAACCGCAAACAGCTTGACCTTAAAATAAATAATTTTTTGTTTACTCCTACTTCTTGTGGAATTATTTGTCAACACCAGGCTCAAATTGTGTGCCGCCAGAGTAGACTAGCAGTTTCAATAGGGACCTTATCCAGTCAGGACGGCAACGCCACGGAAGACGTCGATTAAAAAATTAATTTCTACTTTTAGTTAGAATTTCGAAAATGACGGCATTTGTTTACCGTCTGATAGGGCGCCAGATAGGCCATTACACATTCTGCTCGAAAAAAAGGCTATTCTGCTCAAAAGAATTGCCTCCAAAAAAGGCTATTCTGCTCGAGATTACGCTCCAAAAGTACTATTATGCTCGAATTACGCTTCTGTAAAAATCGATATTCCTGGGTTCAAAATACTCAAACATGATAAATAAAACATTATATCGTCCTTCCAGGGTGAGGCTAACGCAACATATGCGCATTTATTATTTAATCCTTAAAAATAAAAAGAGTCTGCGACCACCGCGAACCACTGTCACAGACCGCCATCTTGTTTTGCTTGGATGCTCGTGCCCACCTCCCTCTCAGACTCGTTCTCAGGCCCCAGAATATGCAAAATGTCCAAAAATGGCCCATTCTGCTCGGATTATGCCCCAATCATATATTCCGCTCCTGAGTCCCTATTATGCTCGACATTCTGCCGGCAGAATGTGTAAAGGCCTAGCGCCAGACCTCAACCTCAACGTAACGCATAAAAGTAGCATCGAGGGCCAAATGGAAATTAAAATAATTTGCCGTCGCGGTTTCGGTTCGCAGAGGCTGGTTTACACTCTTTGTAAGCTGGCTATCACTACTTTCAACTGGTTTGGGTTGTTCAGCAGGTCGTGTAGCTGGCTTCGGAAATTCCCGATTTCGACGGAATACTTGGTTGTCTGAACTAGTTTTTACTACATAGGACCTGTCTGATAGCTTCTTGATACAGGTACCTCATTTCCAGCTTTGATTCTTCTGAAACGGTGCTACTCTTACCTCTTGCCCAACATGTAATTCTGGTAGGGAGCGCGATGTGCGATCATGGTACCACTTGGCCTTTTGCCTTTTCAATTTTAGCTTTGCATTCACATTTTCGGGAATCTTAGGGAGTAGTAAGTTAGAAGCTGTAGTTAGTAAGGTTCTAGTGCGTCTAGACATCAATCTCTGTACAGGGCTACTTTCCATGAACTCTGTTGGTGTGTTGCGTTGGTCCAATAGGGTTAACCACGGGTCTTTGTCGGTTGTCTTTGAGAGCTTTTCTGAACAAAGACTTGACAATTTTCACAGCAGACTCTGCCTTTCCGTTGGATTTGTGATGATGTGGTGAAGAGGACATGTGAGTGAACTCTCAATCAACTGAAAACTGATGGAACTCGTGGCTTGTAAACTGAGAAGCGTTGTCAGTAGTTAGAGTATCTGGAATGCTTTGTCGGCTGAATTGTTCCTTAAAGAATTCAATCACGGAACCGGAAGTGTTTTCCTCCAATTTCTGTACTTCTAGGAAATCTGAGTAGTACTCGACGAGCACTACGTATTCTTTGCTATGAAGTTTGAACTGGTCAGCAGCTACTCGACTCCACGGGCGGTCAGGAAGCTCATGGCTTTGCATTGGAAGCTTCTGATTCTTGACTTCAAATTCGTTGCAAATTGAACATTGTTTTATTAGGTCACTCACTTCTGCATTCATACCAGGCCAGAATACAGCGTCTCTAGCTTTGCGCAGGCAAGCTTCTACTCCTAAATGGCTGGAATGAATTCTGGATTTGACTTCAGGTCTCAGTAACTTAGCGATGACTACTCTTGAGCCTTTGAAAAGACCACCATTGTGAACTGATAGCTCATCGCGGTAAGACCAATACTCCCGGATCTGGATTGGTACCTGATCTCTCTGCACTGGTCATCCGGTCAGAATTGTGGTTTTTAGTGTCTGCAGAGTGTCATCATGACTTGTGCTACGTTGCAATTGATCCAGTCGACTGGCTGTCCATTTTGAAGAAGGACTGCGCCAAGGCTTTTATTACTGGCATCCGTCTGAATAGTTACTTCTTCTTCTATGCTGTAGAATTTAAGGAACGGGTGCTGAGTAACCAAATGCTGAATAGTGGCAAAAGCCTCATCGTGCTGTTTGGCCCAGGTGAACTTGGATTGTTCGGTTGTAAGCTCTCTTAAAGGTGCTGACACATCTGAAAGCTTTGGTAGAAATTTAGATAGACAGTTGACAAAACCAAGCAAGGTAAGAACTTTAGGCTTAGTTGTTGGCCTCGGCATATTCTTGATGGCAGTAACTTTATCGGGATCTGGTTTCAGTCCATCCCTTGAAATCACATAACCCATGAGTTTAACTTATGCCTGTCGAAGCTTAACTTTGTTCTTGTTGAGTTTCAGATGTACTTGCTTGGCTCGTTCAAGTAGGCGGACCACATTCTGATCATGATTAAGAAGGGCTTCCGAGTCGTTTTCACCATAACCAACAACAAGAATATCGTCTCTGATGACTTTCACACCAGGCAGGTCGGCGAGACATTCTTGCGGTCTGCTTTCAAAGACTTCTGGGGCTAGACTTATACCAAAGGGTATTCTTAAGTACCGGTATCTTCCTGGGGGTTTTCAGAAAGTGGTTAGTTTACTACTCTCTTGGTCAAGGCCAACTTGATAGAATCCATCTTTTGCATCGAATGAGCTAAAGATTCTGGCTTTGTAGAGGTCTGGCAACAGCTCTTCCAACGTTGGCATTTGAAATTTGGGGCGTTGTATGGCACAGTTCAGGTCTTTTGGGTCCAGACAGATTCGAATCTTCTGAGGTTTGGCAGCTATTACCATACTGCTGATCCACTCTGAAGGTTCTACCGCTTTCTTGATAATTCCTTTCTCTTCCAACTCTAGAATCTTGTTCTTAACTTCTTTTTGTAGTGCAACTGGCACGCGACGAGGGGAATGTTGCACTGGTTTAAAATTCGGGTCAACCACAATCTTTGCATCTCCAATATGTCCTAATCCGGTGAATACTTCATGATACTTGGTCAACACTTCTTCCTTTGACAGAGATTTTTGTTGTGGGGTCTCACTTATCTGACGTAAATTCTCAAGAACGCTGACATTTAGGAGAATGAGTTGCAACTTTTCACAGGTTTCAGCTGATAGCAAGGGCTTACACTTGTGTTTTATTACTTGAAACTGAATGTGTCTGACATGTAAGTCGCACTCACCAACTGGCTTTAAGAGCTTCAGCTTAACTGAGGAGGTGTTCATGGGTGGATATCCTAGCTGTTTGATAGCTGAGAGGTCATCCAAGCTCATTACATTACATGTAGCTCCAGTGTCTAATTGACATGCCAAGGTTGTAGTCTTCTTTAGCTGATTTGCAGAATTCTTTATCTGCAAGCCACTGTTTTGCTTTAGTTTGGACTAGAGACACAGTTTCCACTTGCAAACAGCTTTCATCCGAACTGTCGTCCTCGTCTTCTTCGAATTATTGTACCTTCTTTAATGATCGGCAAACAGACGCAAATGGCCTATTTCTGGACACTTGCTGCACGTTTCCTTGAACGCGGGATACTCTGTTCTTCTTTCATGATTTTGTTTACGACCACAATACTTACAGGTCGGTTCGGAAGATCCTTCGGATTTCCTTTATTCAGATTTCTTCGCTGAATTTGACGATCTTTCTTCATCTCTTTTCTTACTACGACTTCCGTAACGGATTTTGTTGTCGCTGAACTTCTTTACATCTTCTGACTTGTTGTCTCCAGCGCCTGCTATCGTCTTGATTTGCTGCGAAGCGATTTCACTCGTAGTGCACATTTCAATGGCTTTCTTCAAGTCTAGGGATTTTTCTCTCAAGAGTCCTACCTTGTCACCTTGATTCTTTAAGCCAATGACGAGCCTGTCCCTTATAAGTGGATGTTACTAAAACTAGTAACAAGGAACGGGGAACAGGGAACGGGGAATGGGGAACGGGTGTACAGCGCTAACCCGCCTGAGAATTCAAAATGGCGGAGTAAAGGGAACTAAAAGCGTCTGACAGTTTTGAGCACGCTCTTCGAACGCGATCGTCGGAGCAAAAAGCATGGACGGTAAGTGTAGGTTTTATTGAAGGATTTTACTTTGAAATGTTGAGTGCCTCATAAATTTAGTTTTTGTCTGGCACACATTGCAGGTTGCATAGAAATCAAATCCTCGGAGAGGTGAGTTTCTTACAATTCATGCATAGCATTTGAACAATCAACTCAGAACTACAAGCTCGCGACAGTTATTCTTATATTCATAGAGTAATTGTACTGCAAGGTAGTCAGGTTTACCTCCAATATCTTCACCGTTACAACCTAGCAATGTCAATAATGTTGTAAGGCAAACAGCTGAATGACTTTTACGCCCATTATGGGAATCACTTTCTCTTCAATATGATCAATGCATTGTAAATATTATTGTAAGTATTAGCATGAATGTGAATTCATACACCTACATTCTTGAAGACATAACTGATGTTTTCCTGTTAAATTAAATGTTATTAAAGGTTCTGTCAATGTTTGATTTCTCTATTGTTTACATTGAAATTTATGGGTCGATACAAAGATATGTTCCTGATGTTATTTTGCGGTAAGATAAGCAGATATCTGCATGTAGTAATTTTAATAACTAGGCTGGTTATTACATTTCCTAGTTCATTTCTGTTAACCTAAGATATTACCTCCTTGCTACTTATCTGCAAAAAATGATGTTGGGCAATGCAAACAACCAACATACCCAAACTCTGCCAAAAGATGCAGATTTCAGGAAGGAAAAACAAAGAGGGACGTCAGAACAAATGGTGGCAGCCATTGCAGAAACGTTGACTTCGAATTCTCGCCTCGGAATACTAGGCTTCGTGGCTTCACCTGGGCAATAGTTAAATAAAAGCAAGTTGTCTAATTTCGCTGCAAGTGGCGACCTAGCGATAAAATCAGTGTTTGTAAACATCGTTTACTCCACCATTTGAATTCTCAGGTGGGTTATCGCTGTACACCCGTTCCCCATTCCCCGTTTCCCGTTCCCCGTTCCCAGTTTTAGTAACATCCTTGTGAATCCGTACAATCAAATTCAATTACGCGGGCGTGCTTCAATTTTCCATTGTGCACGCTGGTGAGGATGTTACTAAAACTAGTAACAGGGAACGGGGAACGGCGAATGGGGAACGGGTGTACAGCGATAACCCACCAGAGAATTCAAAATGGTGGAGTAAACGATGTTTACAAACACTGATTTTATCGCTAGGTCGCCGCTTGCAGCGAAATTAGACCACTCGCTTTTATTTAACTATTGCCCAGGCGAAGCCGCGAAGCCTAGTATTCCGAGGCGAGAATTCGAAGTCAACGTTTCTGCAATGGCTGCCACCACTTGTGCTGACGTCTGTTTTCGTTTTTCCTTCCTGAAATTTGCATCTTTAGGCAGAGTTTGGGTATGTTGGTTGTTTGCATTGCCAAACAGCATTTTTTGAAGATAAGTAGCAAGGAGGTAATATCTTAGATTAACAGAAATGAGCTAGGAAACGTAATAACCAGCCTAGTTATTAAAATTACTACATGCAGATATCTGCTTACCTTACCGCAAAATAACATCAGGAACATATCTTTGTATCGACCCATAAACTTCCATTTAAACAATAGAGTAATTAAATATTGACAGAACTTTTAATAACATTTAATTTAACATGTTATCTAACATTTAATTTAACATTTAATCTTCGAAAGGTCCTCAAAAAAGCTTTGAAGACATACTAAATGCCGTGAGCTTGTAGTTCTGGGTTGATTGTCCAAACGTTGTGCATGAATTGTCAGATACTCACCTCTCCGAGGATTTGATTTCTATGCAACCTGCAATGTGTGCCAGACAAAAACTAAATTTAAGAGGCACTCAACATTTCAAAGTAAAATCCTTCGATAAAACCTACACTTACCGTCCATGCTTTTTGCTCCGACGATCGCGTTCGAATAGCGTGCTCAAAATTAGTTGCCAGACCCTTTTAGTTCCCTTACTCCGCCATTTTGAATTCTCAGGCGCGTTAGTGCTGTACACCCGTTCCCCATTCGCCGTTCCCCGTTCCCTTATAAGTTCGTCTGTAAGTGCACCGTATTCACAGGTCGCGGCTAATTTTCTTAAACGTGTGACATAACTTTGGATGGTTTCTTCGCTTTGCTGCACACATGTATTAAAAACATACCGTTCGTATACTAAATTTCTGCCGGGCTTGAAGTAGTTTTCCAATGCTTCTAAACATTTGTCGATTTTCTTCTTGTCTTTCTCTGCCGAAAGGTTTAGGTTGAGTATCTGAAGACATTCTCTGCCCATTGATGAAGGCAAAGTCGCTAAACTAAACGGACCACAGCTGGCCCAAGCTCTGTCACAGGCTCTTCACTTCACAGTGAATAATTAAAGAGTTTGTATTGTGGTTTAGTTGGACTTGCTTTTGAGCTCCGTAAATGTAAAGTTGTGTGAAATAATCAAAGAAATAAAGTCTTACCCTCATAGAGAGTAGTCTGTGTTGTTCTCCTCGCGATTTGAGGCCGTTTTGATGTGTTTCAGCTCGACGCCCTAAATTACCGTGCATAAAATACGGGAAGGTCGGAAACTTCTGTTGACACATGCTCGCCAAATTCGCTCAAAAACAACACTTAAATACTTTAATAATTAATAATAATAATTATATATTTATATTGCGCAAATTAACATGTGGATATGATCAAATGCGCATCACAACACTTCTCGGGGGACTTTGGCCGGACTGCATCAGCAGTTTACAAACAATCGAAGGAAACTTATTTGAAGATGCTCCCTCCCCCCCAATTCCCAGTAAACAGGCCAGACCACATCACAGTAATCTCGTGAGTGGGTTCTTTAACGTCCCCTGCCTAACCAAATTAACTAATTAATAGATGCAGGAGACGGGACCTACGGTTTATTCCTCCTTATCCGAGAAGACTAGAATGTCCATCCATTTCTTGATATTATAGAAAGGTAGCGCATTCTCCTCAGTTATTTTAAGACCTTGAGTGTTGGTCCGGCCGGGGCTCGAACCATCGACCTCGACCTCCCGCACAACAGTCCAGCGCTCTAACCAATTGAGCTAACCGGGAGGCGGTTACTTTCCCTCGAATCAAAACTCGGCAGCACGAAAGCCAAATAGTTGCCCTTTAAGTTCACCGAAACAAATCCCACAAAAGTCGGTTTGTCGAGCAACCAATCCAGCGAGAATTTCAAATTAACTGCCGTTCGGAATTCTTCTAATGTGTGAAAGGAAGTTCTTGTGCAGCTGAGAGACCGTTAATGCGCGGTCAACCTGGAACCTAGTCAAATCTCTCTCAACGGGTCCTCCACATAGTCTTCTAATACCAACTCTTCACGCATACTAAGGTGCCCCGGGTAAGAGGATATTTGTAAAAATCCATTGAAAACAGTGAAGATGGACAGTATCGACGATCTAGTCAAGTCGATGAGTTTACCCGGGGTACCTTACTATGAGTGAAGAGTTAGTATCAGAAGACTATGGGGAGGACCCGTTGAGAGAGATCTGACTAGGTGCATTAACGGTCTCTCAGCTGCACAAGAACTTCCTTCCACACATTAGAAGAATTCCGAACGGCAGTTAATTTGAAATTCTCGCTGGATTGGTTGCTCGACAAACCGACTTTTGTGGGATTTGTTTCGGTGAACTTAAAGGGCAACTATTTGGCTTTCGTGCTGCCGAGTTTTGATTCGAGGGAAAGTATTTAAGTGTTGTTTTCGAGCGAATTTGGCGAGCATGTGTCGACAGAAGTTTCCGACCTTCCCGTATTTTATGCACGGTAATTTAGGGCGTCGAGCTGAAACACATCAAAACGACCTCAAATCGCGAGGAGAACAACACAGACTACTCTCTACGAAAGTAAGACTTTATTTCTTTGATTATTTCACACAACTTTACATTTACGGAGCTCAAAAGCAAGTCCAACTAAACCACTATACAAACTCTTTAATTATTCGCTGTGAAGTGAAGAGCCTGTGACAGAGCTTGGGCCACCTGTGAACGGACCGATTCTTCTCGCTTGTTTAGGCCTGTAACTATTTCATAGTCGCACCATTGCTGCTTGAAAAAGTCCCAATTGCCAGTAACGTCAACGTTACACTTCATAGGACTTGGTAGCGGAAAATTAGGTGAGATAACTTGAGGATAAATTGGGGCTGTCGTTGACGGTGCGGCCATGTGCGCGCCCGACTCCACGTAGTCGTTGTCTGACGGCATCTTGAGTGTTTTTTGTTTTTTTTTTACACTTTGAGTCCGAAAATCTCTCTCAAGTTACGGCAATAGAAGAACACAGCCTCAGCAAGGTACGTTCGGCGAGTAATTTGCGAAAACAAGTGCCGAATCGTCAAAAAATTAATTTTTGTCCTAACACCATGTTAAAGTATGCACGCTGCAAACTCTGTAAATCACAACTGATTTAAATATGACCAAATAAGGAATATACGTAAAGTGACAAGTGAGGTAACTTATTGTAATATTTTAAAGATCCCCATTTAATTATAGTATCATTTGAAATAGTTTACTAGTAATAGACGGCGGATGGACGGCGGCCCAGTTTGGGTATCTTTGCGGATACCCAAACTGGGCCTTCAAGAAAGCATGAGTTCCTCACAACGTGACCAGCAACGACAGGGAAAAATCAGGAGACTGGTCTGTCTGGACCGAGTGGATCGCGAACTTTCGGATAACTATCCCTTGTGTGACCGGTGTTTCTGATGCTAGGAAGTCGGTCTTTAGATCTTTTGGTTTCGCCACCGCGGATTTCGGGTGTCACGAAAACTGAGGGTCCACAATTGGGGTTCTCAAATCCCGCTTTCCCGCCTTTTTTTCTTCTCAATCCCGCCATCCCGCCTCTTTTTTAGCCCGGATCCCGATCCCGTCCCATTTTTTTACGAGATATTTGACATGTTTTGCTTGATAATTGAAATAGGCGTTACGACTTACCTTCAATTAATTGTCAGTTTTGATAGTCCAGGTTCTCAACATCACAATTAGCGACCATAACTTTATTTCCTGTTTGGCTTAATTATTTTTTGGTCCTCGCATCGGTACATGTTCACCTCGGTACTTTAAGTCCAGTATTTTTGGAATTAGATAGATTGATGTTATCTGTCTGTCTTACGAAGATTCGACTGCTTTGCTGCTAGTTTCCATCACGCGATAAAGCCAATTCTGTCAATTGTTTACATTGAGTTTAGGACATGGAAATTGTATATACGGCACACTGGTCTCTTTTAAGAAAACATAAACCTGCTATTAAATTTAACAGCACGACCAAATGCGGACACCCTTCCAAGCAGGAAGGTTGCTTCACCATCCAAAGTGGCGACCGTTACAGATCCTTCTCCTACTTGGTCTTCGGTTTCTTCTTCTTCCGCACTGCTACCTGTATCATATTCGTCAGGAAGGCCGACATCTCCTGTTAGGTCAACGCTTTTCCCTGGCACAATGTCTTTCTCGTACAAGATATCGGGGAGCGTTCCAGCCCTAGCCATGGTCGTTTCTTGTCGGACGGTTCTTTCACGAACTCTGGCCCCAAAGGTATGTGCCCATTCCCTCATAAGCTGGGCGTCTTGGGCACTTATTACCCCAGGTGGAAGTTGTGGTGCTAAAGAAATTTCAATGAGTGCCGCTGCACGGTCTGGAACGGGATACCACGACTTTGGGTTGGTATCATAAAATGCCGCCCAGTTTGTTGTCTTCTTTACACTTTCCTTGACAGCGTTTCCGAAATTTCTGGCATTTTTTTTTCAGTCAACGCTAATGAATTTTTAGTCATGACAAAACTAAATTCCCGTATCTCGCTATTTTTTCATTACGATTCCCAAATCCCATCCTCATAAAAATGGGAAATCCCGCTCCCGCTGGCTGTTAAAATTCCCGCATCCCGCTTCTGTTTTGAGCTCATATCCCGAATATCACCACGAAAAATAGCCAAATCCCGCATCCCGCCAAACGTATTGTGGACCCTCAAAACTAAGACCTAAGACCTAAGACCCCTCCAAAACTAAGACCCATCGAAAAACTTTTGGGTATGGAATATTTTAAAAGAAAGAAGACGTCAAGGTGATCTTTATAACTTGGACATAGTTAATAGAGCGAACTATGACCTGGAAGAGCTACAACTTGGGAGATCGTGAATTTTACTTGGGGTGTTTACATGCAGGCTACCGAGCTGCAAAATTAAACGTTGGATATAGATAAGTAAAATTTTCGCTGCTAGATTTACACTATTTAATTTAGAAAGAAAAAGTGAGCTTTTCGTTTCGCTTTTCACTTAACAATTGGTTCATGCGTCAGCGTGCGTTCATCGAGATATGAAGCACGCGGGAAGTTTGGAGAGCACGAAAGATGCGTAAGAGTGGCTCGAGGCGTAGCCGAGAGCAACTCTAGCTTCCCAAGTGCTTCATATCTCGATGAACGCACAGCTGACGTATGAAACAATTGTTTTATAACATTTTCAACGCTGTAGTTTATGTGTAAAGGTAGATATTCCCTCTCCTACGCTTCAATGCGTTGTTTGTTTATTTTGTTTCGGAAAAGTACTTCGCTATTCTTCAATGACCTTGTCTCAGATTTGTCAAAAACTGCGAGGAAATGAAGTTGGAGTTGCGGAACGAGATGAAACCGGCGTTGATTGTTTTATTTTCCCTTTCTCTGGGTTCTTTCTCGGGAGTTAAAAACTCATTCCCAAAGAAAAAGTAGGCAGATCTTCATCGGCTTGCTCGCTTGTTGCCATGTCTAGTTTAACTTTTTTGCGGAAGTTTCTACCGTTTTTTAATAAAAAATGCTGAAGTCACTCGCGAGAAAAAAATTTTTTCGCGAGGCATTTGTTTGCCGAGGTCACCAGCGTGCACAATAGAAAATTGAAGCACGCTCGCGTTATTGATTACATGAATTTACGAGCTACCGTATTTTCTCGATTAAACGTCGGACCCCGATTAAACGCCGGCCTCAAAAAAACCGGGTTAACACTAACGATTTTTTATTAAACGCCGGGGGCGTTTAATCGATAAAATACGGTTGTTTTTTTATGGGGCCTGTTTTAATTTTTTATATGCGAATACAATGGTCAAATCAAAGTTCATCTAACTTGACCCCGTTGACCTTAAGTTTTGTGGACCACAACAAATTACTTAGGACAAGGCGAGAACCGACCTCCATAATAGGGTATGACTGGACAAATCACAACATATCCAACGTCCCAAACATATTATTGAAAGATACAAAAGCCCATCCACGCGAAAGAAGATGAACTGAGCTGGTCCCGAATTGTTGTCGTTTTAACACTTTACTGCTAGGTTTACACTAGAGGAAATTGTTCCGGATTCGTGATGAATCCGAAACGTTTTAGTACCGGATTGATTTTGCCGTTTACACGAAAGTGGACGAATCCGAAATAAAAACTCCCTGGTTTGGCCGTGTCTCCGGAGAATTTGAATCCGGAATTTAAAGTGGGAACTTTGAATCCGATAACTTTTGAATCCGGAAAGTTTTGTCGTGTAACCGCTTTTTTTCTCGAATCCGGATATTATTTCCGCCTGCAATCTTTTGAGTTTGCGGTGAAACCAAAATGGAAGATCTGGTGCTAACATCGCTGGCGGTCTCCGGTTGCCTAATCTTGTTGCAGGTTCAGGCGATAAATTTTATCATGTGTACCGCAGTATTTCTGAGGAAACGCAAATTATAATTGCAAGGCCGAGTTTAACGTCAGCCACACTTAATTGCCGACGACGTAGATGGCTTGGCATCTGTCCAGCTCAAATTTGCCTCGGTGGCATCTGGATCTACTCTAGCCTTTTTAGAGGAAGCATTTTCATTTTGTCAATCGAACGACGAAACAACACTGGGCTTGGTAACCATTCCATTTCCAATGTTTCCGGGGTTGTCGTTGTGTGTAAACGGTCAGGAATCCGAATATCCGTTCAGTGTAAACGCCTACGAATCCGAACACTCCGAAATTGATGAGTCCGGAGACATTTACGAATCCGGAGAACTCTCCTCTAGTGTAAACCCAGTCTAGGTAATATTACCGGAAGTCACGCACAAGAGCCGCGATTGGAAATACTGATCTTAAAGGGATCCTCCACTGTTTTCGAAAATATCGCTTAAAATGCTCTTTAAGTGTCCAAACTTAGATTTTTCGGACAGAAAAATATAAATGTTCTCTCCCTTTATATTTTTTCTTTTGGTCTCTCAAAAGAGGCCTTTATGACCAGTTCGAACGTCCCGCGGTCGCCATTTTGATCGGCGAGTAAGGCTCTCTGGGGAGATGACGTAAAATGGTTGCTCGATTCTCTTGCCCTTCGCCAGCAGTGCCGGCGTATTTTGGGTGCACGAGTGCTCATTTTCGTATTAGGCCGCCATCTTAGATTTGGTAACTGTGGAGGATTGGGGCGAGGAAATATTTGCCGAGGGAGTAGGTGTTGTTGCCATTCATACAAAATGGCAACGACTGTTTCGACAAATAACATCTACATCTACTTTATTACTCTTCAACGCTATTACACATCAAGAAGAGATAAAGAATAAAAATATGAGCATAGCTAATAAAAATAATAAATAAATAAAATATGTAATTAACGATATAGCTATGCTTAAAAAATAAAAACTTAGAAAAATTTTGTACTGCAAAAAGCTGAATAATTAAGCGATCTAGTTCCAGGTGATAAACAGTTCCAGTCCCTTATAGTTCTCGGAAAGAAACTATACTTGTAGTAATCATGATGTACAGGTGGTTGAATAAATGAATTCGTCGAGTAATTTCTAGTTTTCCTAATAGACAATTGATAATAAGACAGGATAGGCAAAGCAATACTATTGTTCACAGATTTATGGAAAATTTGTAAACGATGGAATTCTCTTCTCTCGCTTAGTAAATCCAAAGATAGGGATTTCTTCAAATTGGACACGGTGGTGTTATAACTATAATCATGTTTAATAAATCTCACTGCGCGACTTTGGATAGCTTCTAGTTTCTCCACTTGATTCTGTCTATAAGGATCCCATACTTCAGACGCATACTCTAAATGTGGCCTGACAAGTGATACATAAGCTGCGCGTTTAGTTTCTTCAGAGCAGGCATACAAGTTCCTTTTCACAAACGCAAGTGAAGAGTTCCCCTTTTTAGCAATGCTGTCCACATGAGTGTTCCACCGCAGATCACTAGACAGCAAAACACCTAAATAATGATGTTGTCGAACAGATACCAGGGTTTGGTTGTAAAGAGTGTAGTCTTTAACAACCGGTGATCTACCATGGAAAACAGACATTTTGTAGCATTTAGAAGGATTGAACAGCATCTGCCACCTATTAGCCCATTGGCCTAGCTTGTCTAGGTCTCGCTGTAAAGCCAAGGTGTCATCATGATGAGTGATTTTATGATACAACAAAGCATCATCAGCAAACAATCTTAGTGTACATCCTAGCCCATTTTGCATATCATTAATGAATAATAAAAACATCAGTGGACCAAGTACCGTGCCTTGAGGTACCCCTGAAGTCACATCAACAGATTTTGAACTCACGTCATCAATTATGACACTTTGAGATCTACTAGTGAGCCAAGATTTAATCCAAGTAAGAGTGCTTCCCTGGATGCCATAAAATTGCAATTTGCTGATGAGGCGTTGATGGGGAACTTTATCAAAGGCTTTACTGAAATCCAGAATGATCATATCCATTTCATCTCCACGATCTAAGTTCTTGGCCAGGTCTTCAACAGTCAGAATCAATTGAGATTCACCTGAAGGATTTTTTCGAAATCCATGTTGGTTCGCAAATAAGATGTCATTGTCCTCAAGATGGTGCATAATGTGCCTATAAATAATATGTTCCATGATTTTACATAATACAGCAGTAAGGGAAACAGGTCTATAATTACGTGGGTCATGTTTGTCACCTTTCTCAAAAACTGGTACTACATAAGCATTTTTCCAGTCATTGGGGAGTTGACCTGACTCATATGACTGGGAGAAAAGGAAAGAAACAACTTCAGCTATTTCTGATGCAGTTATCTTAAGTAGAGTAGTAGGCAATTTATCTGGGCCATTGGCTTTCTTGCTATCTAAGTTCCTAAAAGATTAATTATACCCTCTCTGTTAAAAATTATTGACTCCATAGCTGGAATGTCACTGCAGCCTATGTTCGGCATGGAGGAAGAATCCTCTTTGGAGAAAATCTGTTGAAAATGGTTGATTAAAGCTTCAGCTTTACTTGTACTGTCAGTCAACACCTTACCATTAACACATAATGGAGGAATGCCAATTTGATCTTGTTTTTTAGATTTAATATAGGACCAAAATTTCTTTAGTTTCTCCTTCATGGCACTATCAAGAGTTTTTGCTATGTATCGATTTTGTACTGATCTAAATTTGGTTTTTAATGCTTTATGGAAACTCCAATATTTCAGTTTATCGCTAGCTTTCCCCGATTTCTTATAGATGTTATAAAGCCTCTTCTTTTTTCTCAATAGTTTCTTGAGATCCCTAGTAATCCAAGGGGAATCATTCCATGATCCGATCTTTTTATTTGGGACTCTACTGTCGAGAATTGACAATAATCCTGACTTGAAGAACTGCCAGTTACCCTCGATGCTTATATTCTCTGGGTCTCTTTTGAAGAAGTTCTTACTGAGGGTTTCTGCATCATGGTGTATATCCTCAAGATTTGCCTTAACAAACTTGTATACTGTTCTAGGTTTCTTCTTGCTAATTTTGACTTCAAGATTCAACTCAAAGGTCACAGCGACGTGATCATTAATACCACTGATGCCATCAGAGCTCATTAAGTTGTTCACCAGATCTGGATGGCTGGTAACCACTAAGTCAAGCACTGATGCCTGCCTTGTAGGAAAAGACACAAGTTGAGTGAGACCATGATCATCAATAATATTGAGGAATGTCTGAGGACGACCGTTTCAAATGGCAACGGCCGTTTACGACCGTTTCAAATGGCCACTTTAGAGCCATGTAACGCCCAACAGAAGCTGGTAAAGGTAAAAGATAAGCCCTACAAAGATAAGATCTCACATGTGGTTTACGGTATAAAGTGCGGGGATGAGAACTGCAGTGAAACCTATGTTGGAGAGACTAAACAGGGACACAGGGAGCCCATACAATCTGTTTGTGTAGCCGACTGTTGTTTTATTGTGAATGTACCAGATTTACCGTTTGCCTCAGCTATAGTGTTATATTGCTGACTATGTACATAAATCATAATGTAATGCATTAACGACGAACTCAGACTTATTCAAAATCGTTCAAAAAAACATTTTTGAGGCAAAAGGACGACTATACACCACAGGTAAAGTAATTCAACGTTTATTTACCAATGATTTATGTACATAGTCAGCAATATATCACTATGGGTGAGGCAAACGGTAAATCTGGTACATTCACTAGAAAACAACAGTCGCCTACACAAACCACAGGTGGCCCAGGCTCTGTCACAGGCTCTTTCACAGTGGATTATTATAGAGTTTGTATAGTGGTTTATTTGGACTTGCTTTTGAGCTCCATAAATATAAAGTTCTCAAAAAAAGAAACAACAACTTTGATTTTAAATTTACAAGACATGTTTCGACATTCTCATGTCATCTTCAGTTGCAAATGAGCATTTAACGGTTGTACATTTGAATTTATATTAAGGTACGTTACAAAAAACGTGTCAGGGCTTACGTTACATTTGAATGTTAAAAACGCGAAAAATGTAAATAGCGCGCGCTTGACTAGATCAAAATAAATAAATAAATAAAATAATAATAATAAAATAAAAGACCAAGGAACAACATAATTAAAAGGAAAGAGCCTGGACACTAGCAACTGTGGACACTTGTCAACTGTGGCCAATGTTTAGCAAAACAGCAAGCCATTTAGGAAAATATTCCCTCCACTTGTGGGTTGGTATTTATTTCTGACTAATCATTCATATCGTGGGGCTACCCGTTGGGCCTAATTTTGCTAGTGTCCAGGCTGACCTCGTCGTAACGAACTTTTGACTGCACAGGTTTTGATGGACGCGCATTCTAACGGCGTTGAAATGGCGGTCAATTTGAGATTTTCGCTGGGCTGGTTGCTCGACAACCCAGCTTTTGTGGGATTTGTTTTGATGAACTTGAAGGGCAACTATTTGGCTTTTGTGCTGCCAAGTTTCGATTCAAGGGGAAGTATTTAAGTGTGTTTTTCGAGCGATTTTGGCGAGCGTGTGTGAGACGGAGGTTTCTTACCTTCCTTTTTACTTGGTAGCGCTAGGACGTTGAGCTGAAACAGAGCAAAACGGCCTCAAATCGCGACAAGAACGGCACAGAGCACTCTGTATGAAGGTAAGACTTTTATTTCTTTTATTATTTCACACAACTTTATATTTATGGAGCTCAAAAGCAAGTCCAAATAAACCACTATACAAACTCTATAATAATCCACTGTGAAAGAGCCTGTGACAGAGCCTGGGCTACCTGTGCACAAACAGATTGTATGGGCTCCTGTGGTTGTGCATACTCAGTAATTATCTATGCCGCAATCACCCAATAAGCAGGTTGGTTTCCGGACTAAAAGTGTCAATAGTAACTGCTACTGCACAACTCACAGACAAACTTCTCACAGCTATGGACAATGGCATGATTACTGTTTTTGTATTCACAACCTTAAGAATGCCCTAGTATGGTAAACCACCTATTTTGCTATCAAAGTTGTGCAAACTCGGCGTATTGAATGACTCTACGACATATAAATGGACTGTTTCATGTCTTTCCAACCGTTGCCATGTTACTACCTTAATGAAATTTTTTGTTCTCGTAAATGAATATTAACAGGAAGCAGTTGTTGCTACAATAAATTCAATGATTGTTATTTCCATTAAAGTAAAACATTTGCCTTAATGAATGTTCCTCCGATGTAAAAATCGTTATTACTGATCAATCAAAAAACGCTTTTTTATTTTTCAAGCATAATTACACATTCATTGTAATGGCTGATTTGTGGACTCTGATGAAAACTTCTTTTCACGAAAAGCAAGAGGTGTATATCTAACGATTCTACACTGTCATCTAGCATTTCACCTGTCATCGCTCAGACAAAAGCTGACTACAATCTAAGGGTCTGTAAGTTTTTTCATAATGTTGCGTAAACCAGTACTTCCCATAATTTACAAAATACCAGCTTACGATATCGACGAAATCATACGATCTCTTTCCCTATTTAGTTCAAGTAAACACTTGCAGTCACATCAGTTTTTCAACCAAGTGTTGACTGTGAACTATTGAAATCTAACCCTATTCGTGACAACCTTAGTCATTCAATACCGAATACACAGGTGGTAAAGAAGCCCTTCTCGGATTTCTAAAAAACTGCACTTCGCCTCAGTAGGTCGAGTAATGAAAGAATAGTGATAGCACTGATATTACTGGGGATAACAATAACTAGCAGGTTTTAAAAGATAATACAAGTAGAGAGACCAAAAAACAAAACACTTTATTTACCATGACGTATTTACAAAGGGGAATGTTGCCTGTCAATATATTAGATCATAGCCATTGAATTTCTACATAGACGTTGGTCACTTTCGTAAGCTTATTTACTTTCTACTAGAATCACTTAGTTAAAAATTCCCAACAATCAGCCAAGTCTACTGATATCTCTTTATCAACTAAAAATTAAAAATTAAGTACTTGTACTAAATGTATTTTACACAACCACGTAAGCTACAAACACCTCATCTCTTCCAACATGCCACAAATTTGCATCAGATTGTCAAAATACACTAGTTGCTGTCCTGTTCACGGAAATGGAATGCTGACATTCGCACTTACTTCAATTGATCAAGGCTACAATAACACCCGAAACTAGTTACATGCGAGTGCTTTCCTTTGGCACTTCACGTGGCTTTAATAAAAACAAACAACCAGAGGAAACATTCCGTTAGCTAGTTACAAGGAAGCAACAGCCGGCCATCTACTCGGACGCCCTTCAATTAGCAGGGCTCGAGTCCATCAGGGCCCACCAGGAAAATTTAACAGAACATCTGTTTAAATATATTGTTAATGATCCACGTAGTAAGATTACCAGCCTCCTGCCTCCCTCCCTCAGTTTCTATTTCATATGAGCTGAGAAGGAGGAGAAGGTTTGCCACGCCTCTTATAAAGACAAATAGATTTGGAAATTCATTCATTGTTGAGAGTACGAGGGACGCATTTAAGTGATTTTTAAGAGTAGTCGTCCTTGTAATTTTATTATAGTAGTAGTTAAAGATCATTTCTTATTTCTTACTTGTAAAGAGACGAAATTCAGTTTTTTAACTGCAATGTTTTTCTTAATAAATACAGTCAGTCAAAACAATGACTTACTCTCACTAGTGTAGCATTAAGGATTATTTTATAGGCCTAATAACTTGAAGCTAAAGCTCAATGACTTTCTCAGTAGCTTCATTAAATCTCATAAGAATCAGATACTAATAATTTAACTATATATATTAACTTTCTTTTAAAGAATTTGTTAATCAGACTGCTGCATGTCATCCACGTCGTCTGAAATTGCCCAAAATTTCTGCAAGCTTTCTACTCAATAATTAAGTGATATCATTCAAAATAAATTATAAATAAGTTCTTTACACAAAGAAGCAACGAAGCAACGAACTAGAAACCTAAGAGTACTTTCTCTCCCGAAAATTAGATTAAATTTAGCGGTTACTGACAAGCTATTTCTCTTGACTTCTAAAAATTTTGTGTCAAAACATCAGTTAAACAGTGACAATTAATATTGTGACCATAGAGTGAGAGTCTTACCTATATATTTTCAATACTCTGATGTAATATTAGTTCATTGAAGTACACAAGCATCACAAAAAACATGTCAACATCATTATGTGCAATGAACTGTACTGTAAATCATTAGAGACTGTCCAAAAAGAAAAAATTAAGAGGATATTGTAGAAAAAGAGACCGGCAGATCTCTACTGTGCCAACTGCTGTATAAGGTAAGTAACTGCCAACTGAAAAAACATTTCAAGCACCAAAGAGGATTAGCCAATGATAACATTACTGAGACCACACGCATTTTTATACCACTAAACCTATGAAAAACAGGTTTGTAAAGTCCTCTGGAGCTCTAACAAGTTTCTAGGGTTTCAAAGAGAAACTATGTCAAAGAAATGCTTTCAGCTACCAAAAGGGAAACCTTATTGCTATGTTATCAGTGACTACAAGAACTTAAATAATCTGGATAAAAACAAGTTGGAGTTTGGATCTATTACATTTTGAATACAACAAGAAGCAGTGACTGACTCTGGGTAAGTATGTTAGAAAAAGATACTTTGTAAGGTTAATCCTACAAATAACTTTGATGATAAATATTACTTTTCAACAAACTGATTGTTGGGTAATTTGTGAGATCACTCATTTGATTGGTCTCCTTCTTTGCCAGTCATCCAGTACGTGACCATTTTGCCTTTTCCTTTAACCGCTACTAAGCCTCGACATTCAAAGGTGTAACCACGTGTAGAGAGAATGTTATAAACACTTTGTGTAACCTGTAACAATTAAAATAAATTATTTAAATATATAATGAGGAATAATTACAAAATTAATGCTCTACAGAAGTAATGGAAACAGTGCTTTACACTTTACAAGCACTCATAAACGAGAAAACATCATTTACCCAAAAGTGAAATCCCTCCCAAAATGAGTGATTATACCTTTGACCATGTACCATATCATCACTCTGGGTGGTATTTTGAAAATTTTACATAACATGGACAAACAAAGACATCTTTATTAAATTTTGAAAAATTGCAGTCACTGGTTGTCACATTTTTACCATCTCTATGAGGCAAAAAACAAACAAATAAATAAATGAATAACCATTCAGAAAAAAAAAATTTAAACTTAACATAGACCAAACTTTCACTTCACAACATTTCCATTGAAAAAGGGGCTTCAAAAGTTCCACTCAGGAAATTTTAAACCAAGTTGACTGCATTTGGAAAAGGCAGCCCTAGACATCCACTTCAACTGCTTTGGGATGTAAGTTGGTGGACATACAGTATCACAAACAATACCCTTGTGTATGCTCTATTTATTTTGGCACGAAACACCCATTAGGGAAAGAACAAAGTTGTTGGATCTCCCTCTGTGAAGTTAATTGGAAAGGTTGATAGGATGAAAGCACAACAATTATGACACTGCAAGACTTCACATAGTGTAAATGTTGCTGAGATGGTGTCAATTGTCAACAGTCCATGAATTTAGAGTTAACTTACTCAGGCACATTTACAAGGTAACGAATTTATGAGATTGCAATGGCTAATTGTTCCTCAACAAGATGCTAAAAGTTGAAAGAAAAGAAAAGGAAAAAAAAAAAACACTTCTGATACATAATGACCAATTAAAATTTTATGAATTTGTGAAGTATATTTCTATGGCAAATAAAAATTACAAAATTGGATCAAAGTATTGATTTCAGTAGAACCAGATTTACACAAGAGTAAGTGTGGTATCCAGTCAAGTCGCCGACGGTTCAACTCGCCAACGCCAACTCGCCGACGTATAAAATCGAGTAGAGACGTCGGCGAGTTGGTCCTCAATCCAGTACGACTTATTAGAAGTTAAACATGTAGAAAAGTAAACGATCATTAGTTAAAAAAAAACATTCTTTTTCTTCCTACAAAGTTTAGAAGGATCTCAACGCGAATAAAGCATGAACATCGCCAATAAGTATAGCAGCTTCAGACGCGAATAAAGCATAAACATCGCCAATTAGTATAGCAGCTTCAGACGCGAACGAGTTATTTATTGTGACAACAACACCGTAAAGACTTATCATGTCAATCGGTCAGATTTTTTCAGAAAACTTGGCTTTCAAGACAAAAGCTTTAGTAAAAAGCAATTCTTTTTATTTCCGAAAAAGTTTATAACAGTCTCAAGGCTAACAAAGCAAAACGCCAATGAGTTGTTGTGGACAACAGCGCCGTAAAGCCTCATCATGACGATCGGTTAGATTTTTTTGAGGAAACTTAGCTTTCTAGACAAGATCTTTAGTCAAATGCAATTCTTTTTATGTCCAACAAAGTTTTTAAGGATTTCATGGCGAGCAAAGAAAGGTAAACATCACCAATGACTATAACAGCTTCAGACGCGAAAAAGTGAGTGTGACAACAACACCGTAAGGACTCAACATGTCGATCGGTCAGATTTCTTAAAGAAAACTTAGCTTTCTAGTCGAGACCTTTTTTAAAAAACAATTCTTTTCATTTCTAAGGAAGTTTTTAAGGATTTCAACGCGAATTAAACAAGATAAACATCGACAATGACTGTAAAAGCTTCAGACGCGAACGAGTGGTAACCAGTCGAGTCACCCGAAAGTGATCTCGCTTGAAGTCATATTGCCCGAAACTCATAGTCATGTTGCTCGATATTTTGAGTCACATCGCCTGAACTTTTATCGAGTGTTTAAACTTGAAGTAAAGTAACATCTTAAGTAGATCGTAAGGAATAAACACGTAAAATGTTGACTCGTAAACTGTTTTGGCCCGCTAACCTACAAAAGACTTTTGAGAGGGGAGCAGGGTTGACGAAGTGGTGAGAGCGCTCGCCTTCCACCAATGTGTCCCGGGTTCGATTCCCGGACCCGGTGTCATAAGTGGATTGAGTTTGTTGGTCCTCTACTTTGCTCCGAGAGGTTTTTCTCCGGGTACTCCGGTTTTCCCCTCTCCTCAAAAACCATCATCTTGAATTTATTTAATTTAGAGTTTATTTAGATTTACACGACCCCACAAGCTGTTCAGCTCTAAACATTATCGTGTCTAATAAAGGTATCATTATTATTATTATTATTATTATTATTATTATTATTATTATTATTATTATTATTAAAGACTTAAATACCACGTAGTAATTGCTGTGGTTGTCACGCAATAGTATAGCTAGTTCGCGTCTACTGCTTTTTTCGGTCATTGGCGATGTTCACTTTGCTTTATTCGCCTCGAGATCGTTTTAAACTCTGTAGCAAATAGCAAATGAAAACAATTATTTTTCACTAAAGATCTTGTCTAGCAAGCCAATTTCTCTTTAAAAATCTGACTGATTGACAGGATGAGTATTTACCATAGTTAGTAGAGGGGGACCCCTCTACTAACTATGGTATTTACAGTGTTGTTGTCACACTTACTCGTTCGCGTCTGAAGCTTTTATAGTCGTTACCGATGTTTATCTTGTTTTATTCACCATGAGTTGCTTATAAACTTCGTTGGAAATAAAAATGATTGTTTTCTAGTAAAGATCTTAAGCAGAGTTTTCTTTAAAAAATCTGACCGATTGACATGATGAGTCTTTGGGGTGTTGTTGACACACAATAAATTATATTTATTGTGTGACAACAACACCGTAAAGACTCATCATGTCAGTCGGTCAGATTTTTTTTCAGAAAACTTGGCTTTCTAGACAAGATCTTTAGTAAAAAGCAATTCTTTTTATTAAAAACAAAATTAAGAAGGATCTCAAGGCGAATAAAGCAAGAGAAACATCGCCAATTACTATAACAACTTCAAACGAGAACGAGTTGTTGTGCACGACACTAAAGACTCATCATGTCAATCGGTCAGATTTTTTAACAAAACTTAGCTTTCTAGACAAGATCTTTAGTAGAATGCAATTCTTTTTGTGTCCAATAAAGTTTTTAAGCATCTTATGGCGAACAAAGAAAGATAAACAACGACGCGAACGAGTTATAACACGTAATAAGTTGTACTGGACTGAGGACCAACTCGCCGACGTCTCTACTCCATTTTATACGTCGGCGAGTTGGGGTTAGAGAGTTGAACCGTCGGCGACTTGACCGTAATTCGTAAGTGTAGCAGACCTGTATATGCTTAGGCTTGCCAGTGCTGTACATACGGCTAGCCACATTCACTGTATCACCCCAGATGTCATACTGGGGCTTGTGGGCGCCAATCACTCCAGCCACAACAGGACCAAAATTTAAACCTTGGAAAGCGAGAAGACAAAAACAAAAGTTCATGTGGTATAGACTTATCGGAAGGTCTAGCCATTTCAATTCAGTAAATTGTGACTGTAAAAGTAATAACAAAGGTGGGAATAGCAGAAACTGTAGGAATGGTAGTGATTATCGAAACAGTAGAAAAAGAGATAAAAGTATAGAAATAATCGAATCTGTAAGAACTGCTCTTAGTTCCAATCTTGGAACTTTTCGCAAGTGACATCAACTACAGTTATTACACTGGGAATGACTGCAATAAAGTATTTTAATAGACACAAGGAAAAATGTCAGCTTATAAGGAAGACATTCTCATCAATCTAGCTGTCAGGAAAACAATTCCATCACATTTATTTTGTGACCACTTTCTGGGAGAGATCTTTACTTGGACAATTTCAAACAATTTCAAACAATTTCAAAAGCAACTCGATTTAAATTTGTCTCCTAACCATATCATATCATACCTGGTGTCAGCAATGAATGTTAATATAACTACTACTGTTGTGTAGTTTGCATCTTGAGACTTTGTAACTTAACACTTTCATGTCTTCAGTATATATATCTTACTAACCAAGCGCGAGGGCCGTACTGGGAGAATATCGGCCCGAGGTCTTGACAGTACGGACCGAGCGCAGCTCGGTCCGTACAAAAAAGACCGAGGGCCGATATTCTTCCAGTACGGTCCCGAGCAAGCTTGGTTAATAAGAGATTTATTACACGACTGAAGTTCAAAGGGACAAAAGTGCGGTATCATTCGGGACCATTCGGGACAGTGCCCAGTCCAATACTAAGAGAATATTGACCGGCAATAGAGCATTTTGGTTGGTTGATTTTAGTTATTGGCCCTCTGACTTCCCGAGTCGTGTAATAAAAATTTTAACTTAACAGTTAGATTTAAAAAAGTAAATCAAGCCAGAGATCTGAACATGTAACCGATAAAGATAACTATCATGCATTAATCACCACTACCTTTAAGTGCATATGACACGAAATTTTTTTCTCTTGTTTCTTGTAGTTGAATATCTACAGGAAACGTTTTGAAGCTTCAAAAGTGCTGGAAAAATGTAAAAAGCATTTTCTTTGCTTTCAAAATACGCGCAATTTGCCTTCAAATTTGTCCCGAAGACGGGGACCTATCACCGTCAAAGTTATTCATGACGTCACATTGTATACCTTTGCTACGAAGGTCTGTTGTTGCTAAGAGGATTCAGCAGTACTTCGTAGTAGACAGATAGTGCATTGAAAGGTAAAGATGTCCAGTGATTCTAATGATTCCTTTGAGTCCAACTCTTCTGAAAGTTCCATTGAGGTACACAATGTGACAACACGTTACGATATCACATGCGATTTTGGCCGCGTGATGACCGGGACAAATTTGAAGGCAAATTGCGCGTATTAATTGAAAGCAAAAAGAATGCTTTTTAGACTTTTCCAGCACTTTTAAGGCTTCGAAACGTTTTCTATAGATATCCAACTACAAGAAACAAGAGAAAAAAATTCGTGTCATATGCACTTTAAGAGGGGAGAAAAAAGAAAATGGATTACTATTTAATCTTCAAGAAGGTAATTCTTTTAAAATTAACAGTAGGGCAACTTTGAACTTACCAATTTTCATCTTGAAGTCATTGAAGGAATGTAAATTTATGTCAGCTAGTTTCTTTTTCATTGCCATGGCAAAGTCAGCCATTGTTACTATGTGACTTAGGGTTGCCAGTTTCTCCTGTAAGAACAAGATGAAAAAGGTCTCAGTATTTCTTGGAAAACAACATCAACATTAATGATTGATTGCACCCGATCTACTGTGCTGCGAACATAATCACCTTAGTGACAAGACCTTTCTTGATTATTATCTATTTCTCACAACCTATTATTTTATTGAAATGCAGTATTCTTATCCTCAGACAAGCTAATTTCATTCCATCCTTCCTTCCAAAACAGTGTTGTGTCTTTTATAGTCTACACTAAAACTACATCTTACTGTGGGGAGGGGTATAACAAGAGAAAATGTTGGGTAAAGAGGAATTAAAATTTTTTTTTCTTCTTTCAAGATTCTAGTGTTCTACAACTGTTATTTAAACTACTTTTGTAGCTTACTGTGGTTCTGATCCTGCCTGGAGACCATGATTTAATCAAGGTGTTATGAAGGATCCTTAAATATTGGGAGAGTTTGTTATAATGTGCAAGAACTTTGTAATTAAAGTCATTTCCCAAGAAAATAACCTGTGAATTTGGATAAAATTTATAAATCGGTGCTTATTTCAAACCGTCTGAAAACCATCAAACCATCCATTTGCAATATGTATTTTTCTATTTAAAGTAAGTTGAGGTGAACATATGGAGATTTACTGTTGATATCAGAGCAAAAGAGGAAAAAGAGGACTAATTCAATGATAAAAAAAGAACTTCAAAAAGCATGATAACAGGTTACAAGTCTCTATAACCAGCTGATTAAGTTCTAGGACTTGGTATTTTGGCTTCCTTAGATACTTCAAGTATTCTTTCAGTCATGCAGAAAAGACACAACTTGTTTTCCATGGCAATTTTTCGTTTGACTCCATTTGAATTTTTCCAGTTATTTACAACTTGAAAGAGAGATATATCATGGAATGTAAAACTGATAGTTAGCCCAATGGATAGAGCGCTGGGCTGTTGTGCGGGAGGTCCGAGGGTTTGAGCCCCGGCCGGACCAACACTCAAGGTCTTAAAATAATTGAGAAGAAATTGCTACCTTTCTATAACATCAAGAAATGGTTAGATATTCTAGTCTTCTCGGATAGGGACGAATAAATGGAGGTCCCATCTCCTGAAGGGTTGGGGTAGGAGACGTTAATTTCCCACACACGAGATTATCACGAGGGAGGGATGTCCTCCCCTGGGGTGGGATGGTGGGTTTGTATCGTTGTGAAGGCCGTAAGTTAGACAACTCATTGGGTTAATTACGTCACCTTCGTTAAATAAAGAATATTGTATTCTATTGTAATTGTTATGCTGTTGTCTGAAGGTTCAAGGACGTTGTTGTTTCTAATCAGGATAGTCACAGCCTCTTACATCTAGGTTCAGTGGAACCTTGATTTAACGAACCTCTATATAACGAAGTCCTCGGTATAATTAACAATACTTCAGTTTCAGCCTGGCTAAAGTTACAGTAAAATGTATGCATATAGCAAAATGTATACGTTACATGTAAAATGTATGCCACTGAAAACGTGGTTCTGAAAGAAGCTGAGATAAACCAAACACATAACTTTTATTCAATTCATGAAATTTTAAAACTGATTTGACTTCTTTTTTTTTTTTTTTAAGGCAACAATTGGGTAATTTCTACAGCTGAGGCATGCTCAGGTTGTGGAACCCATTTCCTCTGGCAGATTTCCCCAGTCCCTTGGCACTTCGTTAAATCAAGGTTCCACCAGACAAATTGCTGACAGATTAAGCATACAGCAGTACCTAATCCTGTTGTTCTTATTCCCAATACTAACCTGAGATTCAGGTTTAATTCCAGCAGCAGCCATGTATGTTTCACCAATTGTTTTAATCTTCTCTATGCACTGAAAGCGTGGTTCTGAAAGAAGCTGAGATAAAGCAAACATAACTTTTATTCAATTCATGAAATTTCAATATTGATTTATAACATAACCAAAGTAAAGCGCGCGCTCTGATTGGTCAATTTAGCGTCCCCCATTTGCCCATGGGTGTACGCTGCTGACGTGAGCAAATGCAAAGACTATTTTTACGCGCGCGCTTGTTTTCTCTGATCGCGTAAGATTTGTTAAATAAAAGGGAACTCTTTAGTTACAATGTATCAATGTTATGTTATGTTATAAAACAAATGGTAAACGCCACAGCGTACACTATTGAGTTACGGATACACTTGGGAGGTTTGCTAAGCACTCAAGAAGCTAGAGTCGCTCTCGGCTGTCGCCTCGAGCGACTCTTACGCTTCTTTCGTGCTTCGCAACCTCCCAAGTGCATCCATAACTCAATAGTGTACGCTGTGGTGTTTACCATTTGTTAATTGACTTCTTTTTTTTTTAAGGCAAAAATTGGGTAATTTCTACGGCTGAGGCATGCTCAGGTTATGGAACCCATTTCCTCTGGTAGATGCCATGCCTGCCAGGGTGAGAATTTACTGAGAGTTAGATGGAGCTTTGAAACCAGAACCTGGTAAATCAGCACAACTGTCAATTTCTTGACATCAAAGACTCACCTCATCAAAATCCACCAGTATCTCATTAAGAAGACGTAAACACTCAACTCCTTCGCCATTGGCATCCAGCTCAGTGTAGAAGTCAGAAAAATTACAGATACTAGAAAACATGACGATGACCTTATCACAAGACTGGTAATAAAGTTCCTGAAATCAACCAGAAACAAAATGTTAATTTGATTTAGAATAGTAGCGAGATGCTTACTGGTACAAACTGGTATAACTGGTGGCTGGTACAAAGAACACATAACATATACTGTACAGGAAAGCATTGGTTTCAATCAAATATGGCACAAATTGGTTGTTTGAAAAGCCTGAAGAGCCTCTTGTTCCTTGCAATTTCATGGCTCCAAATGATAATTTTGAAGTATGTAACTCTTGCAGTTGCATTTTCCTGCAATTCAAGGTCTATTTTTATTCACATTGTTCTGTTGATGATGTGGTTCAAATTTTACCTTGGTTTAATTAAAATTTTAATCGAGATTATTTCTTTAAAATTATATATATATTTTTTGAAGCTGGTTTCAACCAAGATAAAGAGAATTACAAGTAAGCCACTGAAATATCTTCAGTGCTCCGAGCAGCAACTATTTCAGTCTCAGTGCTCCAAGCCGCAAATATTTTGGTCAACTAAACATTCGACAAAAGTCATCAATTGGTGACCAACAGATGTATAAAAAAAGGAAGAGAAAAACATCAAGCACATGCTGGTATCCCCTGTCTTTCTCTTTATCTCTCAAGTTGATCAAGTTAAACTGATTTTGTCAAGATAAACTTCATTTTCAAGTCTAACCATCAGCTTTGCAGTCAGAAGTAGGATGACTAAACACCAAGTGATTCATGATGTTATTTACAATATTTCAGATCACTTCAAACAAGAGATGTTTCTCAGCTGAGCAATAAACCAAAATTGTATTAAACATGATTTCTTACTTTAAGTAAATTGCTTTTGCTTCCAGACATCTGAGTATCTTATTCACTCTATCTTGACCATTATTAATTGGTAAGGGAGTAATGAATCAAAGTGTTGTGATCGTTTTGTGTGGCTAATCAAATACCTCATATAGTGCAACATGTTATTTTTCTCCTATCAAAGTGAGTTATTTCTTGTTTTGCTTTTGTTTTAAGACCATTTTACAATTGAGGGTCACCAAAGAAAAAATTTTGGTTGCCAAAAAATACACAAGTTACAGAAAACATACAATACTCTAACAAGTTCATTATTTATTGTCCATGATCATATGACAATAAAAAAAATTATATGTTACATTTGGTATTCCTGATAATAGGAAAAAAAATTCAGAATTCAAGAAAAAACTTACATCATTTTTTTTGGCTTGCTGTGCAAGGAAATGTTGTGCAACATGGTCAGGGAGGATATTATACAGCAATTTCTTATTGTACTCTCTCAGTTTTTCCATTTCTTCCCTTTCCTCTGTGGCCTGCAAATACAAAACATGTTTTTTTGAACAATTCAAACAAAAAAATTAATTTGAATCATTACAAATGTAGGCTGTAGAATGCGTCAATATGAAAGTGATTTTTAGATGACTTTAGTCATTAGGTTCATAATTATCATGAATACCATAAAACCTGTAATTCACCTGAAGTTTCCATAAAAAGTCCAGTCTAGATATTTCTTCATGCTGTTGGTAAAAAAAAAAGAAACAAGCAAACCAACAAAAAATTATTGTAATTAACCTCAAATGGTACTATTAATCTAAGCTAAAAAAAGGGGGCAGAAGCATGAAAAAAGGAGAAAAAAACAAGAAAAGAAATTCAACTTATTGTTTCCTCACCAAGTATCCATGTGCAGTTAAAGCTATTGTCAACATCACAACAATAACTATGGAGAGATCAATCCATTTGATATATCCATCTGGTAACAACCTAAAATTAAAAGACAGAACAGTAGTGGGGGGAAACTCTTTGCTGGAACATGGTGAGATGGCCTTAAGTTGTGTGGTGTCCCTACATGCAGCTTATGTCAGAGTTCTGTGTTATGGTATGACAGAGATACCAACTTGAAGTCTGAAATATGGCAGTCTGAAGGATCATGCCTGCTTTTAACTTTTCCATTCTCACAACAGAAGTGCATTTAAATACAAATCTGCTGTCATCAAGTGAAACATCCTAAAATTTGGGGAATGCTACAGTGTATCAGCAATATGTCTCACTGACCATTAAAAAACACTTTTAATAGAAAAACTGAGGGCAAAAATATGCCATTATTTGTTTAGATATTTTGAGATTGAAGTTGTGGGAATTTGGCAACCCTATGCAGCATGGTGTCATTCCTTTCTGTCTTTCAGGGAAGGTGTTCTCAGAATTGGTCACCTAGTCATCTTCCTGTTTCACTGATGTATATCTTTTTGCAATAAGTTCAAGTTATGCAATAGATGACATTGGTGGAGGTGCATGTGAAGTGATCAGTAATCTTAATTGATCGTTTGGGACGCAAAACAATCCACAGAGAAAACCATAGTGTCTCTCAGATGCCGCAATCAACATTAATTAACTAAGGAACTTCATGTTGTACTCACCAACAATAATGGATCATATCATGATTGTTGAAAAGATTCATAAAGACAACTCTAATCAAGACTATAAAGATAGTAGACATGGCTGCCAACATTGAAAACTTGTGCACTGTACTAAGCTGCAGGAAAACAGCACAGCCTATCATCACTAGCATCACACTGAAAGTGAAGTACTGAAAAAAAAAACAATAAACAAAACAAAAAAAAAATTAAGAGAATTGAGAGAGAACACAATTCACTGATCAAATCATACTACCCCCTGATGCATTATGGATGTATTATACTTATATTTAATATTCATCTTCAATTAAGAAGTTCCTTTGACACACAATTTGACAAAATTAAAAAAATTTTAACCTCTCGAAGGTTATTCCAAGTTAAAAGAAAACTTTCTCTCAATTTCAATATCAATTTTCACTTCAACACTTTTACAGTCCTATGAAAATAATACTTCGTGGGCAATTAAACGTTTTTTTAAGAATTGAGGTTTTAAAATAGCTTATCTTAGACATCATACTTGGCGATGTGAGCTATTTTGTCTTTCTTACCTGAGGGTAGTCACAGAATGCTGTATCAGGATGAAGCCAAACGTAAGATGAATGAGATTCACTACAATTAAGTGTTTCTGCATTCAGTTTTCTCTCCAAGTCACAGCCAAACTGAAGAAGAACATCACAGACATTAGAATATGCACTTACTGAGTGGGAGGGCAGAAGGGAAAATATTTGGCTTGAGGTCATGACCTCTGGACCAAGCACAGCCAGGTCTGAGCCTCTTGACTGAGAGCCAAATATTCTTCCAACTGCCCCAACCAAGCTCAATCAATACATAATTTATAAATGTTGAAAATTTCAACCTAAATAGGACATAGTAGAAGGGCACACACAGCCATGCAAGCTCTAAAAAAGAATTCTGGAATTATAACTTTTCCTTTATTTTTGCTAGTCAGAACAAGAAACTCCCAATTCCTTGGAAAATGCGACTTTTTTTTCTCTCATTTCTGTTTTCCTTTGAATCAAAGCAAAAGTAAGGGCAGAAGAGCCAGACAGATTTTTTCTGGACCAGCTCACATCAACTGTGGTGCTGCATCAGTGGGGGTAACAAGGTAATTTGGTAACAAGGTAATTTCAACTAAGTTGAAATTGTAAATTGACCACTGTAAAGAGTTAAAAAGCTGACATATTGAGGGTTAGCCCTTCATCAGAGCGGATGGAGGAATTGTGGGTTGTGTGTTGTGTGTTGTGGGTTGTGTATATGCAGAAAGTGGAGCTATGCTATTGGTGGGAGCACAGCGACGAGAAAATCACGAATAAATTAGTAGAATGAAAACCATTCGTTGATACCTGCACCCATCTCATGTGAAGAATTCCATTCCCTTTTCTAGTTTCTAAGACTTTGCCATTTATGTAGTGATGATTCTTAATTCTTTCACAAATCAAAGTCTCTGCCAGTTTTTCAAAAAATGTGGTTACCCTGTTTCTGTCGTTCAAGCGGGTCACCACTGCGCCCAACTTGTTGATCAACAGTCAGCACTACAAATGTCACAGAAAGAAAAATTCCGACCGCATTCCATTTACTCTCACACTTCACCCTCACAACCACTCAGTTAAATCCATTATTCTTAAAAACTTTAAATTACTTCAAAACGATCCAGAGACTGGCATTATCTTTCCTCAACCTCCACTCATTTCATTCAAACGCAAAAAAACATAGGCATTTTTATGGTTAGAGGTTCATTACAAACTAATGACCAACCCAGTACTTTTAAATGCACTCACGCACGATGCAAAACTTGTCCTTTCATTCACAACGCTGAAAAAATATCAGGACCCAAATGATCCATTAAGATCCCTGATCAGTTCACGTGCATCTCACCCAACGTCACCTATTGCATAACTTGCACTTATTGCAAAAAGATATACATCAGTGAAACAGGAAGACGACTAAGTGATCGATTCCAAGAACACTTTCACGACATAGAAAGGAATGACAAGGACGCATCAAAACCAGTCACTAGACACTTTAATCTACTTAATCATTCTAAGCAACATATGGCAATCTGCAGTCTTTCCTTACATTTAGGTAGCTCGGAAAGCCGCAAAACTCTTGAACAAAAGTTTATCTTTCAAATCGGCACTCTTAATCCCACAGGTATCAATGAACGCTTTTCATGCTACTAATTTATTTGTGTTTTTCTCGCCACCGTATTCCCACCAATAGTGTAGCTCCACTTTCTGCTTATAAACCCACACACAACCCACAATTCCTCCATTCGCTCTGACGAAGGGCTAACGCTCGAAACATCAGCTTTTTAACTCTTTATCGTGGCCAATTTACAATTTCAACTTAGTTGATATTACCAAATTAGCTTTTACAATGGTTTTCTAAAAAAATGCATGAATGGGGCCGCGCAGGTCATGTGATAATTCATTTCATCTTATCTGTTGCTGTGATGAAACCATGCAAAACCTACCACTGCTGTTAAGTCTTCAAAGTTAGGTGTCTATCTAACCACACCAATTTCATAATACATGTTAGCTCTGAGTATAAATGCCAACAAAGAGTGCTTCAATCAAAGAACACATTACAAATGGCATTATATGGAGCAGTCCATTGTATAGAACATTAGCTAATGACAATAGTACATTTTACAGTTGTGTGCTTGGTTGCCAAGCCTTTGAATGGGAGTGAGGCTAGGGTTGACTTTGTTATGATACAAACCTTGCTGCCTTTCAAATGTAAATCACTTTGTTATCATGCTAACTAGATACAGGTCTCTAACACAACAAGGTCACCTTCAGCCTCACTCTGAATCAAAGGCTTGGCAACTAAGTACACAACTGTAAAATGGCCTATTGCACTTAAGCTACAACATATAAGGGATTGTCATGATGATATGAGGTCCCTTACTTTAGTAAACATTACAAATATAGGCTCAAGCACTTACAAAATTTCCAATGGCTGCAATATACAAAGTCAGCACCAATACAGTTGCTACTACTCTGCAACTGGTTTGAGATTGTGCAAGTTTGGTTGAAATACTCCTCAAACCATTTGGTGTATTCTGGTGAATCAAAGGGAAAGTTGTTTAGAAAGTTATTTAGAAACAAGATCCAGAAATCAAACATTTTTATAGATTGAAATATTTTAAGCTGATAATGAATTTGGCATACCTGGCACTTCTCAGCAATAACCAATAGGAAAAGGGCACCAACAACAAGAAATGTACTTATGAAAACAGCCATGGTCACATATGTTCTGAGGACAGACAAATACAATTTCAGTTAGAATTATATAATCTACCCACGATATATATAATAATAAAAAAAAAAAAACAATAAGGATTTCTATTCTTGTCTTTCATGTGATGTCACTGACATATGCAAATATCTTGTCCACCATAACTGTGCCCCTCTGGAGTGTGAAATATATGTAAAGCGAAGCCACTTCTAAAGTGTTTTCATTTCCAGAGTTGAAATTTGCTTCTCAATAACCATAAATGTCTGTAACTGAACTATCAAAATATGCTAGGTCTCTTAAGAGTCCTGTAAGGCAACGTTATCTCCAGAAGATAGAAAAAATTGGCATTGATTTAGTGAACATCCCAGATGTGGAGCTTGATCCATAGTGTTTACCTCCGTTAGAGCAGTCAGACTTGTTTAGTTTCTTGGTTCTGGAAACCAATTACTATACAAATGATCAATTCAAAAATTACAAGAGTTTTGAAGCATACAATCAAGTGGTGTCCAGGTTTGTTGCTTCAGTGAAGGGAAAATTAATCTTGGAGAAACATGTAGTTTGCACCAAAGTTCATCACTCTCGACGAATGAATGACCCTCTTGTGGACCTATGGATCCTACCTGGACAAAATGGAAGAATTTTTTCTGCACACTGTTTAAGCTGCAAGGCGGGTTTGGCTGAGTCATGTTCTTACATCGCCAGTACTCCATTTTACATTGAGTGTTGGACACAAAATTAATGTGATACTGCTCTCCTCAGTTTAACGGAGCAGTGGAGGAAAGAACTGGATAACCATAGGAATTGTTGGGCTGGTGTCTATGGACTTATGCTAATTGTCCACAAGTTGGCGAAATATGGTGCAGACGATAACACAGTTAGTCTAATTAAAGACTACTTGACTGGTCACAAGCAACGGGTAAACCTTGCAGGTACGTTTTCTCCTTGGCTACCCGTCCAAAGAGGAATTCCACAGGGATCGATCCCGGGGCCTCTGTTGTTCAATATATTTATGAATGATCTTCCACACATCATTGATTTTACTACACTGTCCACTTATGCAGATGATACACAGATCTTTTATGCTGGCAACAATGTGACAGATGTAGAACAAGTCATAAATTCAGACTTAGGGGTATTGATTTCACCTTCAGTTGGTGAAAAAGTTGAAAGAAAATCTTGACAGCAAGATTGAGTACTTCAGTGGTGAAGGTGGAAACTCCAATAAAGCCCAAACTGTTGGTAGAGGAGTACCCATAACGAACCCTGCCGTTTCAGTGGAGGCTGAATCAGGGTAAAGAAAAGGCTGCATTGCTGAGTTTAATTGATCCATATGCCAATCAGATTATTTAAAAAAGTTGCAAAATATCAGTATTAACAGATCTTTACCAGCCAAACAATCTGGATCTAAAGTATCCTGAGCTTTTACAGAAGTGCTTAGAAGTTGAGATAAACATCTCAGAGAAAGAAATTCAAATGGTCGAGCGGGACACAAAAACTCAAGTGAAGGGACCAGCACTTTTTAGACATCCAACGGGTAGAATCGGTGCTTCTGTTTGTGGTGCTGTCTACCATACTAAAGTAGTATCAACCTTCTCTATCCTTTATTCATACCATGTAATTATATGTTATCCACACTTGTTCAAACTAAATAATGAAGCAGTAGAACATGGATGGAAACACAAGGAAAATGCCATTAAAACATATGAACAGTACGTTCATGCTACACCAGACTTCCTTGTTTCATGTGAATGTTGTGGACTGGGCTATGGAGAGGTTAAATGCCCAATATCTATCACAAATGGTGACTTTGGAGAGTACAGTAAGAAAGCAACATCTTACCTTGAAAGTGTAAATGAAACATTAAAGTTAAAAAGAACCCATAACTATTTTTAACAAGTCCAGCAACAGTTGTTTACTCTGTAAGAGACAAAATACTGTGACTTTGCTGTTTATGCAATAGATTCAGAAGGGAATTCACACATAGTATGTGACAGAATCTACCCTGACCCATTACTTTCAAAGAATGTTACAAAAAAGCTTGAGGTTTCATGGAAAACCTGCATTCTGCCAGAGGTAACTGGCAGGTTCACAAGAAGGTGCGATGTGGTAGAAAATATCACAACAGATAGCAATGCCATTTGTTTCTGTAAAGGAAAGCTTGGTGACAAAGTGGTTACCTGTAGTAATGCTGCCTGTCCATACAAGCAGTTTCACAGCACATGTTTGGCTTTAGGTAGTGTTGTAATTCCTAAACAATGGTATTGTCTCCATTGTTGCAAGCTACCTCAGTTCAAGAGAGGTAGATGGGCTTCAAAGGGCAAGGGATCACCATCCCTTGTAAATAAAGCAGCCATGCAAAGTAAAAGTATCTGCATTTGTAATGGTAAAGCAGCCATTACAGACAGAATTATTGAGTGCCACAATGCAGACTGTGACAGTGGTCACTTTTTCCACCTAAGTTGCTTAGCACTAGAAAGAATGCCAAACAATTCAAAGACAAAATGGCAAGGTGTTGCATGCAGAGGAAAAAACACTAAAAGAACCTCTGCTCAACTTACCACTTTTACTTCTTCAGTATTACCTTGGTCACCTTTAGCTACAAACTTATCAAGTGACAGTGAAAGTGAGGATGACATTGAAATAACAAAAGTTTCAACTGGTTCTGTTGACAAGTTTGGTCCCCTAGCAAAGTTAGGCAATTCAGATTACGTTATTATTAGTGACCCCTCTGGATGGCTAACTGGCGACATAATTCAATGCACGCAAGTTCTCATTTAGCAAGTGAATCCATTAAACGAAAGTTTGCAATTTCCAATTCTAGGTAGCATAAGAAACTTTGATGTGGTATCAAGTGAATTTATTCAAATTTTACACACAGGAAGTGATCACTGGGTTTGTGTGAGCTCAGTAGGATGCCAACCTGGCATGGTCAATCTGTATGATTATTTGTATCATGATGCTATAAATCAGGAGATCAAGGGGCAGACGAATGACCTTGGTGGAGGATTAATTAGTCTTGACTTTGTACCTGTACAGCCGCAAAGCAGTGGCAATGTTTTATTACTTATGATGTTCCAAGAATGTGCTCACATTTGTTGGCTTGTCTACAACGTGGTAGAATGAGCACATTCCTGTCTTTAGTCATTAAACTCATTCAAAAACAATTACCCTGCCTTCAGGCTCTTCAGAGAGGGGAAAGGGGCAGGAGAGCCTCTCCTTTCCTTAGTTCCAAATCCTTGGTGAGCATCTAGGCAGGCTGAGGGTTGTCAAATAATCTAACAAATTTATGCAATGCAGTTTATTGTAACAGTGTTATATTTGGCCAGAACAGTAGTTAAACAAGACATTTCAAATGACACAATACAACAAAATGCATTTCCTGACCATAAATTTGCCAGAGTATTGGACATGTGCACAGACTAAAACCTATCAGATGTCTTCTTGTTCTTGTACATATTTTTGGAATAAAAAAGTTGCATAAGGGGATCATACATAGCAACTATCCATCCACTGGAACCTAGGAGTAATGTTCTGTTGCTCATTTTTCACTACTACAAAAATCACCCTTGGGCACAATCTTTATTAGAACTTATTCTTGGAAGCTGAAATACAAGCACATCTCTTAAAGACTAAGAGTAAAAAAATCATATTATCATGACACCCTTCCCAACAATTTTAAAAAAACGTGCTGTGAGATGGCTGTCAATCACAGCAGCATCCATGTGATCAATTTATCTCAAAATGTGAAAAATTTTAAAAACTACACCTATTACATGACATGGCATGTGTTCTGCATACTCGTGTCAAAATCTGCCCTGAAACACTATCACAGACAGGAAACTATCACAGTATTAATTATGCACACTTGAACATAATAGCTGACCTCCATGTTGTGCTTCACTCTCTCTATTCAAAGGAATCAAGACAAGGCTTCATATATTAAACTTAGTCATTAATAACATGGATTTTAGAATGTAGCCTCACTCTGGTTGCTTTGAACATAACAGGTAAAGTATATCCAGGAATTGAACTATCACTGTAATAGAGAAGATTTTTCAAATTGAGCTAGCCTTTTTTTTTCAACAAAAGCTAGTAATCAAATGGTACTACTTATGGGCAAAAATTGATAAGGGCTGAGCAAACTCTCAAAATTTGGTTAGTGATGGGCACTTGGGACTCTGGGGGCCCACTTACATCACAGCTTAAGTACTTTGTTGAGAGTGTACCTTCTAGTATAATATACTTGTGTATCAGGAGTCCTATAACTCTTTCAATGTGAGCCCTCATACTGGCAATTCCTCATGATTGTTCCACATCAACTGGATCCAGTTGAGCCTTTCTCTTTGTAAAGGCAGGAATTACAGGTTTGCAGTGTCCTAGCCCCACACTTTCAGAGATAGCGAAGCCTCTATCTGCCATAACTAACAAGATGTAACAGAGGTACATCCACCCCAAGCCTCTGACACAAAAGACACAGTACCTTGTGGGGTAATACCAATAACAACTTTCACAGTGTCATGGTGGTTGTATGAAGAGAAAGTTTGGGCTCTGGCCAGCAGATTTTTTGGCCTGTCGATGAACACTTCAAAGCAATCAATGATCATGGTCACCTTTCAACCAAATGTGTATCGGAAACACAAATTGGCATGGTTTTCCATAACTGTTCTCCATTAGGCCAATGAATAAAACAAGAGCCTGAGGTCCATAGCAATAATCCATGACATGAATATCCTTGACACACTTGAAAGGGACACCACAAATCAGTGCACTAGACCTTGGAATGGAACATTCAGACAGACTTTCATCAGAACAAAGACAGATTCTTGAAATCTATTTAAGGTTGTAGAACCAAGTCATCATGACACATGTGGAGCTACAAGCTCAATAACTACCATAAGGACTTTAAAGGATGGCAGACCGGTGTAAAATCAAACTTCCTCTGAAGAATTAAAAAAATCTGCGTTAGGGGCTCGATAAACAGAGCTTGCAAACAGACAATCTACTTCTTCTGTCTGTGTTTCAGTGTTTTCTGTTCCTTCACATAGTACCTCAAGGTCATCTGTTGACATTTAATTTTCTGCCTGAATGATCTCATTAGTTTCTTCACTGCCATCACAGCTTGTACTTCAAGAAGGCTTGTTAAGATTGGTATCTAAGCTAGAAGAACCAGTAGTTGAGGCAATGTCTTCGGAAAAATCAATCTCCAGGATAGGAAGTCCACTTTGATTCAACTCCTTCCTTTCTTTGCAGCTTCGATTTCTTGTTGCTCTACTAGCTATTTCTTCCATTCCTCAACCCTTTCATCTCTAGCTTTTGCTGCTTCAGCATCACTCTCTTTACACTTCTTGAATTGTTTCTTTCCAAAGTTAAGAGTTGGTTCCCAATGTTTTGCAGCTTTTCCTGAAACAAAGTGACAACCACAGACTCATTCGCTATCGAGGACTCTCTTTGTTTTTGTGTCATCTTGACTGATCACTGCAATCCAGCACGTTCTTCTTTCTCTTGTATGTTCTTCAGGCTTTTGTCCTTGGTCTGTGACAATATTGGGGATGGAATGGAAACTTACTTAATGTTTTACACTTTTGGAACCACATCCAACAACTATACAATGAACCATACTTCACATTTCTCTGATATTGTTTACACTTGAGGAGCACAAAGATGGTGGATAGCAACTGTTGTCAAGGACAGTGTCAGGTAGGTGAAGGTCAAGAGTATGTTGAGATCATCCAGACTACAAATAGACAAACTTGTGTTCGTAGAGCGGGAAAGTCTAATTCTTGATGGTTTCAGAAATATATATTTTTTGCAGGCAAACCAGAAGTTGAATGCATTCATTTACCCCCTTTATGGACTAATAAAAAGAGTTCTCCATCAGCTCACAAGGTCCTATAGTCTTTCCTGTGTCTCACTTAAAGACTAGAAGTTAGGTAATCATATCTTAATTCGTGCGTTACAACACTTAATAAAAAGGGTTGAAGGCTGTGAGAAAAAAAAAAACAGACAAAAAAATAAAAACAAACTTGCATCAATTAATATGTTTTGATATCTAAAGTATGTACAAAATGGACCTCTTATGTTTTCAGACATTAAAGCAATACTCAGACAAGCAGTATCCAGGCAGAAATGTAATTGTACTATGTGACATTCACTACCTACTCTTAAAAAATGACAAGGAAGGAGATTACAATCTAGAATGAAAAAAGGCAATGGAAGAGAGCTTTCATCTTATACTCCTAATAGGCCCTCTAAATAGATAACTCAGCTTCCAAACAAATGTAGTGCAAATCGTACATTAGTGTTTCATTCTTACAAAATAATTACAAACTTTTAAGATGTGTGGTAACATTAGATGTAGGTAACCTATCCAAACTTTATTAGTTTAATCCATTTGAATACATACCTTGGCAGGGTTGTAATCTGAACCATAACTATGAGGACAAAGAGGAGAAGAATGCATGCAGTGTAAGACTTGAACATTCTATCCTTTTCTTGAGAATACTGCAATAAGAGAAAATAACAATTTCACCTATTGATGTCCAGTGCACCCGTAAACGCCTATGTGGAACCACACCCTTTCTATGCCTTGTGACGTCATCACTTTTAACCCTGGGGCACGACTTTGAGCACGTACTTAAACAGGTTGAAAATATCTTACAAACGATACCAGAATGAGCGCAATTGAGTGAAGGACAGTAGAGAAATAGCCAAAAAACCATGTAACTTTGACCTGAAAATCTTCACAAAAATCTTGTTCCATTACCCACCTACTTTTCTGAGCATGTGGTTTGAAAATAATGACCAGTTTCCTAAAAAATCTCTACACCAAAATGAAGCCTACTAAATTTCCAGCAAGTGAGGAGAAAATTCAGGCAAGGAAAGGGAAAAAAGAGGGCAGGAGATAGAGAGAAAAGTAAGTCTCGAAAATTTGCTTTCTGCACCTGCCTGAGATTTTCAGGCCGCCATTTTGCATTTGGAACGAAAGGCCATCGAGTGTACAAGCTGTGAATGGGTTTGTGGTAAGTTTGAGCTTTTAAAACCACAACAGTGGCCCGAAATCTGCTCGACTAGCTTCAAAACACAGTTTTTCACAAAAGCTGCGGCTATTAATGGGTTAAAAAAGATCAGGAGTAAATAAGTCACTGAAACAAGGTCAACCAGAAAAGCTTTATCATCTATTTTTAATTACCTTATTAGTTTAGTTTTATTAACTTGCTTAAAAATGAAAGCAATTTCAACTACTTGTAGTTAACAGTAATGAAGGGAATACACCTTTGCACAAAGATTTGCATGACAACTTGAATATAATTTTTAGTATTAGTACTCTTAGACTAGTAGTATTTAGTATTCTACACTAATTTGAGCAGTTTCATGTTCACAACTACTGTTGGAAATACCTTTTTGAATCCACTTAATCAGTCCTACAAACACCATACTGCCTATCCATTTTTGTTTCCTTGCTAACATTAATATGCACATTTTATGTTGCAAGCATGATCACGTGAACGAAAGGTCCATCTTTGAATTTTTGTAAGTATTTACCCACAGATAGACCTCAGTTTTATTTTTCAAACAAATGTGATTTAAGTTACCCTCATTAATATGCACAATAGCTCAGAGTTTTACCCTTCAATTGTTGTACTTCTTATTAACAAATATCACTTTTGCATCAAGTCAGAGATCATAACAACAAATACATCAAAATACCAAGTCCACATCTACAAATAATCTTTTCCCAGTCAGTTTGCAAGAAATTTCACCACTGCTCTCAATAAAAATAAGCCACAGTTCTACTTCAAAGCCAAGTTCTTCTTATCAAACTTGTTGTCTTTATTTAACATTTCTGAACTAGTTGATAAGAAATAGCTGGTTGATGGTTTTTGGCTGCTGACATGAATGTGATATCCTCTTACTTTGCTGTCCATTTCAAAAGTGTAAGAAGCTTCATTCATGTTTTCTCATGAATAAGCAACCTGTAGTTTCATATGAATGATTATTCTTCCAATTTGATTCACAATTTGGTAACACAAATTTAAGGTTTTCTCCCACATTATGGTATCAAATTTCATTACAAGTCAGTAAAATTAGAAACATTCACATCAACTCATTAAACCAAAAGCTTCTTCCAGGAAGTCATACACAGCATGCTTCACACTTGCCCTTGTTACTTACTCTACAACAAAGGACCCCCAAGAGGCAACATACCACTTTCAAGTAGACACAAAAAACTTTCAAAGAAAGCAATAATATCAAGAAACATTGTCTTTGTTGCTACAGAGAGCAGCACAAGGGAAATTTCAGGGAATTGGAGAGATGCATCCACTGTTGTATAGTTAAAACTTAACTGTGCATCTATTTTAAGCTTAACTTTGTTCTCATTCACCAGTCTTATAACATTTAAAACTCTTCTTTGTTAATGGGTCTCCTTGGACAGCTACTTGATCTCTGATCACAATTTAGGAATTATTTTTACACCAAACGAATTAAATATTTGGGATGCAGCCTATAAGTCACCACAGGGAGTCTCAAGCACACAACCATACAAATATGTCTGCTAAGGAAAGGTACAAGTAATAGCCTCAATTGAACCTTCCCAATGTGTTTTACTTCTTCACTTTCATGACAAAAGTCACAAGTCATACTTTATTTATCACATAGGTTCAAATTCTTATCACCCAGTAATTGGCAGCTGCAATTATTTTTTGACTAGGATGTTTTGGAAAGATTGAAGGAAATTTATTTCCTGAGTGAAGAGGCAACAAACACCTTTAAATGTAAATGTTATCTTTTTTTACTTACAAGCTCTTCCTTGTCTGGATCTTTAAATGTGAGAAGTACTGGCCGCACATAGTCTTTGCGCAACCTAAAACAAAGTAAAAATTGAACTATTCAAAGTAGTTCAAAAATACAGTAATCTCTACACAAAGTTATGAAACATAAAAATTACTTGTCAATGCTGCGGGCATCAATAGAGCTTCCCAGAAATTCATTGACTTCATCCTCTGGATCTTGCTGATTTGAAGCTGTAATACCTAACCTGTCAATCAATCATAAAGTTTATTTCAGGTATCATGGTATGCAGACTTTGTGAAGTACCGCAATAAACATCTTTTGGCTCCCAGAATTGCCAAAATAATTCTGAGGTTATTTAAATTGAAGAGAGAGGCTTCATTTTATTTACCTAATGGTAAAGGTAACATAAAAGGCTTCCTAGCAAACTCTGAAACATTCTTTTAACAAGTGTCGGTCATGATCTGACACCTGTCAATTGGAGAGGAAAAAAGAGCATGTACACTCTTGAATAAAGAACAGTACTGGTATTGCAAACACCCACAATTTAAACAGCCTCAGTAACAATCTTCTCTTAAAAAAAAACACTCAGAGATCTACAGAAAGTATTGTTCATTTCCAACAATGCTTAACCTTCAAATATTCACCTCTGTTCAGTTTTAAATATCACCGTAAAGTCAAATTGTAATTGAATTCAGTTGTGTGTTTTGAAGTTGTGAGAGTCTGCTTCTTTGTTTTCTGCAATGGTGCATGTAAATCTTGTCTTTTTTCCACTAAAAAACTTTTTCTTAAGGAATCAAGGGGGTTTAGTGCAACTTTCACTCATTGAAATTGTGAAATTTACAGTAGAAATGTCCAAATTCAGGGGATTTGCAAAGATTAAAGCCAAAGTGCACATAGAGAAGATCTCAAATGTTCACTCCATGTTTCACAAACAAACAAATTGTTTTGGAAAATTCAGATTTAGGCTGAAAAATGGTATTTAGGCTGCACATCAATCTTTATAAAAACAAATCTGATACCACATAATTTATTTTGCAATCAATTATTGTGCAAAAACCAATGTGAGAGAGAGGGAAGAGTTAGAATTAATGTTAATTGTCAGCTAAAGCCAGTGCCCATGGTACATGACCAGCTACGTTGTTATCCTTTATCGCGGCTATAGCACTCTTGTCATGTTCATTTTTTGGTTCATGTATTAAATCAGGAGCCTCTCCAATTTCAATCTGCGAAATATCTTGATAAATATGGTATCCCCTTATCCAGGAAGGAATTTCGGTTTCATTTAAGCTGGATGTATTTGCAGAAGGACCCGCCATGACTTATGTGGAAAATCAAACTGACTAATCAAACATATGGTAATTATTGCATGTGCTGTAATTCGACAACAGTTGCAGACATGGGAAACACCGAAATACTATCCGTTCTCTTAAAAATGCAAATTATTGGTCGAGACTGATTGGAGGTCTGTCATTCAACATCCATTGGTGGCATGTGCCAATTCTAATGCGCCTGGCAAACAAGCAAAATTTTAAGGGACACAAGCCAGAGGTTTCAAACCAATATTAACGCATGTTTGCATCTAAGGGCTTCAAGCACAATTTCATGAGTCAAAGAATTCTTCAAGCTTCATTATTCCTGCATTATGTCCAGTGGCTCGAAGCGGAAACGACAGGAGCTTGACTTAAAAACACGTTGTGAAGTTGTTAGGTTTAAAGAAAATAACCCTCGTCAGCGCAAGGAAGCTTGCAGACCAATTTAAATGTGGGAAGACCCAGACTCAAGCTATCTTGTTGAAAATGAGATTTTAAAGGACTACGAGTCTAATCTCAACGGCAATATCAAACGAGTAAGAGGACCTCAACACAAAGAGATTGATGAAGCTTTGCTTGACTGGTTTCGAAAGGCAAGGTCCAAGGACATTCCAGTTACCGGGCCCATGTTGCAAGAAAAAGCTACAAGAATTGCAGAGGCTTAAGAAGTTTCCAGCGAGCAATTCAAGGCTTCAAACGGGTGGCTAGATCGCTTTAAAAGGAGAACTGGCATAAAAGCAAAGTTTATTTCTGGAGAATCAGATGTCAGAGAAGTAATGGTGGACTCATGGATAGAAAGACTTCCTGTAATTTTGCAAGGATGGCACCCTCGCGACATTTGGAACATGGATGAAACAGGCCAGTTTTTCAGAGCGCTCCCAAACAGATCCCCGACAGAGGCTTCTCAGAGTTTCACGGGCGGTAAGAAATCAAAAGACAGGCTGATGTGCGCATTCTTCATTAATGCCAGTGGTGGGAAAGGGAAGCCTATCATCATTGGCAAATCAGCAAATCCAAGACATTTCAGAGGTATCCAGGACAGATCGCTATTACCATGTGAGTACTTCAACCAGCCAAAAGCATAGATGAACAGTGATATCCTGATGGAAATTCTATCGAAACTTAGCAGAAGACTAAGCCGTGGGGATAGAAGCATAATCCTGTTCATGGACAATGCCCCATGCCACCCCAAAGACATAGATGATAAGTTTTACAAGATAAAAATCGTCTTTTTCCCAAAAAACACGACATCTCGTCTACAGCCACTTGACCTTGGCATAATTCAGGCACTCAAGCTCAAATACTTCAGATGCTCAAATGCTTCAGATGTGTGCAAGTCTGTTGATGTTCTCCAGGCAATAAGGTGTACCTCCATGGCCTGGAATGATGTTTCAGAAAGTACAGTTGTTAAATGCTTTATTAAAGCAGGAATGTTAGATGCAGAAGGCAACACGAATGCAGTCGAGTGTAGCAACTCTGACGTTGACCCATTAGCAGAATTACAAGACGAGTTTGCTGCTGTTGAGAGCTTGGCAAGAGAAACAAGTGGGGCCTCTGCAGTCTCAATGAAAGAAACTGTAAATGGCAATTTTGATCCACCAGTTTGCTTCAAACTTCCAGACAACTGAGAGGATACATTCTTTCGAGAAGTAGCGCTTGAACGAGGAGGGGAAACAAATGATGCTGTCAAAAGAGGGGTTAGTGAGGATGAAATTGATCAACCTCCGGAAACTGTCATGCCTAAAATAGCTTCATATAAGGAGGCGACATCTAGCTTGCAAGAAGTTTTAAATTTTCTAGAGGCAAAGGGCAATATGAAAACTGTTAACGATCTCGTAAAAGTTATTTATTCTGTACAAAGTGATTGGCTTAAGCAAAGGTGAAGCCAATCGAAGCTCACAGACTTTTTCAAAACCGTTTAAGCTTGCTAATGACTGTGTAACGGGCTGTAAGCAACAATAAAGTAGACCATGCCCAAAATAGGATTCGTTTTTTCTTGTTTTTCGCTTAGTACGGATGATTAACGTACTATTAAAATTAAGCCGATTTGATCAGACTTGTATAAGTTCTGCTGTTCTTGTCCATTATAAACCTAACTAAAGAGGGGCTCTTCCAGACATTTAACAAGAGGCCGTATCCTGTTAAGGAACTGAAAGATGTTACAGTACAGTATTGTTTTTGACATTACATGTACTCGGTTTTGTTCAGTTGCAATGAATTGCTGTTGTAAGGTTGAAGAAATTAAAGGTGCTGTACATGTTTAAAACGTGTTGCATCATAATGTGACCCTACCTCGTTAATACAACCACCCCGTTGATACGACCAGTTTTCCATGGCCCGAACGTGGTTGTATTAACGGGGTTCCACTGTACATCTTTCCATAAAAATGCTGCCCAGCCAGCAAAACAAGATAAATTTAAGAAGAATTGCAAAAAAGGCTAAAGACCTTCTACAAAGCCACTTAACACAAAACAGATACCACTTGATGAGAGCAGGCCCAATGGGAAAATACTTCCCATTCTTGGAACCAATTAGATCACAGGATTTGTAAAATACCCCTGCTCACAACTGAGACAAAAAAATATATGTGCTATTGACCAAGCATGAGGTCAAGATGGCTGGATGTTGGCTCCTTCAGAAGCATAAAGTTTTAAAGTGTAAAAGTACAATGGAGGGAACTTTGAGAATCACAGTTGACAGCTTTTTAGGTGGGAAAAATATTTCAAATGTCAATTGCATGCCACAGTTCTAATCACTGAAACCAGTTGAAAGAGAAACAATTATTCTCACCATTTCAAGTGTTATTGCAGGTGTAAATTTTGAAATATTTCAAGGCTATACGGCATAAAGAGCAGTTTCTAAACACTGATTATCCATTTCTCACCCATCACTTTGTGATAAATTCAACAATCAAGGCACAAGTCAAGTTTCAAGATTTTGAGTCAAGATTCGAGAGCTTGGACATGACAACCCTTTTTAATAAAAAATTACAACCACTTACAGCCACACATTTTCACTGTCAAACAAATTGAACTCAATTTGCTACCTCTATTGTTCAGAAGACAAATCACCACAACCACTGTGGCAAAAATTCTGATGCTTACTTATTTGCAAACCAACAGACATGAAATTTAACTTACCTTGCCTGCATTTTCTTGTCTTGATCATCTTGCTTGGTTTCTTTTAAAGCTGTATTTTTTCGCTGCAGGTATTGAAAGAAATCTTCAGTGAATACCTGTTAACCTTTGTAACAATTAAAATTTAATTACTTAATAATTAAAAAATCATTTGGAAGAACTGGATTGATGTTGCATGTTCTAAAATACAATCATAGGTATTGCCAGTTCTTGTAATACTGAGAAACAATGTAAGGCAAACCCAAAAACAATTAAGAGGCATAGAACAGCAACTTTACTGGGCCATTAAGGGAATTTCAAAGTACAAAACTTTAAATTTGTGTAACTTCAGACCACACATTCTCGCAAAACCTCATTCTGATGTTGAAGTTTGTGATACTTTTCCTTTGTACTTAAAAAAAAAAAAATTAATATCCAGAGGAAACAAGTTATTCATTAACAGAAGATGACATCAACTACTTTTAAAAGGATGCAATTTTATCTTGTTTTATTGTTTTATCAGTCACAACTATGTGCAAACTTGAGCAAATAACCTTGCATACCTTCTACATAGTGCAACACCAAGAGAGTGCATTCCATTGGAGTAAAAAAATATGTTATGGGAGGAAAGAGGAAATGTTTGTTATTAGTTGTGACTCTAAATCAAGTTTTTCAATTTTTTCACAAAGGACACATGTGAAGGTCTCCTATATCCTTAATTTCAATGATTCATTACACTCCAAGCTTTACAGACTCAATTTAAAATAATGGCTAAGTGATGTAAACCAACTATCCTGTACAGCTGTGAAAGGAAAAGCAGTAAACCACCAGTGCCTCTCCTAGACAGTAGCATATCTTCCCGAAACATTAAAAATCATTACAGAACCAGTAAAGCAGACAAATGTATCTTTTTGTGCATGTAAATTGAAGACTGTAACATCAACTAAACAAGCATCATTTGCACATCCATGGTTGCAAACCCTGTAGTGATATCTTTTTTTAAAAGTAATTTTATTTCTATGAGATACTAGAACAATCATTTCTATTCATTCTTAGGAATACTAAATTTTCTCATTAATCTGATGTAATTAAACAATGGTGTATGAAGCACATGACTAAAATTTTCAAAGTGTACATTGTTTTTACTAAAGAAAAAATCTCCTAACCCAAAGACAAATTTTACAATGGTCACTTGATTTAATATTAAAGATGAGTTCTTCTTCTTTCAAAATACAATAATTTGCTAATGAAACTGCTTGAAATGCAATCACCAAATATATTTCTGACTGTGTTTCACACTTAACATTTACAACTACCTTTCCAAAACCTCTTTTCTTCTTCACTGTTTATAACAACACAAAAGGAACAATTTGAAAAACTGCTGCAATAGTCAAAGTTTCAAGGTATAACTAGCTTTCAATACTAAACTGACAAAGTAAACGACAGACTTACCCTTGGATGTTCAGCTACAATAAGGTATGATTCAATATTGTACTGCTTCAGATAAGGATCCCGTTCTTGTCCACGCCCTTCTTCAACCTCATAATCTCCACTTAAACAGTTCAGTACAGAGTCTGTTATATGAACACGTCTGGCAAGAAATAACAATGACAGCAACAATACTATATATGCAGAACATTGCAACACCAGGAGAAGCTCCAAATTATGCAACTACCCCATACCCAAATGGCAAAAAAATGGAGATTTCAAATGTATCATTTATATGAGCACTGGAAAAGAGGCCATAAAAATTTTACTTTGTGTCAAAATACAAAAATGCAAAGATAGTTCCTTGCTCAAAACATGTTTACTTCTCGTGTTCCAGCACCAGTTCAGTGACCAGCATTAAACTAGCCTGCAGTGCCAGCGTATTTTGGGCACATGAGTGCACATTTTCGTATTAGGCCGCCATCTTAGATTTGGTAACTGTGGAGGATTGGGGCGATGAAATATTTGCCGAGGGAGTAGGTGTTAAGTGGAAAAATGGGCAACGGGGGAGAGGGAGGGGAAGTTTCTTCCCCTCCCTCTCCCCCATTGCCCATTTTTCCACTTCCCATTTTTCCACTTAACACCTACACCATCGGCAAATATTTCCTCGCCCCAATCCTCCACAGTTATCAAATCTAAGATGACGGCCTCCCTCTCCCCCGTTGCCCATTTTTCCACTTAACACCTACTCCCTCGGCAAATATTTCCTCACCCCAATCCTCCACAGTTACCAAATCTAAGATGACGGCCTAATACGAAAATGTGCACCCGTGCGCCCAAAATACGCCGGCACTGCAGGCTAGCATTAAACTTCTGGTCCCCAACAGCCAATTTTCCGTCAAATTGGCACAGACTGGTCAGAAGTTTTCATCCTTATTTGCCACCAAATAAATACAGTTACAATGTTTCCCCTTGTATTGGCCAAAAGAGTTGATGATACATCACCATGACATCATTTGGTTGAGAAGCTAGAGAATTTTGCTGGATGTGTATTTTGAAATCAAAATAAGTTACATGCCTTCCACTCCGAGGAATTTAAAAACTACTATTGTTATAAAAAGTAAAAATCCCTACCCAAATGAAGACCTTTTTGTTTTGTACATTGACTTAATTTGAACATTGAGTATATTAGTGTTGCTCACTAGAAAATATGATACATTAACAGCTTAGGTTTTCATCCTATCTTATTGATTGCTTTGTTTGTAGGTCATGACACTTCCTATCCATAATAGCCTATCTCTGTATTTGCTTCTTGGCAAGAGGCCATGCCTACTACAAAGAATTCTTTGCTGGATAAAAAGTTGCCAATATGTTTGGATGTTGTTTTTTTTTTTTTTCAGAAAATGCTGAAGGACCAGTTGCTTTGTTGGTGGATTTACAATAAATCAATTTAATAACTGGCTTACGCCTTCCCCTCTAAAGTCCCTATTCACCCTCAGAGGTTTATACATATTTCAATTCTTTGCATTATCAGGATTAATCTCCAAAAATATTGTTTTTGATTGATTAAATATTTCCCGAGATATGCCGTCTCAAAGTTTGTCCTTTGGCCACGCCCTTTTGATTTCGCCGGGCTAAGTTAATACTGGTAACTAAAGTCCCTCATGACGTCACAGCAAGAATGTCTTTCAATCAATTTGCCTTAACATTCACTTGAATATGCCTTTAGACGAATCTGGTGTATTTGACCAACCAGTGACCATACAACGAGTCGGCATTTTCACATCATTTTACAGGAATAAACACATGTTTTTATACAAGAAGTTAACATTCCTTCTTGCTGTGACGTCACTCGGCCCAGTAATTCTCTCCCGGCCAAGTCAATAGGGCGTGGCCAAAAGAGTAACTTTGAGGCGGCATATCTTGGGAAATATTTAATCAATCACAAAATTTTTTTGGAGATTAATCCTGATAACGCAAAGAATCAAATATATAAAAACCTCTGAGGGTGAATAGGGACTTTAGGACTTTGGTACATATGACTTCACAGTGGGAAGTAATATAATTTAGCATTAACAAATAATATTTAGATACTTGGAGAAATACCCTGGCAGTCCTCCAGACTCCATGTGATTTGCAGTTGTTACATCATCTGACCACACATCATATTGCCACTTAACAAGTCCCAACACCCCACTGTGAACCTTTCCCATGTGAACGCCAACTCTCATATTCAAGTTAACACCAGTTGCTTCACGTACACTCCTATATGAAATAAATAATTACTATAATCGCTAACTATAATTAGAATAAGTGCAATAAAATAATAATAAATAATAAAACAAGAAGAACAATAATAATGTCATCACAGAAATATACATATATCTGTAGCTGAACATCTTGCATCATAGTGCAAATTAAAATCCTTCATATACAAGCAGCACTAAACATCTTAACAGCAATATAAGGGTAACCTTGCTTAATATTACACTGATATGAGGGTACAAATATTTGCTAATAAAAATCTAGTGTCTATTGAAAATATTAAGTTAAAAGACAGCACTGGTTCTCCACCATGCACACTTGCAGCATGACAGAAATCAGTTCCAAATGCAAGACACTCTTTCTTAAGCCCTAAGGACTGTTTTCAATCTTTTGACATCTTAGTTTATACACTCTCCAGATCATGTACAGCAGTCTTCATAGTTAGATAAATGTTACTACAATTTGGGAGAGATATTTGAAAAAAGTTAACAACTGTCTCTTTGTATAAATTACTTGATACTGTTTCACAGAGCTTGATCGGACAAATAAACATTTTTCCATTATAATAGTGGCACTTAAATAACAAAAGACTGAAGGCAACACAAAACAAAGAACTTACGCAATGGCATCAATCATCTCTAAGCCCATCTCTATACAACAGTGAGCATGGTCAGGACGAGCCTCTGGTAATCCAGACACACAGTAATAGCAGTCTCCCAATATTTTGATTCTCAGACAATGGTTTTCCTTGGAAAGGAAAACAACCTGATTAAACTGCTGATTGATGAGTCCTTTACAAACTATATCACACTGGCTCATTGCTGCTTAACATAGGCCAAAACTTAGGACCTTACATTGAGCCTGAATAGTAAATTAAAAAAGTGGTTGAATACTTAAAAGAATGATGAAAAGGTCTATTGCTACAAAAACTATCAAAATTTTATCAATATCTCTCATGTCTACTCCATTATGCCATAGCTTGAGAATTTTTTTAACATTGATTCAGCACATTGATCCAAGTTTTGACAGACAGAGCTTGTTTTTGGAAGCTTTCCTGATTCCTCAGTGATCTTAAATTATGTGGAGGTGAGAGGAACACTTGGTAGCTAATAGGCTAAAGTTCTACCATTCATGTACTGTGTATGATTCACTGGTAGAATTAAAGTTATTTCTAAATAAATCATACATCCAATGTCAAATAATTTATATGACTACAATAGAAATGAAGGGGGTAAGTTTCTGAAGAAACTGTGGGGCTGCATCAGTGGGAGTAACAAGGTAATTTGGTTAAATCAACTACATTGATAATGTAACTTGGCCACTGTAAAAAGTTAAAAAGCTGACATTTTGTGCATTTCGCACGCACCTCCACCAATGTCATCTACTACATAACTTGCACTTCTTCCAAAAACATTTACATCGGCCAACATACATAAAGCGTATTCTGTTTGTTACAGTACTGTACGTGTACAGTGTTCTTCATTTTGTATGTGCTTCAGCAAAAGATTGTGCCAAAAATAACAATTTAAATGACAATATACAATCATACCCCTGCATTTTTGTTCAGTGTTTTGAAATACATGTAACTATCAAAATGATGAATGATACCAATGAATATTTTTTCTTCCTACTGTTTATTTGAAAAATACCAATGTTTGTCAGTTTGTCAGTTCATGTTAATGATTGGCCATTTCTAATAAACTGTTGTATGAAGGTGCAATTGACTGTGCACCTCTATCCAAATTGATTTATTGTATGTCTCTACTACAACATTGATTGTCATACTATGCAATTAATTTTTTTATTGGCGTTAATATTAACCATTGGACGGGATTGAAAGTAAATTAGTTATCTTTGATTGTCAAAAGGTGCAATTGTTCATCAGTTGATGCTATTGAATGTTAATACAATATGCTAATAGCAATATGAAAAGTTTGGTGCATTAATGAAGTATGAAAGTGCTACTGAATATGTATTTGCCGTATTGCAATTACACAATATTTGATCTGTAGAAATTTTTAAGAATCCAATTCAGACTCTTCTTTTTAGGCAAACCTTTTAATAGTAGATAAATTATGAACCCTATATAGCCAATTTAACTGAAATATGTAATTATTATTTATTTATTTATTTTTTTTAATTAGATGAGATTTTAATATTTAGAGATATCAGTTGTAAAGCGCTATTGATCTGTTATTGTAAATAGCGCTATATAAGAAATAAATTATTATTATTATTATTATTACAACTGTTGACGTACTAAATGAATGTATATGTTGCAGGAATGAGCAGCAAAAGGTGTACTTCAAGGATTGCTGTCATACATTTTAATTTCTTCTTGTTTTTCTCATCACCACATTCCCCCAATAGTGTAGCTCCACTTTCTAAATGTAAACACACACACAACCTACAATTCCTCCATTTGTTCTGATGAAGGGCCAACGCTGGAAATGTCAGCTTTTTAACTCTTTACCTCTTTACGGTGGACAATTTACATTGTGAACTAAGAAAGAGTTTGCAGAATTGCTAAAATATAAAACGAATTTCTGAGGAAAGGAAAGTTCATACCACAGCAAGCATATCAAAGCTGGCAAATAATTCATTGAGATATTGAACCAACTTCTGAGCTGTGCACTGAGATGAAAGCATGGTGAATCCTTCAATATCGGCAAACAATATACTGAAACAAAAGAAAACAAAAAAACTTGAGGAAACTGCTGCACACAATTTGATCCCCAGCTTAGAGTGATACTGGTCATATTATATTCACTCACTTTTACCCTCCAAATGAAGATCTGCCTATAAATTCAGCTTGGGAGAAACAACTTTTCCCAAGTAAAGCTGATTAAGGATCCAATTGATTGGTATTTACTTAAGTAAAAATTGAAAAAGGTTAGCAAATCAATACAAAATTTGAAAAAGCTACATAAACCCTTCAGAAGAGAGCCTTTGTCCAAAGTTATCTGCAGATTGTGTGCTGCAGAAGTTGTTCCACTCACTGTGGAAATCCAACAGAAACAAAAAATAAAATGAAAATATTTTGAACATAGTTCATTATTTTTGAAAAACAAGTTTCTATATTCACTGTAATGACCACAAGTAAGCTCTCAACCACCAATAAGGGCAAGCTCTTCGCTGAGCTCCATAGTGGATGACAAACTTTTCACTGACTAAACCACTGAAAAACCCACCAAGAACCAAAGTCTCAATTAAAATAAATGACTGTAGAAGAAATCAAGGACTAATAATATGTTTGCTACTTTCAGACTCACTGTTACAGACCTGACATTTTCATGTCTTTGTATGTAAATTTTGTGGAACTGCATTGTTTCAGATGCCCCACTTTCTATATCTGCTTTCATTTCCATAGCCACAAATCTTGGTAAAACAGAAAGTAATAGACGCTCCTACATTGAGAGAAAATTTTGTTAGTCTGATTTTGAATTCACCTGTTAGCAACATTCATCTACTCTAGTATGTTACTGCTGCATGCTGGGCTACACAGGTACAGGAGCGCACCAATTTAGTGGAATTTATTTCTGCAGGCAGCCTCTGAGAGGCACAGTTCTCCAATTTTTGGATCTCCGAATCCTGTTTCTACTGTGATACACTGACACCCCTTTGTCAGCCTAATTCGTGAAATACCTGAATTTGTGACCTTGCATGAAAAAACGGACACTAATGCTTTTCCGTTTAAAATGCAAAACTGTTTACTATCCATTTAAATCCGTTTAAACAGGTCATGAAAGCATTTAAACGGTTTGCTTATCTGTTGAAAAAAATTTGCATCCATTTAACGCTTTAGCGAAAATGTTTAAGTGGTTTGCTTATCCGTTTAAAAAAATTTGCATCCATTTAATGCTTTTGCCAAAACGTTTAAGCGGTTTGCTCACCTGTTTAAAAAAATGTACATTTGCTTAAAAAAAATTGGATCCGTTTAACACTGTAGCAAACACATTTAAATGGTTTGCTTATCCGTTTAAGAAAAAGCTATCCGTTTAACATTTCAGGGACAGCTTTAGACTGTTTGTTTATCATTCTGCTACGAGCAGTTCAAAGTATCAATCTTACATTTGCTCGATACTCACCGGTTCTTGAAATACAGAACGACCATATCTTATTTTGGTTTTATCTTCTGCATGATCATAGAAAGCAAATAACCGCTGCATCCTTCGACAAACAAGTTAAGTTAAAATATCTGTTTGCAAAAACCTGCCTTGAGAGCCAATTGCAATGAGGCCAATCATTTGACCATGACCCTGCCATCGATCTTGTTTGATCAAAACAGCACGCCTGATTTTGTTTACAGATTTATTGAAATCAAGATAACCCTCTCGTGGCTCCCACGTCATAGTTTTGAATCATTCCTCATAGACAATTAAATTTTATTTACCTCAGAAATTTAGGCCATCGCATGGTGAGATTGAGAAGGGCTAGTCAACCAGATCACTTGGTCGAAAGACAGGAAGATGCGTGGTTCATTTCGCAGACCCCCAGTAGATGGACTGCCGAATTGGACTGCTAAATTGGCTACTCTCTTTCTGTTTATATCATCTTGATTCATGTTTCTTGGTTTTATTGACAATCATTTCAACGGCCCCGCTTGGTGCGGGACACCAATTCGACCTTTTATTTGCAATGGAACTTCATTGCGTTATTTGACCTTGAAGTGTCTCGGCTTCCGACAAGGTCGCCGCATTGTGTATGCAAATTTGTTTCACGAAACTTCAAACAAAAAAAACATGAAGTTCATTTTCAATAATAATAAGAATAAACAAAGGAGAAGATTATGAGTTTCTCGTAGTAGCCATTCAGGATATTTGGCAGCGAAACTATTCTCAGTAAAATTGCACCTATTCCATGAATGTCACACGAAAACAGCAGTAGTTAACCCAGAAATAAAATGTGCAAGTATAATTATACTAGTTATTATTTTTCTAATTATCATGCTCAATGTTTTCACTTTAAGATAATTATCCACTGTCACTTGGAAAGTTTTTCCGCAGAAGATCTCGCCGGCTCAACCACAACCATTTAACATTAAATAAAATTTTAACTCTCCATTTGTCAAATTTGGTCAACCGTTTCTCGGTTTAAGCTATCCATTTTTGGACTTTGGTCAACCGCTTAACGTTTCGTGCTATCCAATTTTATTTTTGGTCGACTGTTTGAAGACCTAAGCTATCCATTTTTGGTCAACCATTTAAATTTTTTGCCATCCGTTTAAGCGGTTATGGAAACCGTTTAAACGCTTGTTAGCCGTTTACTATCCATTTAAAACCGTTTTTCTAGACCGTTAACGGAAAAGCGCGCTAGTGTCCGTTTTCCTGTGCTGGGTCACATTTGACTCTCCCCCATTTTTTGGAGAGTAAATATGAACTTTGCAAAGAGTGGCAATATCTTTGGCAGAAGATCACTTGACCAGGAAGTAAAAAGAGGAAAGTAAGCCACCAGGAACCACAAAAAATATGACTTGGTGTGGGCATTTGAAAGTCACAACTCTCGATCATTTAAACATGGCATATCTCTATTTTGACACAAGATTCATCCTTCAAAATGAATTTTCTACCAATGAATGTATTTTAAAAACAACACATTTTCCAATGGTCAAATTTTGCAAATAGCCGACTCAATCAAGTCTGGTTGTGGACATGGAATAACACAGGTTGAGACACTTCAGTTCTTACCAGTCAAATGACATGAGACATACTGAAATAGATTAAATCCAGTTCACATTTTTCATTCCCTGGAGTAAAAAGTATTCAAGTTCAAATGAAATAATATCAAACAGTACCTGGTTCTGGTTCTCTTTCATGATGGTCAACCTTGACTCTATACATCGCCTAGTTTCTAAGAAAGCCCGGCGTTGTGAAATCTCAGTGGGATACTTTGTAAAAACCCCTGTTATATTGGCACATACAAATATGAAAAGATTGCCAACAAGCTGTGAACAAAAAGATATTTAAGTAAGATTCTTATTTAATCAGAATAAAGTTACAAAAAGACTGCATACGGTTACTGTAAACATGCAATTGTGTTTGTAAATTAACTGTTTCAACTGTTTTTTTGGAGCTCTATGAATTTCCAGAAACATGGAGACTTCACCTCTTTAAAATAGGACTCATACTTTAACATTGATGACAAGGTTTAGGCCAAAAATTACGAAGGAGGTTTCTGATGATTATCCATAGACTCAAAAAAATAGTTTGGGGAATGTAAATCCTTCACACCATTGGCCTAAGTAAATGTCCTGAAGTTGTTTTGAAAGGATGACGTACACTGTAGTGCTAAAATAGCCTCTATCCTAATCTTTTCATTGTTCAGAGATGCAAAAGAAAATCTGGACCATGAAAATAATTAACTTAGCTACATGTTCTAAGTACAAAATTTCATGCAATAGAGTACCATTAATATCTTCCCATACAAAGATAATAATGTTGTCATAGTGACCACCTTTACTTTTCCTCAAAGGTTTTCAACATTTTCACTCCTACCATCAAAAGATCAATATTATCTGCCCTTTTCTGCTGTGCCTTTCTTGTAAATTTAGCCCTTAGTATTCCGTGTTTAATCATACAATAATTTGTATATATTTTTCTCACTTCTTGCCACTTTTCTACTCAAACAATGTATTGATATGTATATGAGAACGATCCTTCGCAGTAAAGCACTATTTGAGCAATAGTGAAAATCAGACCTGAAAAAAATTTCAGGCCTGTACGGGATTCGAACCACTGACCTCTGCGATACTAGTGCAGCGCTCTACCAATTGAGCTAACAAGCCAACTGGGAGCAGGCCATCAAATTAATTCGATATAAACCCGTAGATGATAAATCAAACAACAACAAACATATGAAACATATGTTTGTTTCAATTAATTTGATGGCCTGCTCCCAGTTGGCTTGTTAGCTCAATTGGTAGAGCGCTGCACTAGTATCGCAGAGGTCAGTGGTTCGAATCCCGTACAGGCCTGAAATTTTTTTCAGGTCTGATTTTCACTATTGCTCAAATAGTGCTTTACTGCGAAGGATCGTTCTCATATACGTCTCATAACCGCAGTTCACACATATGTTTCATATGTTTGTTGTTGTTTGATTTATCATCTACGGGTTTATATCGAATTAATTTGATGGCCTGCTCCCAGTTGGCTTGTTAGCTCAATTGGTAGAGCGCTGCACTAGTATCGCAGAGGTCAGTGGTTCGAATCCCGTACAGGCCTGAAATTTTTTTCAGGTCTGATTTTCACTATTGCTCAAATAGTGCTTTACTGCGAAGGATCGTTCTCATATACGTCTCATAACCGCAGTTCACACATATGTTTCATATGTTTGTTGTTGTTTGATTTATCATCTACGGGTTTATATCGAATTAATTTGATGGCCTGCTCCCAGTTGGCTTGTTAGCTCAATTGGTAGAGCGCTGCACTAGTATCGCAGAGGTCAGTGGTTCGAATCCCGTACAGGCCTGAAATTTTTTTCAGGTCTGATTTTCACTATTGCTCAAATAGTGCTTTACTGCGAAGGATCGTTCTCATATACGTCTCATAACCGCAGTTCACACATATGTTTCATATGTTTGTTGTTGTTTAATGTATTGATAATTAAGAAGCATTTCATTTTTGGAGTAAAAGGGCTAATAACTTAAACTTTTCAATTCATTTAATCATTTACACAAATATTTTACTCTGTCACCTTGTTTCATGTTTATATCAGATGTTAAAACAGCACTTCTGCAACCTGAGTTTGCATAAATTACATGTATATGTCATGACGAGCTTTGCGCCAGAAAAAAATTCTATGCAAATAAGCTAGCTGCACACTCAATGTGCAGCCAGCTCATTTGCATAAGTAATTCAAGCCAAGGTTTGACACCCATCACTAGCATGAGGTGTTTGCTGAACACTCCAGGACATTCGATAATCGCCACAAAAATGTAATTAAAGCTCCCCTTGACTGAAATGAAAAAACCTGCAACTTCTGATAATTGCATTTTAAATCATTTACCAGATACAACACTAATTTGGTTGCACATGCAGATAAAATAGTCAAGGGAAATTTCGTAAGAAACCTTTACGGACCTAATTCGAAATAGCCTGAAGAGCAGTTCACTAAGCTTATATTCTCTTTGTAGAAGCAATGTCTTAAACGAAAGAAACAGAAATTCATTAACACAATGTCCAGAAATAGTCCAGGCTAAATGTCACTGCAAAATATAACAGGAACAATCACTTCCCCGATCAATGGCCTATTTAAGGCTAACTCCAAAAAGCCCTTCTTTGAACAGTGCATATTTAGGTTCATAAACTGCATTGATTAGATAAGCCAGAGAATACACATTGCTTTCAATGGAAGGTTTCAGACAAGAACAATATCAAATGAACTTAGACCGCTAAGTACCAAGCAGTACAAGTATATAGACTGAAACACAATCTTACATTTCGTAAAAAATTACATCTGTGGATTTGCACTCACAAACCACGCAGTAAAGCGTCCAAGAAACAGGCAGAAAAATATGCAAAGCAAGGAATATTTCATGCGTGACCTTACTACTTTGAAATTGGGTTATCTCACGCATAAATATGTTTACGTTACGCATAGAGTAACGCAGTAAATGGTTTGAACCCAGGGGTAACATGTGAAGGTGTAGTCTGATCGTCCGGGTGAGTGTAGTCCTGAGAAGGACTGTTGTCGGTGGCAGTGACTGACGTTTCGACAACCTGTGCGGAAGTCATCATCAGAGTCAAGTGAGTGATTGTTGTCAGTAGAATGTTCTTATTCCAGTTCGTATGAAATGATCGGTTGGCAACCGATCATTTCACACGAACTGGAATAAGAACATTCTACTGACAACAATCACTCACTTGACTCTGATGATGACTTCCGCACAGGTTGTCGAAACGTCAGTCACTGCCACCGACAACAGTCCTTCTCAGGACTACACTCACCCGGACGATCAGACTACACCTTCGCATAGAGTAACGTTCAGGTTACGACTATTTTCCTTCTACATTGATAAGCTGCACCTCAACCCATTCATGATCAATGCACTATGCCGTTTGGCTATTTCTCCATCTACTGTGCAAGGAAAAGTAACTCACCGGTGTACACTACCCAGGAGGGTATAGAAAAGATTAAAAGTAACCCTCAGATATACACTACCCAAGAGGGTATAGAGGAGATTATAATTGACCCTCAGGTATACACTACCCAAGAGGGTATAGAAAAGATTAAAAGTAACCATCAGGTATACACTACCCAAGAGGGTATAGAGGAGATTAAAAGTAACCCTCAGGTATACACTACCCAAGAGAGTATAGAAAAGATTAAAAGTAACCCTCAGGTATACACTACCCAAGTGGGTATAGAAAAGATTAAAAGTAACCCCCAGGTATACACTACCCAAGAGGGTATAGAAAAGATTAAGAGTAACCGTCAGGTATACACTACCCAGGAGGGTATAGAAAAGATTAAAAGTAACCCTCAGGTATACACTACCCAAGAGGGTAAAGAAAAGATTAAGAGTAACTGTCAGGTATACACTACCCAGGAGGGTATAGAAAAGATTAAAAGTAACCCTCAGGTATACACTACCCAAGAGGGTATAGATGAAATTAAGGTACATGTATGAAATGCCCAAACCTGGAGGACCTTCAATATTTTTTTCAATGACACTGCTGTAGTGTAATACTCATTTAAAGAAGAAGGCAGAGACAAAGCTGCTAAAGGAGGGTAACAAGACAGAAATTAACTTATATAACCATTATTCTTTCCCAATTTCCAAATCTTGGTATCAAATTCGGCTATACTTGGATGAAAATTTTGCAATTCCCCGTGTTCATTCGACTGTAGGCATTTCCCACCAAATCTGTCGTGTATTTTACAGTCAAAAGAGATTTGATTCACCGTATCAAAAACAGGAATAATTCAGTTGAGGACTCACAAATACATCGACTGGAAATTCTCGCTGTTTACGTAGTGCAGCACAGAGACCAAATGAAGATGCAACATGCAAGCTGTTTGGTTGCCCAGTGTTGAACGAACAGCCTTGTTGGCAGGCTCGAGACCGCTGGCGTGACAGTATGTATTTGATCAGGGAATCGACGAAATGTTTTGTTCTTTGCAGAAGCATTTAGCCTGATTCCACGATAATTTTTCGTTAGCACACTAGAGCTTTTTCGGGTTGAGATTAGATCCTGTAACTCTTGAAAGTTCAGCCGATCGATCGAAGACTTCGGTCTCCATGATGAGATTGCGCTACGTGATTCCGATCCAAGATTCATTGTAAATTGTTAATTAATAGGTGAACCCTTAACTTATAAAATAAAAATCACAATGGATGGAAGGTTCCTTGCTGAGCTGTCCGTAATGCACAAGTACAATACCTGACGTTATGCATTATACATGCAAACGAAACAAGTGATCTGGATTCTAAATGCTAACGGATGCATTCCCATATAGCCATCATGGTATAAATCTCTGAGTATACAGTGATACATCAATAACACAATGTGTGCAATTGTATTTTGCTGCAAGGTTTCACTCCACTTAAGCTCTGAATGTTTAATTAAAACTTTAATTTGTTTCTGTTCCATTCCAACTGCTAAAAATCCTTCTGGGCCTCAAAATGAAATGGATGATATGCTAAAGAAAACTTGATTCAGAAAAAGAGGACATTAATCCCTTAATAGCAACAACATCACCTTTGGAATTGACTTTAATTCCCAAACAGGCCATCAATTATGAGAGGAAATGAAACACTGAACTTGCTGACCTAAAGTGAAGCTTTGCCACTTTTGAACCACTCTTTTCACCCTTGCATTATTGTTTTTAGCTGTTGTGATCTGTTTGCAGAGTACTGTTCTATAGAAGATTCTGTTTTCAAATCTTGCAACTTTTAAAATTTTCAACACAATGCCATGCAATTTCTTGGCCCTTAATTCCTGTAAACAATGTTTAGTGCATAGTGAATCTATCGCAAGGGGGGGGGGGGCCCTTCTACAGGCAAGAAAGTTTGATGATTTAGCTTCTAAACAACAGTAATTGCCTTTCTTTTCTTTGGATCAAGCTTTGGCCTCAAAGTACATCTTGGTCACTTTTTGATTGCTGTTTATTCAATTATAGTTTTTGGAAACAGGCAATTGTTTCATTTAGCAAATAGGTAGACCATGCCCAAAATAGGATTTTTTTTTCACTTAGTACGGATGATTAAGGTACTATTAAAATTAAGCCGATTTTACCAGACTTGTTTAGGTTGTGCTGTTCTTGCCCATTATAAATGTACAATTTTATCTTTCCTTTATTTGTTTATCTACACCTATGCAAAGAAATTATAAATTTAGGAAATAATCAGTTTAAAAAGAGGATAAAATATATAGGTCTAACGGCTGAGTAATAAACCTTCCAAAGCCATGATGAGTTGTCCACACCTACTACTAATGTACTAACGTACTAAAGAGATGAACTACAAGCCGTGATGAGTTGTCCGTACTAGCGTACTAAAGATATAAACTACAAGCCGTGAGGAGTTGTCTGTACCAAGTTCTAACGTACTAGAGTCCTAAAGACATGAACTAAAAGCTGTGATGAGTTGTCCGTACCAAGTACTAACGTACTAGCGTAAAGACATAAACTAGTACAAGCTGTGATGAGTTGTCCGTACCAAGTACTAACGTACTAGCGTCCTAAAGACATGAACTAAAAGCCGTGATGATTTGTCCATACCTAACGTACTAGCATACTAAATGAACTGCAAGCCGTGATAAGTTGCCTGTACCAAGAGCTAATGTACTAGCGTACTAAAGACATGAACTACAAGCCATGATGAGTTTTCCGTACCTAGTACTAACGTACTAAAGAGATCATCTACAAGCCATGATGAGTTGTCCGTACCAAGTACTAACGTACTAAACAGATGAACTACAAGCCATGATGAGTTCTCCGTACCAAGTACTAACATACTAAAGACATGAACTACAAGCCGTGATGAGTTGTCAGTACCAAGTACTAACATACTAGCGTACTAAAGAGATGAACTACAAGCCGTGATGAGTTGTCCATACCTAATACTAACGTACTAAAGAGATGGACAACAAGCCATAACGAGTTTTCCGTACTGAGTACTAACGTACTAAAGAGATGAACTGCAATCCGTGATGAGTTGTCCGTACCAAGTACTAACGGTATTTTTAATATTAGATATCCAGGCAATAAGGTTTGAAATGCAATCAGTTATGACATTAAGCTTCTATCACTTAAAAAATTTAAGAAGAAGCTAAGATGATTTATTCTTGCAAGTTACTAACTGACCTTATTACACTCTACATTTTTTTCCTTCCATTAGTTAATCTGCCTAGACTTACTTTATTTTCCTGCCTAATTTCGCTAATTTGTATTTATAGCTTATAACTAGTTTTTGTCAGTGTGTTTCTGTGTTGTTGTATGTGTTACTTTAAGAAGTCTTAAGTACCTGACACCACTAGTCACTACAGTATTTAAAATCCTAAGGACAGCTAGCTAGCTGCTCTTAGCCTGGTGGTTATTTTGGGCAGCCATAAACTCTATGTTATTTGCTTTACTACTTTTTTGTAATTTAAATTTAATTTAATTCAGGGTGCAAAATAAAGTTGTTGTTGTTGTTGATGTTGTTGTTGTTGTTGTTACTGGCTAGTACACTAGTACGCTTGTGCTCGCTAGCGAGTTGTAGTTAGTATGCTAGTACGTGCTCACTCGAGAGTTGTAGTTAGTACACTAGTACGCGGGTATTCATGCTAGCTTGAGAGTTGAAGTTAGTACGCTAGTACGTAGGTATTCATGCTTGCTCGAGAGTTGTAGTTAGTATACTAGTACGCTAGTACGTAGGTATTCATGCTAGCTCGAGTTGCTAGTATGTAGGTATTCATGCTTGCTTGAGAGTTGTAGTTAGTACGCTAGTACATAGGTATTCATGCTAGCTCGAGAGTTGAAGTTAGTACACTAGTATACTAGTATGTAGGTATTCATGCTCGCTCGAGAGTTGAAGTTAGTACACTAGTATACTAGTATGTAGGTATTCATGCTCGCTCGAGAGTTGAAGTTAGTATGCTAGTATGTAGAAATTCATGCTTGCTCGAGAGTTGAAGTTAGTACACTAGTACGTAGGTATTCATGCTCGCTCGAGAGTTGTGCTCACTTGAGAGAGAAGACTGTGCTAAATAGGTACTGTTAGTACTGTAGTACTGATGAAAGCTGTTAGTACGGTAGTACTGATGAATAAGCAAAAATCTACAGAAAAGCATTCCTATAATGGGCAGCAAATAGGTGTTGTCTTTTCATGACAGACTTGTGATTGACATCAATTCCCCAAAGTGATTTAAAAGTGTTAGCTTATTATGTTTAACCTATTGATGTCCAGTGCCCCCGTTGGCGCCCATGTGGAACCACACCCTTTCTACGCCTTGTGACGTCATCACATTTAACCCTGGAGCACGACTTTGAGCACGTACTTGAACAGGTTGAAAATTTCTTACAAACGATACCATTTGCATTTGGATCGAAAGGCCGTCGAGTGTACATACTGTGAATGGCTTTGTGGTAAGTTTGAGCTTTTGAAACCACAACAGTAACCTGAAATCTGCTCGACTAGCTTCAAAACGCAGTTTTTCACAATAGCTGCGGCTATTAATGGGTTAAACCAGTTTTTCACAAGAATCAAAAAGAGAGAGGAGTTGTTTTTATAGTCTGTTCAAATATCTGCTTAACTGAATCTGCTCACTGGTAGAATGAGACTGTTTTAAAGACCCACCACAGAAGTAAGTTTCCAATCACATTTTCTGAATTTGCTATGGGATAAAGACTTGATTTGCATTTTTCTGATTTTGAATTATAAAAGTATTTCTTTTCAATCGAATAATTATTACAGCTTGGATTAATATTATACAGTTTCTGGTAGTCATCTGAGCTAACCAGTTTCAAGTATGGGAACAAATTGCCAGGTAAATCAGACACCATTTGAATTTGAAATAAACTTGTTTCAGCTGTGTTGTGAATTGTCTGTTAAGTGCTACACTGTATTAAATTGTGTGAATTTGCAAAGTTTCCAAAGTTTTGTGAATTGAAAAGGAACAAACAAATGTAAAAAATTTAAAATTGTTATTGCAACTCTTGAGAGAAGTTCAAGATAACACATTTTAAAGATGCAAGGTTCAATGTGAGACAAGCCACCTTTAATGTTAATTTTCACTGTGTGACAGTGAAATTAAATTTTTTCTTGCTTGTGGTTTAGATGCACAAGAGAAGTTTTCAGAGAATAAGAGAAGCATGAGGGTTGTTCTAGATGAAGCTGAGAGCAACTGTAGCTTACATTTTTCAAGCCACGCCATTGCAGAGCCATTTGACATTAGTATGCCCAAATAGTTTTTCAAGTCTTTTTTGCCATAAACAATCACTTTTTGTTAACCAAATATGTGATAGTTTACTGAGTTAACTTTGACCCTGATGAACAAATTGGTAAATGCATGTATCATTGGATGTAACACAACAAATTCTGCATTTTTGGGACCCATTTAGACTAGGTTTACACTAGAGGAGAGTTCTCCGGATTCGTAAATGTTTCCGGCTTCATCAATTTTGGAGTATTCAGATTCGTAGGCGTTTACACTGAAAGGATATTCGGATTCCTGACCGTTTAAACACAACAACAACTCCGGAAACATTCGAAATGGAATGGTTACCAAGCCCAGTGTTGTTTCGTCGTTTGATTGACAAAGTGAAAATGCTTCCTCTAAAAAGGCTAGAGTAGATCCAGATGCCACCAAGGCAAATTTGAGCTGGACAGATGCCAAGCCATCTACGTCGTCAGCGATTAAGGGTGGCTGATGTTAAATTTGCAGACATGGTGGTGTACCTAGAAAATCTCAAAGCTGTACTAATGTTGGCAAGGCCCCGGCTTTAAGATTTTCCAATAACTACTTTATTCTCAGTTTTTGAGTAGTTAGTATCATCACTTCATTAAGATAGTAAAATCAGTCTTTTTAATCATGAGCCTGGTTCACACTAACAACTCAATACCATTAGACAAAGACTTCTGATATGTTCTTCACCATCCTCATGAACAGATAAAGCTAAACAACAAAAGAATTCTGAAGTTTTCGAGTAAATGTTTGAAATAATTTGTTTACAAGTGTGAGCAAGGCTAATTAAAGGGCAAATGCTGAGCAAAACAAAGAAACAAAATAACTGCGCTTGAATTGCCCTTAGTCCTGGCTACTTCTATAAACATAAAGGAATTTTGTGAGGTCTATTTCTTTTCTTTTTTTTTTTTTTTTTTTAATCAAGCGCTTTTCTTAATAAATTAACACCCTAATTGCAATAAAAGTACCAATGGAAAAAAGAGGCGCATGTTCTTTACGACCTTAACCAGCTGTTTATTGTAATTAAAATATGTGGCTATTTCACCTGCACTTGAAATAAGCAATGCGAGAGAATTGGAATCCGTTTATGGATTTTCAAATCCGCAGTATGTGAAGGAAGGGAAAGATGTATTAAGAACTAAATTATTCTCGTCCAAAAGCTTTGCAGACGCAAGGGTATAAAAACTGCTCTTAAAAATACATTTTCCATAAGTTCAAACATTAAGTTTTCCTCGCAAAGTAAACATTACACATAAATTATTTATGCAGCGAGACATGTTCGGGAAGCTGCTAGATAGCAAGGCACTCCACAAATCATGAAACCCGTAATTAAAAACAAGAAAATTAACAATATATAATACAGATACAAAAATCATGCTTACCAATCTTGAAAGGTTTGGGTCCTTATTATTCATCGCAGCGCTTGAAATAAGATGTATCGCAGGAAGAAGGCAACCACCGAAGACGGCGATTCTCATCCTTACTGGCAACATGGTGTAAGTCATATAGACGAAGAAAGTTGTTAGCCATACGCCATCTGATGGCGAATAAAGGCTTTTGTGGTGGCTTGGATCTGCATCCTCTGAAGGAGGACAAACCACTGAAGCTAGAACAAATCCACAAGATATGGCGAGCAAAATATAAGAAACCCAATTCAAATGGCTCTGTGAGGAACCACTTCTGTTCACAATTAAAGCCAGCAAGATGTAAGCAACGGCAAATATACATAGAGTAATGCCTTCGGCATTATTCTTTGGCTGCATCTTATTTTCCATACCGAACTGTAAACCTATGAGAATGAATGTTAAGATAAGTAGCAATCCAATAAGCCAGCTCATGAACTTTTGGTTCAGGCGAAACACATAACGTTGATAAAGGCCCTCGAGCTTTTCCGATTCGAATCTCTTCGACTTGAAAACCCGCGTAAATAACGTCCAGTCACCACAACAGGAATCCTCGCATACATGATCACCTTTCAACGCTTCGGGATCTTTTAAATCAATTTTTTTTCCATTTTTAACGTTTACGTCCGGGAATCCGTTCGTCGTAGTATCTTTTTGAGCGATTTCACTTTTACTCGCTTTGAAGTTGGCGTTCTCCTCGACACCAACTTCCACAGAGCGAAGTCGAACTTCAGTTGATCCGTTACTCTCCATACTTGTCATTGTCTTCTGTCCTTCACTGCCAGTTCTTTCTTGAGAGACAGAGTTATTTCCGTCTGCTACATTTTTGTTTAGATCGTTCTGTGAGTCGCCTGCCGGTGGTTTCTCTACTGTTTCTTCCCAAGCTCGTCTCGATGGTGTGGAAGATCTTCTGTTGAAAGCAGCAGAGTCAGTATGCGCTGACATGATCACCGACTGAATAGAATGGATGGTCGGACTAAGTTTTTGTGGTAAGATAACATGGGTCCTTTCATGAAAATTCTTTAAACAATACGCGGAGAAAATTACTAAGGACCGTAGCAACCAATTCTAAAACTTTTCGGGTTCACGAACTACCAAAACAACTGGACAATCCTCGACCATAATTCATGCTCTGCTCAGCAGAAAGGTAAAATATTCAAACTGTGTCATCAGGAAGTTTTTCTTTTCGTTTCTGACATCGTATGTATCCCTCTGACTATTTCAAAAGAACAAAATTATCGTCAGAGTTGAACTGCACCTTCGTCGAAACGACAGGTCAAGAGCTGCAGAGGGAGTCTGAGATGAGAATTGTTTTGTTCACGTGACCACTCCGAAATTTACATATGGTTACGTTTGGAAAGTTTTGATTGGATATCAACAAGCCAGGAGCAAACACTATTTTGGCCATCGTGACCTTTCTGCGGATGCTTTTTAAATACTTAGACTCTACCGGTTTTGAGATAAAGAAATTTAAAAAATATTTGCCCTGATTGTTAGATGAAGCGCAAATGTGGTGATTTGAGAACTGACTAAATCACCCTCCTTTGCAAATAACATTCAGTTCTATTAATGGACTATAATTTCTCTTTTTTTTTATCACAAAGCTACAAACGTTTTCAACAAAAAGAGGGAGCAAAATATATATATTACCAATCAAAATGAAGAATGGTTTTAGCCGATAGCTGATGACAAAGGGCGACAATCCCCCTGTGTTATTTCAATTGTACTCGACATGACATTGTTTGGAAAAATACAGGACATGAAAGTGTGATCTCGTGAGTTTTCTTTTTTGAAAGTTTGATCTTTGATGAGGTGACCGAGTGCGGCTGCTTGTTTGAATAAAAAAAAAACATTAAGTACCTTGATTGAATATCATCCGGCAGCCTAGTGGATCGCTTAGCAACACTTTGTTTCGCTTGTTGTTCTCGTTAATATGCTTGGTCCACAAAACTTTACTTGGTCAAATTGAAAGCTTTATCATGGTAATTTGATGCTCCAGTGTTTCAGCATAATTTTCATGGCCAAGAAAGGTATGACACGGAAAGAAATTAAAGTAATGAAAACTGATATAGGATCGGTTCCAGTGTTCTGCGAACATTTCGAAGATACAGTAATCTGCTTACACGAATTAGGTGTGTGCACTTGAAAGAGGAGCTTTTCAAAAATGTAGTTGGCAGCAGAATTTTAACGTTCTGACCGCAAAAACTTTTGTGCTACTCTCCTCATTTGCTCTACACTTGAGTCAACTATCGCTCACCCTTTTCTCAATGAATCAGTAGAGTCTTGAAATGATAACGTGAATTGTTTCAACATTCTAAAAACCTCGCGTTAGGATAATTTGGTGCTCTTTTCCAACTTGTATGGCACCGTTCAGTAAGACTATGCCGTGTGCATGGCCGAAAAAATATTATGATGAGTAAATCAGAACAGAATCAACGCACTGAAACATACGTTATGTCAAATTTAAATAAAGCCTTGCACGTTTAGTTTATTCACCTCATGGGAAACATGAGAGAAACTCAGGAAAGGTGACACTGCAAATGGCTATCTAGGTCAGTTGATAAGACAAAAAAAGGAAATATTATGAAGGGCATATTTCAAGATCATCAAGACTTGCCTGGACATCCAGAAGAATCGATATGTAGCGGCCGACACAAGCGAAGCAAAATTTCGACGACAACTATGAGTTTCGCAAATGAAGACACACTATGAAGCGAAGATATATTTTACGGACAAGCCTTGAATCGTTTTATTTAACGTAGTCGTGGTATCCAAGTACTTATCGTAAACTGAAATATGAATTTATAAGGAAGAAGCTAAGCTAAATGCGAATAGACAAACCAACATTCCAAACATTCCGATATAAACGCAAGATGCAAAGCTAGCTAAAAACTCAAACAAACTCACAAAAAACTATATATAAGCTCAAGGAAAGGAACATTAGCACTTACATAACAGTCCCGCTTGTAAGAATTGAACCAAAACGAACTTCAATATAAGTTAGGTATTCGGAAGCGACACGGGAAATCCAAACAGACACTTACTCTAACACAGAAAACTGTAGTCTTACGGCAAACGACAACAACCAAACGATAAACAAACAAAAAAACTTTAACTACTCTTCTCTAAAAATCGCACACGTCAACATTAAAAAGGGTCCGCGTGATTTGCTTACGAGATTACTTCGTAACCTCAAAGCACGCGCACGCGAGTCGCGCGCGCACAAGTTTGTTAACGTCTTCTTAACAGCAGGCAAAAAGCGTGGCAGCCGTTACACGATGAGAGAAGAAATCATCAAACAATGGCCAAGCTTGGAGCTGAGGGTAAGATATCGATCATACCTGTGTTCAAGTCTGGTCTGTGGATCACGGCAACTAACCATGAGACGAAGTTTTGATCTTTTAAGGTGAACTGCACGGAACTGTCGTACCCTTCGTTTCATATGGTAATTTTTAGCACTTAGTTATTATCATGTAATGTTTTCTCACATAATCGACTTTGTCTGAATATAGATCAGTTCAAACCGGTTAAATTAGGAAATAAGTAAAAAAGGTGTCTTACTGCAGCTAGTCTAAGTATGGTTCGTGAAGACAACGCAAATAAATAAAGTAAATCTCTGAAAAAGTTGACCAGTAACTCAGCTGGGGTACCGAATGTACTGTAAACCAAAACGAACTTTACTAATGAATTAAACTTGCTAAAACGATCCAGATTACTCCCAAAGGATGTATTGAAATAATTTTATTTTGAAGTAATTTTGACTTCTGTAAAATTTAGTTTAGTTCTGTTGGGATCTTCTAGTAATTCTGATATATCCGGTTCAATAAAAAGACTTCATTACAAGGTGGCCAGAATTATATTTAACCTGTCTAAAGATATAACATCATCTTATGTGTTAAGATACGAACAGTGGCCTACACTTTCTTTATATTATAAATTAGACATCTTTGAGCTTTTAAAAAGGCTATAATGCCTCTTTCCTCGACTCGCTGTCTAAAAACATCTTTAAATGTCGCACAAATGGTTACTCTCTGAGGGGACGCGACCTTTAAACAGTAACCATGTAGGTTCCAAACAAGATACATGAAAGACTCCCTTAAATATTGCGGCGCTGTGTTAAGGGGGCATTCTGGTCTAAAACTAGGACGATTGTGACCACAACTTTTAAAATTCATAAAAAATTCAAAATTTAGCCTAAATGGCTCACATTTTCACCAAAGAGGCACCTGATTATGCTTTCTTCAATATTGATCTTAAATTGCTGACCATGCATTTCTGAAGTTAATTATTAACCCTATAACATAAAATATTATTGTTAGACTTGATACACTGCCCCCTTTTGTTTCTAATGAAAATGCAGTCAAATAAACTTATGTTTGGCACATCAACTCTATATAAAAGGGACTACAACTTAATGGGGCAAAATTTGGTTACGGCGGATATTGTTGTCATGGCAACCAAATGAACATTTACTTTATGTTTTTTCCTGTAAATATGCTCCTATTTTATATGGTCTAATTTTGTCCCATCAAGTTGTAGTAGTCTATATGTTAAACACTTGAGCCAAGTTTGACTAACATACCTTAAATCTAAGAAACAAAAAAATAGGGGGCAGTACTGGCAGTAGGAAAAATGGCCATTTTTCAGAAAATAGCCTTAAACATTTGTAAAAGAGAAAAAACAATGAAAATGACTTCCATTCTCTCAACTACTGATTTGCTTTGATATTTCACCATAATACTATATCAAACAGCAGTAAATGTCACCAGGGAATGGCTTTTATGTCTGTTCATTTTTTTTTTCTCTTTCTTGATGGTCCACTGTTCAGTCCAAGATCATTGAAGCCTCCCGCCTCATATGTCACACCTTCCCGGTTGGACCTCAGCTCTTCATCCCTTTGTTTTGCCTGCCTCCTCATGATTCTGTAGTTCTTGTACTGTTTGTCCACTCATGTCTCAGCCTGTTTTACTCTTTTAGAATCTCTCCTCTTAACGACATCAGTGTGGGCTTCTAAGAGAGCATCCTCATGTCTATACCATGTATCAATTGAAATACTGAAAGGCATATCTAACACTTCGCACAGTTTGGCTATTCCTTCCCTTCCTAAACCCATTTCAAAGGCACCATAAACAACTCTCCGATTTAAATCTTTTCCTTGGATAGTATTCGGTAATGTGGCATCAGATTTGTGGTATCCAGTAGCAAGTAGTTCTGACATTCCACATTCATCACACCTGGCATAGATGGAACTGCTCAAGCCAAATCTACTTGTACAGTCTTCTTCTAACTCAACATGGCCTAAAGCAGCCAAAACAAAATAAACAGTTAAGAAACTTCATAACATAGCTATTAAGTTAAGCAGATTGTAGGTAGAAAGATAGATACGTTACATACAGATTACACGTGTATGTGATAAAGCTCTAGACTCACCTGAAGAGCATTTAGAGTGTGAATGAATCCTGTTACAAAATTTCCTTAAGCTATCCATGCTAACAAGGCGATAACCATTTGCTGACTCGAAAGGGTTATAGGAATTCTCGTCTGAGAGGCTTTCAGTCTCAGAGACTTGAATCTTTCTGGAAGATGCAGGCACAGCTGGTGGTGGAATTAGCTCGCTGACCACATCGTCTTCATCGACGAAAGTAACTCCTACTGTTGGCCGTTTCTCTTTATTCTGGCGCTTTAAATCATGGACTAAAGTGCCTCTGAAACCACTTTTTCGCTTTTTCGAAACATTTTTCCTTAAAACAGCTTGTTTGCGTCCTTCTTTTGGCATTGTAATTCGAAAATATTATGGAGCAATGCGAAAGTATTATGGAGCAATGCGGAGTTTTGACCGAGAGCTAAATTGGCTTAGTAACCTAGCTTAGAACCGAAAAGATTGTACCTGTGGAACGGACTCTGGTCACACCAGACCGTAGGAACGTGTTTTAACAAGTTATAACGCATCGATCGCAAAAATAACGCAAAATTTGAAACCGTTGCTATGGAAACCGAAAACAACAAAAAAACAAGGCTAAGAAAACCTCATTTTTTACTGACTCGCAAACTGGAAGTGGAAAAACTGACATCAAAACTTTAAACTAGACAGATTTGCCCAACTAAAGAGGCCATCAAAACATTTTCGAAAAAAATAAAGATTTTTAATTTTTTTTGACCAGAATGCCCCCTTAAGGAACACTGAGCGCTACTATGAACAAGAAGTTGGACGCTCGAGTCTCAGTAATCTGAAAAAACGCGTACACACCAGAGACTACTTTGAGGATTTCAAATTTGGCATACTCTCCGCTTCTACTGCTCGCTTTATACATACCGACTTTGTTTTTATTTAGAAGTTATAATATATATCATTCCCTCTTTTCAAATTTAAGTTATATTTACATAACATGTAATTTTCCTTTTTGTGTATGGTTTCGTGTTTTTTGTTTTTGTTTTTGTTTTTTTCAAGCAATAGAACACATTTTTCCGGACTCTATAACGTGATAAAGCCACGCGGGATGTTGAGAGAACACGAGGAAAGCGGCTCGTGATTTATAAGCTTTTGAACTGTTCTCCCAACATCCCGCGTGGCCTTATCACGTTATGGTGCGCGGAAAAGAATGCGTTTTATTGCTTTTATGACATAACTAGTTACATGCGGGCTCTATAACCTTATGAAGTATTCGCTTGGAAACTGAATTGACCTCAGACGATGCGTAATATGTTTATTTATGCTATAAAAACGATAGATACCAAAATTTTCTATTCTTTCAAAGAACATTGTCTCTCGAGTACTGAAGAAAAAAAACATATATATAGCGCTAAAAACTATGCACGTATTCAAAAGCGCTTTAGATTACTATTAAGTATTATAAACTAGTACTGAACGCTTTCCTAAAAAGAAATGCTTGGAGTTGTTTCCTAAAAGTAGCTAGGGTGCTAGTAGCAGCATGAGTAAAAGTGCGATCCGCGATTGTAGAGTGCCCATATCAGCGTTTCACTCGAGGTACAATTAACTTTCTGTAACAGTTTCGTGTGTTCCTCGAGTGAACGGTGCTGACTCTTTGAAACTTTTCAGAGAGATAGCTTGGCAACATGCCAGTCAGTGCCTTAAAACTAATTTGGCACTTATTCAAGCTTCTCTCTCTTGAAAAGGAACGTGATATGAGAGTGTGTGGCTTGTTTCGGTAAAAACAGTCAATCAAGAAATCGTATATGCTTGCCATACGCTAAACCACTGAATGAAATATTTTTCATTCAAAGACCACAAAGTTTTTGTGTTTTAGTTTGTCCTTTTAGGCATAAATGTAAAAACACATCTTTTCCATAAGACTATGAGGCGTGCGAATGACATTGTTTGTAAAAAAAAAAGTTAAGCCTTTTAAGGATGTGTCTTGAAAACAAGAAAGGCAAACGATCTATAGCTTTCACATGGCACGAAACAAAAGAGGAAAACTCTAACAGGTTAAATTTGTGTATTTTGAGACCAAGGGAACTCTGAGCGAATTGTTGTTTGCAAGACACACCTTAAAACACTTCAATACGCGAGCTCGGACTTATTTGTAACCTTGGGATGCATCATCATAAAAGTATTTTTAGAAGTATAAACTTTTCATAAACCGGGGCCGAGATAGTCATACTCTGTGGCCATGCAGTTAGCACCGAGCCATACAAGGGGTAGCCTTTCTACCGGCTGTAAAGGTCATATGAAGAGTTAAAATGCAATGAGAATCATCAAGAGAAAATAATTGATAAAATGTCGCCCCTCCTAGCAGGGTCAACAAGGAGGGCTGACCTGCATTCTCTTCTTTTTTTTAGGTGAACGCTCAAAAACATTTGATTGCAAGAGGTTATCCATCGTAGGGATCCAACCCGGGTTAACATGTAGCTTGTGGTCGAGTTAAAAATTTAATGCCATCCAAAAGGGTTTCAAACATGTTCCAGGACTGTTAAAGTTGTCATGAGTATGAATCATTGTGGACATAGTTATCGTGTCTCTCAAATGCTCCATAAATCAATAGACTAAATGTAACAAAATGCAAAGGACCGTCAGGTCTTAAATCTTTTATCAACAGTCACTTTTAGATATCAGAGAGTATCTATCACTTGACTAACGGTGTCAAAGAGGAGATTTTGTCGCGTGAAATATGTTAATAACCTTTCATGTTACATGTAAGTAGGGGCCCTTTCCGTAACGATTTTAATGTTTAACAAAGATCATATACTTCATGTAGATTAAAAAAAAAAACCAAGATTGAGAACATACTTAGCACTACGAGAGAGGGAAAGCTTCACAGTGGCCTACCATTCGTTTATGCCGGAGAAACGCGCGTATATTGGAAATTGATATCGTCCAGAGTGAAAATAAAAAAAAAAAAAGGCAACAAATAGTACCTATTCCTGAAATGAATTTTGTGAACTGAGGCTTGGGTTGCTTTACGAAAAAGATCCATTAAATTACTTTCTGACGACACTCGAGAATTCTGCGACGAGCACGGCGGAGAACATTCAATTCGGCAAATGATGTTGCTGTTATTGTTAATCCTTCAATTCTGGCGCTATAACCTTCACGTCCAAATTAAAGAAAAGAAAATGTCATTATAACAACAATAGCAGATTGAGAGTCACAGCCTATCAACATAACAGAAGATATCAGGCATTCTGGAGAAATTTCATTTTTCGTTATATTTCTTTAGCTTCTTTTGACAGTAAGATACAAATTTTCCGAAATTAATGAAAGTGAGGAAACCATAATTACATACTGATAATTACGTCAGGACTAAAAAAAACGCTTTAACCTTTTTAATTCGAGCACAAAAGCGAATTAAAAATGTGAAGCTAAAGTTTTCCTTGCTGACGAAAACCAATGAGAAGTCCTCCTAATATTTTTTCTAAATGGATTTTAGGTAGTGTTTTCACTGTTATGTAAATTTTACTCCTCTTTTCCAAACACAAGAGACAGTCTAAATAGTGTCTTCACAATATACATTACCGGCTGCGTTCAACATGTACCTCACAAAATCTATTTGTCTAAATCATAACCATTCATGGTATCAAAATGCGCTGACCAGAATTCTATTCGATTACATTCTGGCGAGCAAAGAATTTGTATTTTAGGGTATTTTGGATGTTACCATGTATATTTATTTAAATTCCGTAGACTACATACGAAGTAACTAGCGAACAAAATGTGGTGTTTATGCGTTCATACATACATCAAACTTGAGAAGTCAAGCTGTGTTAAAAATTACTTTCAGCAATTCAAATTTGGGAAGGAAAACAAGAACGCGACCAGATATCTGCACCTATTCGCTTGTTGACCTTAAAGCAGAGAGCTGCCTTCAACAAAACTGTGTTGTTACGCTACTGATGAGCAAAACAAGCTTCGGCTTTTAAAAATTGTTAAATAAGACGGCAAGAAACATTTGTGTTGGCATCACTTGATAAAGCATCGGGCAGTCTCCTCTTTTGAAATGCATAATAAAAAAACTTCAATTAACGCTGGAATTGAGTCTGGCTTAGCCATGAATAAATTTTTTGAGTGTTAAGTCGCAAACAAAGTGCGATAAAGGATTCTTTGGCAAGAAAGATATCCCAAACGATGTCTTAGGTGGCCAAGTGAATCATATTAGATGATGACCACGCTTACCTTAGCTTTCGGACGTCTTGTTAGAAATTATGGTAGGCTGTTTCTTGACGTTACTTTCATCTGTATTCGTCGGCGTCCACTCAAGGAGCCTTATTGACAAAGGCAGTGTTGATCATACAAATATCTTTCATGGTGCAACCAATCAGCTGAGTCTATTTAATCTCAGGCAAATTAGTTCATTTTAACTGGCTTTAAACGGCTTCGGTTTGTCAGCACCAAAAGCAGAGCCGTTGAATAACAACAGTTGTTAGGCTACAATTCTCGTTTTACCAGTCGAAAAAAACTCTAAGAATAGTGGGTCCATGTCCAAAACTACATTTAACTTTCAAGGCTGAAAACATACGGTGCTAATTAATTTTTGATGACAAGCGTTATTGCAGGAGCTAAAAATAACATCTTTAATGCATTTCAAAATCGTTAATGAATAAAAAATGAAATGCAGCTATGATTGAAAAAGTGAGATCCTGGAAAGGAAATAATAATACTAAAAAAAGCCATGAAAAGTTTTGGGGGAATAGAAGTGCATGGTAAAGTAAAGGAAGTAGGAATTAAAATCTTTTTAATTGAAATACCGACAAAATGATAGAATTGAGGGAAACGTCAGCAAGAAAGCAGAGCACAGCAATCTCACTGAGTAGTGATGAAGGTGAAGCCGCCGCCCATGCTGTTCGCATTGAAGACTGCCGGTTCAAAGAGGGTCTGAATGGGAATACTTCGATAACACTTATTTTTTCGGCTACATAACATTAAACAGTTAATCTTTAACCATTTTAACACTAACATTAAAAAATTCACTGTAACATTATTTTTTTGCCCATAAACAAACTACGCCCTAAAAGGGGAAATATCTCTGTTGGGCCTATGTTTATTGTATAAAAGAGGATTTTTTTGGCCAATTTCCAACACTTAGGGATTATTTCAAGACTTCCGAAGAGTGAGGAAGATATCCGAAAGCTGCCGGAGATGTCCGAAGGCTCCCGAAGATATCCGAACACTGCCGAAGATGTCCAAAGACGGCCGAAGATGTCAACTAAGACTGCCAAAGATGTCCACAGACTTATGATCGACCATATTTGAAGACTACCGGAGATTTGGCTTGTATAACCCATAACAGTTCAATTCTTAAAGCGCTTTTACAGCGAGGATACACTAACCGTGACCATTTAGCGAGAATATATCAGTAACAAATCAGATTACGATATTCAAATCAAACAACCAATGGGATAGAACATCGAAATAAACAGTAAAATTAAGCAAATTTACGGATTATCATCCGTTGTCAATCCGTATGTCCGTTAAGTCAATATGATTGGTTAGCTTTGTGAGATGGTCCCATTGGAGTATCTGCACTGTAAACAAAAAGAGATAAAGTTAACATAAATGAGTGTTTAAATTTAATTAGTTATGAATGCAATAACAGAATATTTCTTTTACCAATAAGATCAGCTTCAGTACTCACAATGTATAATGGTCAACAAAAATGACAAACATGTCACTCCATCCTGGCCAAAAACATTTAATTATATACCATACCCGAATAGTCCTGATTGTCCTGATAGTCCCAGATGTTTCTAGTGATCAAGGCAGAAACAATGGCGGATGGAGCGACCAAATCTGCTGAACGTTATGTCTGCATCATTGTCCGCATCGCTCTCCGAGTCGGTGTCGAATTCATCCTCTTACCCGGGGAGGTCTGTCACGTCACCAACTGCGACAACTCCGAGCATGTTTTCGTCAACAAAGGTGATTCTCGGTACTTCGTCTATAGCTCGTGGAATATTTGTATCCTGGTCGACTCGTTCTTCATTGCCTGTCCCTGGATTGTCTTGAACATCTTCTTGGAATGTTACTCTAGTACACGATGGCGTACTGGAATATACAGCTAGCGGCAGGGCTCCTGCTTTGTCCTTTGCTGTTTCGCTTCTTACCGTCCTTTGCCGGACAGGTCGATACCTGACAACCAATTCCTTCATGGCTGCCTCAATGTTGGGATCAACGTTACCAGCTGGAGGAGGTTTCATCAAATCTACATCCCGTAACTCCACACTGGATTTAGGCACCGGATAATAAGACCTCATGTGTGAAGTACTTCGCACCCCACTTCGTTGTTCCCTTTAAAGATTTCTTTGAAGCTGTTCCAAAGTCTTGAGCACACTGAAGAGAATTGAAAGTCTCGTTTTTGAAGTGGGAGACTGCATGAAGGTTCTCCACCTGAGTTGTTAGCAGAGTACGCAGGTCAATCTCACCAAGATACTCCTACGTTTACATTCTTAACTTTGTCTCGTAGCTGTTCTATACCTCGTTCGAGAAGCGCTAATAGAGACTTTAAGATTGTGGACTACGGTTGGCTACGACGGTTGGGAATGTGTCATGCAACAAAAATTTCGATGAGATACCAACCGCCTTGCCTCTGAGACGGTCTGTTTTCCCGCGATTTCTCGTTGTGGTGAAGACGGTAAGAATCATTCTCATTAAAATTTCATTTTCCGCTGTTTGTAGCCAATTTTCAGGCTGTTTTATTCGCATTTAGTTAGCCATAGATTTTCTTCCTGTTGGACTTATTTCTTTTTGGTGAATTGCTTTTTTTGTGTGAAAAAACTTTCTGGTACAGTGGTGTAGTGATATAGTTTTAATCACTTCTTCACCTCAATTGTCAAGACCATCAATGACAAATTATCTCAAAGATCGTCCAAGATATCTTGCCAACGACAGCAGTCACCTTTGCAGAATACTGAAGCTACTTTTACAAACGAAAACTTCGAGCTAAGTTTAGTAAGACCAAATGTTGTTTACAATTTGTTGAGAAAGCTAAAAGTGAACAAAGCTACTGGATTGGATAACATTCCTGCACGTTTACTTAAGGACGGAGCCCCGGTTATTTCGGAGTGTCTGACTCACATAATTAACCTTTCCTTTTCATCTGGAGTGGTGCCGGACGACTGGAAGACTTCAAGAGTTGTTCCGTTATTGAAGTCCGGTAACAGAGAAGACTGAAATGGATAACTATCGTCCCATTTCTATTCTCCTAGTAATTTCCAAAATCGCCGAGAAAGTCGTATATCATCAATTGTTTAGTTATTTAAACGCTAACAATCTCTTGTCGTCCTGTCAATCTGGATTCCGGAAGAATTTCTCCACTGAAACAGCTGTCACCTTTTTTGCGGATGAAATCCGTAGAAATATGAATAATTGTCTTCTCACTGGAGCGGTCTTCGTTAACCTGAAGAAGGCCTTCGATACGCTAGACCACCATATCCTTCTAAACAAGCTACAGAGATATGACATATGTAATAGGACTCTTCTTTGGTTTTCTAGCTATTTGCTAAGCCGTTCCCAGTGCGTAGAGGTCGATAAAGCTCTCTCCTCGCCCCTGGATATAGCTTCTGGCGTCCCTCAAGGGTCAATTTTGGGGCCCCTGATCTTTATATTGTACATATAAAACATGCCTTCCTGCATCTGCTTCTCGCAAGTTCTGCTTTATGCAGACGATACAGTGTTGTTTTTTTACCCCTAAAACTGCTATTGAGTTAGAAGCAAGCCTAAACAATGATATTAACCGTATTTCTTCGCGGATGCAAGAAAATGAGCTTTTTTTTAATATGAGCAAGACTGAATATGTAATATATGGCTCACATCAACGGCTTAAGCGGGAGGATAGTATAAGCTTATCCCACAATGGATCTTCCTTGAAAAAATCCGAGTCTTTCAAATGTCTTGGCGTTGTAATTGATCAGCACTTGAGTTTTAAAAACCATATTGAGCACGTTATCAATAAGGTCCCAAGGAAATTGGGTGTTTTAGGCGTTTGAGAATTTCTATTCCCATGGCTGCTGCTTAACGCCTTTATAAGACGATGATTTTACCTGCTTTTGATTACTGTGAGGTGGCCTGGCACGGCTGTGGTAAAGTTAATTCTGTAGTGACAGCTTACAGCATAGAGCTGCAAAGTTAATTTTTCCAAATTCTGGTCTCGATACTAAAGAGCTGAATGTTACTTTGGGTCTAGTACCTTTGATTAATAGACGAAAACTCTCATATTGTCTTGTTAGCTAGAAAATGCCTTGATGGCTCAGTACCGCCTTATCTGAATAACTATTTTAATTTAAATACTTCATTACACTCATTTGCGACTAGACGCTGCAATGACATTCATCTTCCAAAAGTCAACCTTGAGGTCGCCAAGAAATCCTTTTATTTTACTGGCGCGATGGAATTTAACGGTCTCCCTCGCCATATTAAAGCAAAGGAACCTTTATTGAATTCTCAAGGGACACGAAAGACTTCCCCCTCAATTAGATGTTTTCGTGTAGATGTACATCTCTTTTTATTGATGTCGGCCATGCAACAGTTTTTCTTAGTGCTTTTTACCTTTTAGACTTTTTGTATTTTTTAATTAAGTATTTTAATAACAGGACCCCCATTGATACCAGGGCTTAGTACACTGAAGGGGTTATCCCGTATAAATGTTATTATTATTATTATTATTATTATTATTATTATTATTATTATTATTATTATTATTATTATTATCATTATTATTATTATTACTGGCAGCAAATTCTAAACAAGATGGCTCAAATTCCCGATATGGATAAAAAGGATTCACTGATTCGTATTCTTCGTATGAAAATAAAAACTCTTCTTCACTAATTGCGCCTTCTGCGAAAGAAATTACGAATGAGTCTCGTATCTTGACTTCACCATCCTCTGTCTTGTTGCCCGAACTTAAGGTGAAATTTTTCGCGCCCTTTCACCGTCCTGGTCCCAGGCCGCCCGTGTACGCTTCCAACAGTCCCAACCGACCGTAATGTACCTATTGACTCCTGTGTTCGCTGGAAATAGTTCCTTCTGGGTCATTTGTTGCTGCCATTTCTTTCATTTTATATTGCTTCCTTACTTCAGCGACTGTGTTTTTGATATAAGCGTTTACATTCGCAAACATTGATTCGTCCCAGTACTCCCCAGAATGAAGACAAGAGTATTTCAACTTTGGCTCACTATTCGCGAGTGATTTTCTTCATTTTCTTGCAGAATTTAAAAGAGCAGATAAAATTTGAAAATGCGAAAAGAACTTTGGGATCTCCTTTCTACGGTGGCCCAGAAGGCTCAACGCAAACAAAAAATATACTGCAGCAAATAAAAAATATACTGCAGCAAATAAAAAAATCAAAACGCAAAGAAAAAAGTACCGCAGCAAATAAAAAATGCAACGCAAACAAAAAATACTGCAGCAAATAAAATATGCAACGCAAACAAAAAAAAAAAGAAAACGCAAACAAAAAAAATTGGAACGCAACGCCAAGGAAGACTGGGTAATAGTTCTTAGTTTCCCGCCAACACTCGTTCCATCCTTTGCTTGTTCACCTTTCCGAAACCATGTTTTGCAGCGAACTTATGACAGTACCATGCTGCTCCTTTAAAAAATCGATAATAACTCTATTTTCATACCCTTGATGAAAGTAATCTTCTATAATCCTACGCAGATCGCTTTCGTCGATAGCCAGAAGCGAGTTCCAGTTCATGCTGTTTTGGCGGGAAACTAAGAACTATTACCCAGTCTTCCTTGGCGTTGCGTTTCAATTTTTTTTGTTTGCGTTTTCTTTTTTTTTTGTTTGCGTTGCATATTTTATTTGCTGCAGTATTTTTTGTTTGCGTTTAATTTTTTTATTTGCTGCAGTATTTTTTTTCTTTGCGTTCTGATTTTTTTATTTGCTGCAGTATATTTTTATTTGCTGCAGTATATTTTTTATTTGCTGCAGTATATTTTTTGTTTGCGTTGAGCCTTCTGAGCCACCGTACCTTTCAAACACTAAACACTATTTTTTTCAAGAACAGTAAACATTAAAAAAATGGCTAATTTAACAGTAAACACTAAAAAATATGGGCAAATAAAAAAGTGGCCTAAGCTGCCTGCCTTGTCGCATTTCTTCACTATGGAGAGCGAGCCGAATTAACCGTCGAACTTTAAAAGCCCCAAACGAGCGATTTTGAGGCTTCCTGGCAGAAAAAAACACTTCCAAACGAGTAATGAACTATTAATCTTTATTCGGAGCTGAATTTTTTTGAACACTGACCACTAGGGACAGATTCTAGAGGCAATATATTTGAACTACATTCGTAACGGCTATGTAAATGCCACTGGAACCCATTACCATAGAAACCCGAAACCACAGATATTTAAGATGGTAAGCCTGTGGCGTGGGTCTGTAAGTTCGAGCGTAGAAAAGATGACACCATTTGTTAACATAGTCGACATATCCGCCATCTTCGACATCGTGGAAAGAAGCTTGCGCCGTTATTACGTGTCTGATGTATTCCCCATTGCACGTGACTGAACTTTGTGGAGAAACCCGACGGTAAACCTCTAGTTGGTCGCCCGACTAAAAAGTTTGCATACTCCATTCTGACGATTTTTAATGTCTTATTTCCACAACCTTTTACCTCCACGTCTTCTTTTAGTGTCAATTTAGTGGTGCAGACCAGCAGGGAAAATGTAGGCAAATTCAAACTGGAACGAATATCTGTTTGCATTCAAGGAATCTTAAGAACATATTTTCAAAGCAAATATTATCAGGATGACTCTTTAGAACAAAATAGCATGATAGAGGGATATACCGTCACTCCATTATGTGAAATCAGAAACAAAACTCAAAAACTCTGCGAAAGATTTGAGGTCAGAGACACTCATTGACTTCCCTCAAAGAAGGTAAAAACCGACCAAGGAGCCGACTGGGTCGGCTGCTACGTCAACAGACGTAGCAGCCGACCCAGCGCTACTGAATACCGATCAGGTATCAACAGAATGTTGACAAAGTGTCAGTGTATACTAAGTATCGATTAAGTGTCGATGATCATAGACATGTATTTTCCACATGACACCACACACCTATCCTCTTCTTGCTTCCCATTTTACTGAAATTAAGTGCTTCAGATGGACAATTAGTCACGAGATCAAATAAGATAGCGGATGATCATCACAGGGACCTTACAGTGGTACCTCGAAACTCAGGATGACCATACTTTAGCACGATAGGAGGTATAATGAGAACATCTTTCAATTTGATATTTGTAGATTTATTCATGGTTGGTAAGCGCGCATGGTTTTTACTTAAGCGATTCTTCACAATAAGTGAATAAAAATTGCACAACCGAACTAACATTGAAGCATTTTTTATTATATTAGAACTGAGACATTACAAATGTTTGTAACTTTAAACCACAGGCAACTGACCACAAAAGACAAGGAAGTCCCAAACTCGATGTCTCTTTTATTCAGACCCAATTAATACTGTCAAGACGCCTAAAATACTGACTTCGAATATGCTTAAATAGGCGTAATTGTACTTTTAAAATAATTCATCTCAACTGAAATGATTCCAGTGCCCGTTCAAAGAAATTTAGACTCAGTACGTTTGACAATTAAGGAGTTCCTGAAAATATTAGCTCACATAAGCTTACAAACTAACAAAACGTTCCCTGCTCTGAATCGGAATCGAGTACTTTTAGTCTTTTGCACCTCTTTGTGGACTTTATCTCAGCTTCTGGAGTAGCCGAGGTCGGTGATTAATTGAGGCTGCTGATAGACATATTGTATTGACCACCATAAATAACAGCACCGGCGGTAAAAAGCGATATTGCTCGCCGGCCATGTTGATAATCTGGGGCCGAACTACCTGAATGAACTGTGGCCGAAGAATATTCAGAAACTTGAGATAAATTCGAACGAATTTATAGAATTTGGCGCGCTGTTGGCCCATCCAATAACTGAAAGTAAATATCAAGTGACTCTATCTAGTTCTGAGAAGGGACCATTTCCTTCTCTTTGCCTTGAACCTGTCAACAAATCTAGGAAAATCTTATCAATTGAAACATGGTTGAGCTGTTTTCGCGTTTTTGTTGGAATATACACCAGCAGATTTCCTCATCAGGCCCCCGCCCCCATGAAATACGGGAAGGTGGTGCAAGACTTGGCATTCCGGGGCTTCCATTGGCAGTTTTTAAGACGAAAATTTTCGTTTTCTTCGGCAGACGCAGCCAGCGTCATTCCCTTGGAGCAGTATTCATCGGGAGTTGTGGATGCGAACACAACACTCCACCTTTAAAAAGTCTCAGTTCCAACCGACCTCTATGCAACCGAAAAGGCAAATCCTATTCTTCCTAAAGGGTACTGCTTTAAGTTTAATCGGGGTGTAGAGTGTGCTACTGGCTGTAATTTTAAACATCAGTGCTTTAAATGCGATGGTCTTCATCAAGCTAGCCGTTGTAATTTTACGTGCCCAAGGTAGACCCTCTGAAAAGCAGCCTCAGCCTTTCAAGCCCCTGCATGCCAAGCCCAAGCCCACACCATCGTAGTTTACCAACCCCTGTACAGGTTGATCGGTTAGAGTTTCTTCTTTCTGGGTACAGCCATTCCATAGCAGAATTTCTCTCAAAGGGTTTTAGAGAGGGTTTTCCACTGCATTATGAAGGTGTTAGAGTCTCGTCTGATGCTGCCAAATTACTTTCAGCCCGGGATAACCCAGAGGTAGTTGATGCCAAACTTAACAAGGAATGCGAGGCTGGTCGTTTGGCTGGCCCTTTTCATAAGCTCCCCTTTCGTCCATTTAGAGTTTCTCCCTTAGGTGTCGTGCCTGAGGGACGACACCTAAGGGAAGTTAGGTTGATACATCACTTATCTTACCCCAGGGGTTCCTCTGTTAATGATGGCGTCTCCCCAGAACATTGTAGTATGTCATATGCAACAATTTCTGATGCCATCCAGCATATTAGGTTGCAGGACCAGGGTGTATCCTTGCCAAAACAGACATCAAAAATGCTTTTAGGATTTAGGATTCCCATTCGTCCCCAGGATCATGGTTTGCTTGGTATCCGTTGGAGGGGTTTATATTACTACGACCGTTGCATACCAATGGGATGTTCTAGTAGCTGTAGAACCTTTGAGACCCTGAGTTCTGCTGTAGAATGGATTGCCCGGGGGAAATTGAAAATTGACCACATAATTCATTTGCTTGATGATTTTCTTATTATTTCCCCTTCCCAAAAGCTATGCCAGGGCCAGTTGCAGTTATTTCTTGACCTTTGCACATACCTTGGCATTCCGATAGCACCAGAAAAGACTTGTGGTCCTGCTACCACACTTTCATTTGCTGGCATCGAACTAGATTCTTTTTCTTTTGAGGCCCGTCTACCTCTGGACAAACTTGAAAAAATGTATTGGCACTATTTCGGACTTTTTAACACGAAAAAAAGTTACTTTAAAGGAAGTCCAGTCCTTGACGGGTTTGCTGAATTTTGCCTGTTCTGTGGTTGTACCAGGTAGGGCCTTTTTACGCCGCCTGATTGATCTCAATCTTGGGATCCGGTTCCCATACCACTTTACACGGCTAACTAAGGAGGTTAAATTAGATTTGCAGCTTTGGCAATCCTTTTTGACCAATTTTACTGGCCGAACTTTCTTTCTTGAAGACACTTGGTCTAGGTCTGACAAACTTCAGCTTTATACAGATGTTGCAGGAGCATTAGGCTTTGGTGCAGTTTTCGGCAGCAAATGGTGCTATGGGAAATGGCCTGCACATTGGTTACACAAAAATATTTCTTTTTCGGAATTTTACCCAATTGTGCTAAGCTTACACCTTTAGGGGCATGAGATGCAAAACCGCTGTATTCTTTTTTCACCGACAATGAGGCCCTCGTCCATGCTATAAATAAGCAGTCATACAAAGATAAGGCCTTAATGTTTTTTATGCGAGCACTGGTCTTGGTTTGTTTACGCAAAAACGTCCTTTTTAGAGCAAAACATGTCCGGGGAGTGCATAACACTCTTGCGGACTCTCTCTCCCGGTTACAGGTCGAGACTTTCCAACGTTTAGCACCATCCCATATGGAACACAGCCCAACAGACATTCCTATACATCTGCAACCTCAGAACTGGCACCCGTAATGTCTTCGCTTTTGAGATCCAACCTTCAACCTTCGTCGCTTCCAACTTATCAACATGCCTGGAAGCTTTTTCATTTGTTTTTGCATGTTACATTCCCTGGTGTTTTAACAAGTTTTCCAATTTCCCCTTCCATCTTAGCCCTTTTATTGCTTACATGTATAACCATCATTATGCTCCTTCCACTGTGCCTACTTACGTCTCTGCCTTAGGCTATTGTCACAAGTTATCAGGGTTTGCGGATCCCACTAAGGTCTTTTTTGTCACCCAGATGCTCAAGGGATATGGTAAACTTGGTTCTCGTTTAGATAGTAGGCTGCCAATCACTCTGCCCATACTCCATAGGCTTTTAGAGTCCACCATTCATCTTTCTCGTTCACCTTATGAGATTTGTCTGTTTCGTGCAATGTACTCGTTTGCATTTTTTGTCTGCCTGAGGATTGGTGAAATCCCCTTGTCCGGCTCCATGGGGGTGGATCTCCCCTGCAGCTTCATCAGCTGGTGCAGTTGGTGGATAAGAATCAAAAAGTTGTGGCCCTGAAGTGCACTTTTTGGATTTTAAGCATAACTATAGCCAGCGACCCTTTTCTTTGGTGATTAACCGTCAAATTCAGTTTTGTCCAGTGCATCTGATGTTGGAATATTTGTCTGTTAGAGGGCGTACGCCAGGCCCCCTTTTTATTTTAGCTGATGGTCCCGCTGTCAGTAGAACTCAGTTTACCGACAATCTCTCCATTGCCTTTAAATATTGTGGTCTCGATCCATCTAGATACAAGGGTCACAGTTTTCGGATAGGGGCTGCTTCTTATGCTGCATAGGCTGGAATGTCTGATGCCCGGATCAGGGCTTTGGGCCGTTGGAAGTCCAATGCTTTTCAAAAATATATTCGGATTCCTTCCTTATCATCTTATTTTCATCTCGTATTTTCATATGTACACAGGTGGCTTGCTGGGGAAGTTACTTGGGCTGATCATTCGACTTGCAAGGGCAGTGGTTATGATCAGCCTCAGAGTTGTGGATATATACTTAGGCTTAATCTTACTGTAGGATATAGGGCAGACTAGCAAGGACAGCAATCACTCTGGGCGTGTTTTGGGCCCTCGCCCTTTCTGGGCCAGGAAAAAGTTTTCCAGTGTAAGTTTAAGTTAAGTTGGAAATTATAAAAGTTCTTATTAAAGCGTCTATGGGCCTTTGTTCATAGCCAATTAACTCCAACCTTGAGTTTGTGATTGTCTTAAGGCCCAGTAAAGCAAGCTTCAGGATATGCAGCACTATTTTTAAGAAGTTGTGGTTTTAAAAAGCGGGTAAAGCATAAAAAGCGATATTGCTCGCCGGCCATGTTGATAATCTGGGGCCAAACTACCTGAATGAACTGTGGCCGAAGAATATTCAGAAACTTGAGATAAATTCGATTTCTTTTTCCACAGAATTAATGCCTGCACACCTTGAAGCCATGATTGGTAAGCAGGGAACGTTGCAAGCATTCACTCTCACCTACTTCGCATGGCTGCCCAAAAAGGGCGATACGATACGATACGATACGATTTATCTCATTTATGAAAAAAAGAAATTCGTATCAGGTCATACGATATTTTTTACGTCCTTGGCGGCTTAAAGGAGTCAAAATCGAAGTTTCGAAGGCCGACACTGATCTGGTACTCAAACTTCGAATGAACGCGCAGGGGATTTCCACCCGTAAATATTGTAATCGTTAGAGCAATAAATGAGTTAAATGATCTTTTTGTGCTATTTCATCACTGTTTTAGTATTTATGAAAACAATCATATACCGCGCCACAAGGCGACAAGGTAAAGGATCAGCGCTTGTGTCATAACTGGAGAAGGTCAGAGTACGGGTACCCCGGTTTTGCAACTTTTGGAGCTCATTCGAAAGACCCTTGTTACAATGCCCCCAGATCTCGCTGCAGTAATTAAAGTATGGTTGAACTAAGGCATTGAAGACGGACTCAAGCGTGGTTCGGTTAACAAAAGGCCTACAACGTTTAATTGCTCCAATGCCCGATGCGGTTTTCTTGGCTATTTTTTCAATGTGCATATTCCATGAAAGGTTTTCGTCTATATGCACACCCAGAGATTTAACCGAGCTAACTTGTTTAATTAAGTCACCACCTATGATTAGTTTAGGGGAAGTATCGTAAGTACCTATCCTTTGCCGCGATCCAATTAACATGAATTCAGTTTTAGATCAATCTAGAGTCAATTTGTTTGCAGTGAGCCATGTATTAACATGATAGGTCGTGATTCATAACTTCATTGATCATTTCTATATTGTTACTGGCAAAGGTCAGGTGAGTATCGTCGGCATACATACGTGCAACTGTATTAGACAGGCAATTAGGAAGATCATTTATGTATAAAACAAAAATCAAAGGTCCTAGAATTGTTCCTTGCGGAGAACTTGGTTTGATTCAAGGCTCTCCATGGCAACACACATCACGAAAATTTGTGCCTCTTCATTTTACTACATTTATAATATTCGTCGGATCAGAAAGTACCTTTCACAGCAGTCAACTGAAACTCTTGTCCATGCATTCATAACGAGCCGCCTGGACTATTGTAATGGCCTCTTATATGGACTACCGGACTGCTTGTTGAATAAGCTGCAACAAGTACAGAATGCTTGTGCCAGACTTATTCTTAAAGAACAGAAATTTTGTCATATTACGCCCTTAATTTTTAAGTTACACTGGTTACCAATTAGATATAGAATTGAGTTTAAAATATTGTTAATTACTTTTAAGATTCTTAATTTTTTAGCCCCTTCTTATCTATCCTCTCTTATTTCCCTTAGACCCCCCTCCAAATATAATTTAAGAAATTCCAGCGATAAGCTTTTACTTAGCCATCCATCATTTAAATCGAAAGCTACACTGGGGGACCGTTCCTTTACCTGTGCTGCTCCGAAACTATGGAACGAACTACCGCTGGATATTAGGAGCGCAGGAACAGTAAATATTTTTAAAGCTAAACTTAAGACTCACCTTTTTCGTAGTGCATTTTTATAGCTTTTTTTTAGCCATTCTAAGTTTACTTTTAATTGTTTCTTAAAATTATTGTAAGTCTATTTTAATGGTAATTTTTAATCTTGTAATGCGCATTTGAACATTTTATGGAATTTGCGCACTATAAATTTTAATATTATTTTTTAATATTATTAACTTGACTAATTGAGAGCGAAGCATTTACGAAACATTGTTGATTGCGATTATCTAGGTATGACCTAAACCATTCATAAGCGATACCGCGGATACCATATTCGAATAATTTAGACATAAGAATTGTATGGTCAACGGTATCAAAAGCCTTTTTTAGGTCGAGAACAACAACTGCATTTATACTGCCTTTATCAATGTTGAAGGCCCAATTGTTTGTGACCTCCAACAAGGCAGTAACAGTTGAATGGAGCGAACGAAAACCAGATTGTTCGCTGGAAATCGTTTTCAGTGAGATAACCGTAAACCTGGTCGTAAATGATACGCTCAAACACCTTAGCTACTATAGGGACGATAGAAATTGGGCGATAATTGTTTAAGTCGGAGTGATCTCCCTCTTTGAAAAGTGGAATAACCTTTGCGCATTTCCATTCCTGAGGGAAAACACCTGATCTGATGGACTGATTAAAAATAGAACACATAGGATCAGCTATCAGATCGGCGCACTCCCTAAGAAGTCGCGAAGATATCATATCTAAGCCTGTGGCTTTCCATTTACAAAGCTTAGACAAAAGTGAGAACACTTTAGAAGGATTAATACATTTTAACTCAAAACATTTGTCTGTTCCCTCAAGGTAATGTAGGTGTGATGGCTATTATTAGAATAAATCTGGCTAGCAAGCTTAGGTCCAATAGAAGAAAAGCGATTGTTGAAGGCATCGGCCAGCTCAGGAGGGCCGTAAACAGAGTTACCATTGCTTTTGATTTCTTATATGGAAAAATTATTAGTTTTCCTCGACGTGAGCTCATTTACAATCCTCCAGGTCTGGCGTGAATTGCCTTCGTTTTCATCTAATGCCCTTTTATATTAGAGCTCTTTTGCTTTTTTAATTTCGTTATTAACTAGGTTGCGACATTTTTTAAACTGTAGCAAGTCATTAGCATCCTTAGAACGCGATGCTTTCAATTTAAGAATATCTCTGTCATGCATTCGTTTCTTTAAGTAAGGTGTAATCCAAGGTGACTTTGAGGCGCGCGCCCGTTTTACATGAAGTGGGGCATGCTTGTTTACACATTCCAGGAATAGTTGTTTCCATGCAGCCCACATTAAATTAGGATCAGAATAGCTTTCGATGCTACTCCAATCCTGTTGACATATATCGTTACGAAAGTGATCAGAGTTAAAATTCTTAAATTTCCTATATCTCAGGGTAGTATGCTTATTCGTTGTCGATTCTATAGAAACTTTACGAAAAGCGTAAACTAAACTGTGATCGCTGATGCCTATATGTGAGGCCCCTGAGCAGACGACCCTATCCGGAGTATTTGTAAAATTAGATCAATTAGAGTACATGATTTGTCGGTAATTCTAGTATGTTCGGTTATTAACTGGTCAAGGCCGTAAACTTCAGCAATATTAGATAAGATATTTGTACTTTTGTCAAACTTAGGCGCGGCCATATTACAATTCAGATCTCCTAAGACGTAATATTCGATATTTTCTGAGTCTAGTTTTCCAATACGTTCTTCAAATGGTCTAAAAAGGTCAATTGAAGAATCAGGGGGTCTATACCAGGTCATAACGGCAAACGGCCTTGATCTGGGCTTCTTGATTTCGACAGTCAGACTTTCTATGCGTTCACATATTAGATCAGAGCGAACAGAATAATTGATTTCGGAACGAATAAAAAAACAAACACCCCCTCCAGACCTACCGTTGGTAGAGCGATCGCTACGAATAGATTCATAGCCAGAAATATGAATTTCATTATCGCTTATTGTGTCATCCAATTTAATTTCATTTGTGGCTAAGATATCCATAGGTCTGCCGGAAAGCAAAATTCTTAGTTCGTCAATATGTGCAGAAAGACTATTGATATTTAGCGAGGCCAATTTAAAGCCCCGTTTACACGGGAGAATCTCGTGAGAAACGATTAGATTTCCAAGGTCGCGATTACGCTCTGAATTAAACGGACGGCGAGTAGGTCAACTACATTCATCTAACTTATTCGCGAAGTTGTTATGCATTTTGGCAATACCTGTCTCACCAAGATGAAGTCCTCCTCTATTTAAATCCGTTGAGTGAATGTCATCGTGGCGTATGAAGTGCCGCTGTCGCTGATTGCAGAATTTTCGAAGCCTTTTGTTGACTGCATCAACATCGCCGCTATCTGAGAGGTCCGATCTTGTGACCAGCTCTGATATTATTACTTGGGCGTCCGTGGAGCTTTCAATTTCCCTCACTAGGTCAACGATGTTATCGGCGATTTCGCTTGGGGATAGTTTTCCAAGGTCGTTAGTACCAGCATATAAAATGATCTGGTCCGGCTTCTTGTCCAGTGTTGGTTTCACATAATGTGACATATCCCTTGTTGTAGCTCCCGCGAAGGACTTTACAACAACCCGGTGGCCGACTTCTTTCCCTAATTGCCACCCTTGAATGTTTCTGATAATAGAATCGCCAATAATGACGGTGGTCGGCGAGGATCTCTCTTGGTTGTGGTTAAGAGTATAAGAGCTGTTCTGAGAACTCTTGTTTGGCGGCTTTTTCTTGCTCGATTTGCTTTGGCGATTCTTCGTTGTTTTGGAAGATTGAGATTAAGATGATCCATTGTTTTGCTTTGTGTCCGCCCTTGTATCCGACCACTTTGTATCCGACACCTTAGGATCAACCGAAAGCGACTCTTTAAAAGCTTCTTTGCTGTCAGGCCGAAAGTTATATAAGTTCAAGTTCTGGGAGGGGTCGATGGTGGTTAAGGAGCGCGTAGTCTAGCGCTATCGCTATGAATAAAATTAAACCACACGCCAGAAAAAAAAAGGATGCAATATTGATTCGAATCGAGGAAGCTATTTTTCTCCTTCAAATGCGTGACATGCTTTCGGTTCTCTAATAAAACTGTTCCCCTAAAAATCTTCATACCTTTACTGTAGCTTGGATGTAACCGTTTGTGCTACCTATGGAGTGACCAACCTCAAAGCTCAAAATGTTATTGCAAAGGTTATCTATAAGAAAAAGTGGGGGACATAATCAAAGTGGCGATTAGCCGCTGTACACATTAAAAGGAAGCAATAGGACCAAGAGAGGGGGTATTGGTCCCGGCCTTGGGATTTTTTAATCTACCAAGGCTATCGACGGGTACTCCATTTATTTTCTATCGTAGTTGTTAGCAGTCTTCCTTTAAGCCTACTTTTAAAGTTACTTGCATTCATTATCACACACCTTCTGGAGATGAATGTTCAAGCATACAAAAAGTCAATAAACGTTCATAAAATAGTATCTCGGTGTAATGCCTGTTCTTTTCTCCATGTTTCACACTGTAATTAATTGTATTTTTAACTAATAACTGTATTTTTCTCAGTATTGTACTCTGTTCGTCATATACCCAATTGGTTGTTGACTAAATTTGTTTGGTCACGTGGTTGTAGAGTAACTCGATTCGTTCGTTGCGTTTTTAAGAACCCCGACTCCACCAATGTCCAGTCGTCTTTACTCCATCGTTATCAATAACGTATCAAGTCAATGTTGTAAAAAGAAGTGTTTGTTAATCGTTTGACTGTGGAGTTAGAGTCATTCTTAGTTACAGAGTCAGCCTTTCAACCAGAGATCACGCATTTCCACTGCTATACTACCAGTCTTTACATTACATCTTAAGACACGTTACCATCTTCAATTACGCACTGCGAAAATGAAAATGGGTCCGAATCTCGTACACGTGGCTCATGAATTAAGTTACACGATTGTATAAGATGAGACAGAGTTATGAGAAAAAACTTTAAACACTTGAGATAAAACATGAGCACATCGAGGACTTAGCGCTTTCCCAGGGATAGTTCTATCTGTATTAAGAAAAAGAAAACCCCTGACTCACTATTTCTGTCATGTTATTGTCACGACACGGGTGAGCGTTTTGGAAGTGTGCTGCTAAGCTTAGGTCAAAGATAATTACCAATAATTCATTGATTACTCTTTTTCCACCAAAATGGAAACACGAGAGTAGGAACTTTTGAAGGTCATTGACTGATTTATTAAATTCAATTATCTCAGTTATGTCAGCATTAGCGGCTTGATCCGTCAGTACAAACATTTTTTAAACTTTAGACGTACGAGAATAATCATGTACTTTGCAAAATTTGTGTAATTGACTGCTGCATATCTTTAACCTCACGTAGGAAAAAAGGAAAAAAAAAGAAAGGAAACCTGCCGTCAAAAATAATATATTTTAGGTATTTCGTTTCGATGCACGAGTTTAAGGGGTTCGTTATCACTTTCAAGCAGAATAAAATTATGTAAAGAAAGATTATCGCGTTGCAAAGAAAACGCAACAATATGAAGCGTAAAACTTTGAGCTAGCGTGCATAATAATGAGATATCAAAACACTTGTACTCACGAATAGGCCACGCCCCAAGCTTTTATATTTATCCCATTTTGTTCGATAAAAAACTGCGGCACGTCCAGGGTAAAAATACGGTAATTTTACGATGTCCTTCCAATATTGTCTGACGTACCCTTACATGGCCAGTTGACTATTAACATTAAAAACAATTGACATTAATTGACAAATGGTAAAGGATGACTTTTAAAACGGTATTTATTAAAAGTCCGGTAAACTAACAGCTGAATATTTCCGAGGATGATGGGCAAATTGAAGTAAAAAACTTCATCTGTGCCCAGGCCAGTAACGTTGCGTTAAAATTCTGACTAATGCGATTTACGCAGCCGAACCAGGAGCGAAATTGCTCGGGTAATTGCATAACAAAAAGAAAGGTCAAATCTAATGAAACCTGTAAAACTTCAAACCAAGAAAAATCAGCCGAATTAAACCTGCAAAAGCCTCAAAACATGTTAAATCAGTTGCCAAATGTGTAAAATATAGCAAGTTGGCAGCCGCACACATACGCAAAAAGAAACTTGAAGACGAGAAATGACATTGCTCATGTCGCGCGACAAAAGAGATCTCTACATCTATGAGTGGGCCTATTTTCACTGTCGAATTGTAGACTTTAGAGCCTGTTTCTCATACACCACCATACAAAAATACAATAAACTCTATTTATATTCCAATTGAAGGTAGGAATTCATGCTAATATCTCCGAATAATAAAGAATAACTGAAAATCCTAAAAAAAAATAAACACTACAATACGTAGGTAATGTATCAATTATTAATCGGTATTATTCCATATTATTCAGTAATTTTATAAAGAGGACTAGCAATAAATACAATAAAATTATTCAAACTTAGGGAAGAAAAATCAACTGCGAAAGGTACAGCAGTCAGACCATAACTAGCGGTATTTACTCCAGGTATCATAAGAATGTTATCTCCAAGCAAACGAATGGTATAATTTCGCAATGTAAATAACTTAGAAAATTTATTCAGGAGCCGGCCCATGTAAAACCCTATGTCCAAAAATTAAAATATTATGAATTCCTCTATTATACAGAGTGGTACGATTTATGCGCTGCAATAACCACCAGATATATGAATCGAAAAGATAGCACGACTTTTGCGACAGCTTCATACTCAAAGTCTATTCTATAACGTCTTACACAAAGTAAAAAATTGTCTAACAAGGTAAACTGGTCCAATCAGCTGGACTAGGGAATATGGTCCAATGGTTAAAATGATCCAACACACTAATAAGTTCAAAGTACTAAAATGGTCACACCAGTTAAAATGGTATAACTAGAGAACGTGGCTCGGACGGTTGAAATGATCCATCCAGTTAAAACCGTCAAATCAGTTGAAATTGTCCAACTAGTCCTAAACAAACCGGTGGCAAGTTCCCACTGCACATAATTATCCAGCTGCTTAAAATGGTCAAACTAGATAAAATGGTCCAACTTGCTAAAATGGTGAAATTGGTTATGGAGGGGGTAGCCAGATAAAATGTTCCAACAGCGTAAAATTGTCTGACTAGACTGGATGATCTAACTGCGTAAGACAGTATAGATATGCATATATGCACGATCCTTCGCAGTAAAGCACTATAAGAACAAAGGGACCGCTTGGAACGAAGCGACCGGATACAATTTTAACCAGTTAGATCACCACCACCAGTCGAACCAGCTTCTTTAGTTAATCCGTTTTAATCGGATTAATAGACAGTACATTGTTCAAATAGTGCTTTACTGCGAAGGATCGTGCATATATACATAAGACAGTATATTTAGATAAGCTAATTCAACCAGTAAAAATTGTCAAACCCATAAAAAAAGGTCCAAGTGGCTAAAATGATGGAAGCCTAGAAAAATGGTCCAATCGCTTGAAATGGTCTTACTAGAGAAAGAAATCAAACTTGCTAAAATGGTCAAACTTGTTGAAATGGTCTTAATATGGTCATACTAGTGAAAATGGTTTAATTACACGGAATGATCCATTAGGGTCTAAGCGATACAAATAATTTAGCTAGATAACTTGTTCCACCTGGTCGACACGGTAAACGGTCCATGGGGTTGAAATGGTCTAACAAATGGTCTCACCGATTAAAACGGATTAACTAAAGAAGCTGGTTCGACTGGTGGTGGTGATCTAACTGGTTAAAATTGTATCCGGTCGCTTCGTTCCAAGCGGTCCCTTTGTTCTACAAAATAGTTGGTTCGCTCCACGAAAGAGTCACTTTGTTCCACAAACAAATCGCTGGAAATGACAGAAGTCAAAAAAGGTCAAAGTAGCTAGAACATAATAGCGAATATACCTGGTCTTGTTGTGCAATTCAAATAGCAAATACAACTCGCCTTGTTGTGCAATTCAAATTTGCCGTTTGAACACTCGCCTCAATCTCTTATCATGCGATCACCCAGCAGACCGTACAGTTGATGTTTCTTCCTTAAAAACTTTACTTTCATCATTACTTTACCTTTTTATCATTAATGCAGTTAAAACTTTAAACCCCTGCGAAAACGTTTTGTTTTCCTTTTGTAATATTATCCTCTAAAATTCACGCACAAAGATTGATATTTTTCTCACCTTTAAAACCACGCGTGATATGTGAACATATGCTAATTAGAGGTGAGACATTTTCTTTAATAAACAAGCAAACAAACAAACAAACAGGCAGAAAGACAAACAAACAAGCAAACAAACAATACCAATCTTCAATCAAATCGCTCGTTTTCTTGGAAGTTCAACGGTTCGATCCGGGGGTTGTGTACAAAAGGATCACTTTATTAAGAACAACTAAGAGTAGCTTAATCAGTCACACGTGTTTCAATCCACAAATGATTTATTCACGACGTCTTCGAGGTGCACTTTCTGCAAACAACAAGTTCGACCCCATCGAGAAAATCTTCAATGCGATGATTGTCTCCGCTGGCAACACCTTAGGTGCGAGACGGGCGTATCGCAGTCCGATTACTGGCGGTTTTTTAATGGGCACAAGAAAAGTAAATGTCAATAAGCACGTAGACAAACAAACGGCTCCTTTAGGAGCCACCAAATAAATAAAAGCAATGAGGAACAGTTATCCTAGCTAGTAAGACACGATTAGCACTGGGTTCCAGAAAAATTCAAAATGTCCTACATATCTGTTGTATGAATTGAACGGCAGACCTTGGTTAGAATTTAAGTCCCAACTTTGGAAGAGAAACTAAAAAGTAAAACATTGTGAATGTACTGTAGAACGAAGTGACCCTTTCGTGGAACGAACTAACTATTTTGTGGAACGAACTGACTTGTGACCGTTTGATGGAACGAACTGACTTGGAACGAAATGACCATGGAACGAAGCGACCGTAAACCGTAAAATGGTCCACTTGATTAAAATAGTTGATCATGTTCAAATGACTTACCTGATAAAAATGGTCAAAGAAAAAGAGATGGAACTAGTTTAAATGGTTTAAAACGTCGTAACTTAAGGAAATGGTCCAACTGGTTAAAGTGATACAACTCGTTAAAAGGGCCAAAATAGAAAAAATGCTCCAACCAGTTGAAATGGTCTAACTTGTAAAATAATTCAACCAGTTCAAAGGGTCAAATCTAGTAAAATGCTCATGGTCAATCTGGTTAGATAGTCTTAGTAATTAAAATGGTCCAACTGTTTCAAATAGTATAATAAGATAAAATGGTCCAAATGGTTAAAATAGTCCAATGGGTTACATTGGTATAACTAGATAAAATGGTCTTACTGATTAAAATGATCCAACTGGTTCAAATGGTAAAACTGGTTAAAATGGTTGAACCAGTTAAAATGGTCTACCTTTATGAAATGGTCCAACTGGTTAAAATGGTTCAACCAGTTAAAATGATTCAACTGGTTAAAAGGGTCAAACTGGTTAAATGCTCTAACTTGACGAAATAATCGAAGTGATTAAATGATCCACAAAAACTCTTAAAATTGTCCAACTTGTTAAAATGGTCTAACTGATTCAGGTCAGACGGTGTGCCTGGCATAGGATCATGGGTAAAAATGTGAAACGGCTCATTACATCCTCGATACGGTCGCGTGAACATCTCCGAGTGTAGTATAATACACAAGAGTTAGTATATTTCAGTAGTTTTGGAATGGGAATTAAAACCCTTCTTCCATTATTGAAAGCGGCAACAGAAAAAACCAATTTGCAGTCTTTAGAAGGCCTCGTAGCCGCAGTCGATGCCTCTTGTTGGCTTCACAAGGCAATTTCTTTGAGTTATCAGCAACATGGCGACGATCGACGGTGAGGACATGGCTTACGTGAGTTTGTGTTTGACACTTTCTTTCGGATTTCCCCGTATCATTGATTATTTTTCATTTTCTATAGAGTTCAGGATATTTTCTCATCATATCTGGAGTTACTGGACCGAAATGATATTACTCTGTTGATAGTTTTCGGCGGCCTTCCATTACTGGGAAAGAAATAACAGCAGAGAAAAGAGCAAGGTACAAACTATTTTAACCAGAAGCATATCACCTAGGTTATGTATATGCTTCTGTCTAAACCGATTGTTATAAATATTGCACAGCTTTATGCCTGATTAGCAGTGCTATAACTATAACCCCTTACTACTTTTGTTGTAATGATTGTCTTACATGTTTTGAATTCAGGCTTAGGGCAGAAAATAAAGAGGATTCAGACCTTCTTGCATATGGATGTAAAAAAGTGAGCTTACAAGTAGTGTATGTTAAACTTCGTAGATCTCCCTCACTTCCTTTGTTTTTATTCCCTATTTCGATTTTCGCATTTATTATTTACCTTCTTCATTTCTTCTACATTTACATTTACATTTTTTAATTTATATAGCGCAGACTTCTATGTGGATATATTCAGTCGCGCTTAACAGTATCGTAAGGTTGAGATCGGACGTCTGCATTTTTATCAGGCGTCTCTGGCAGCCGCTTCAGTCCGTGTAGCGATCTCACCTTCCCACCCATCCCACCCCGGGGAGGACATCCACTACACAGTAATCTCGTGCATGGGAAATTTACGTGTCCTACCCATAACCCTGCAGGAGACGGGACCTACGGCTTCACGTCTTATCCGAGATGACGAAGCAATGTGAGTGAGGCGTCTTTCTTAAGGACACAACGTCACGCCCCAGCCAGGACTTGAACCCGGGCCAACCGACCCAGAGTCCAGCGCACTGACCACTCTCTAAATAAAGCAATCCAAGCATGCATTCTTGCACATCCATGCAAATAAGCAAACACAATAGATTATGGGTACACCTGGATTCAGGTGATTTAACTGATTTAAAAGATTTAGTTACTTTAAATGCTCTTACATGATAGAATGGTCCAACCAGTAGAATGGTCTAACTCAAAATGGTCCAACTAGATAAAAAATGGTTAAAATGGTCAAAAAAGATACAGTGATCCAAACGGTAGTAAATGGTGTAACGAGAAATAATGGTCCAACTGATTAGAATTATCTTACTGGATAAAATGGTGCAACTGCCCAAAATGGTCTCAGTTGAAAATTGATGATGTGGGTTCAACTTTATAAAATGATCAAACTGGTAGAAGTTGTGTAAGTAGAGAAAATGGTCCAACCAGCTAAAATGGTTAAACTTAGAAGATAGTCCAACCTGTTAAATGGTCTTACTAGGGTAAGTGGCCCAACCGGGTCAAATTATCCAACTGGTGAAAATGGTCAAACTGGTTAAGAGCGAAGGCTGATAGTTTCGAAAGAAACTGTTTGGGGCTGCGTCGGTGGGAGTAACGAAATAATTTGGATATATCAACAAAGTTGAAATGGTAAATTGGCCACCGTAATGATTACAAAAGCTGACGTTTCGAGCGTTAGCCCTTCGTCGGAGCGAAGGGCTAACGCTCGAAACGTCAGCTTTTGTAATCATTACGGTGGCCAATTTACCATTTCAACTTTGTTGATATATCCAAATTATTTGGTTAAGAGCGACTTTGTGAATTGACCGTGTGAAGATCGAAAAATATGGCACATGGTGGAAAAATTGGAAACCTTCATATTTTGCCCAGAGAAACCTTATAGAAAACATAGAAAAGTGGTAAGTTTTTTTCCCCCAGATTTGCTTCTTTATCCTAGAAAATTCACGAAAACTAAAACGAGCGTTGGTAGCCGTAAAATGGCGGAAATCGGTACCCCGAGTAGAGGCAAATGAACTTTGCTCATGAAAAGCGCAAAAGAAAGCGAACTCGTATCAATTTCATAAATTTTCATAGGAAGGATAGAGGTATGGTTTAAATTTAAAACGGGACCATTTCAATTCATTTGGAGCTTACGGAACGCTTTTGAAAATCACCAATATTTCAAAATCCAAATATCGCATTTTGTAACAAATTTTCAATTATCATTTTTCCCATGCAGTATAACTCAGAATCGGTTCATATTAAGCTCATGATAAGTGGAAATAGTGTTTTTTTCGAGGTTATAAAAGTTAGTTTGGGGCTTTTTATTTTCACACGGAAAAACCAGGCTAAACATTGTCAAAATCGCAGCAACGGCATTTACGTCACGACATAATCTAATTAGGCACCCTGTGGTTAACTCCAGAATTCCAAGCACATTTTAATAGTTAGCACCGTTTTCGATCAGTTTTTAACAAACTTGTCGATGGAATAATTTTTCTTATCAGTAAGTCATCGCTGTGAGACTTGTTAACTTCGCAGCGGGGATCTCATGCAGAATTGAAAGTAACTGAGTGATAGCACATACTTAGGAGAGCCAATAAGCAGAACACACACAAAAAGCAAATAGCTATAGCAGAGCAAAGGAAAGAGAAGAAACGATTATCATAAAAAAAAAATTTGGAAAAGGATCAATAGTCAGAGTAAAGACGAAACAGAGGCAAAGTACAAAATGATTGAAATAGAAGAAGAATACCAAGGTGAACTAGAACTGACGATAAATGTTTAATGAACGGTGTGCTATTTGAAATCACCAATACAAACAAAGAATCATAGCTGAGTTAAGAAAGCTCTTCCTAATTAAGAGTTCCTGGACACCTAAGGGCAGTCAGCTATATCGATGTTGAGGCCATGATAGATTGAATTTTAGATCGAGCGCCAATTCTTAACGCACCCTCCAGCAATCGGACTAGATCACCTGTTTCGGCATCCTTGTTCTTTGGGCGTTGGATGAAAGAGAGGGTCACAAAGATGCGATGCATTCTACTAGGGTTATCCAGTCACGCTAAATGAATAACGCGCTAGGCTGATCACAGAATTAGTAAGGTATTTTTAGAACAATTTTCTAATCAGTTAAACTTTTTTAGGTTTTCTTTAAAAACTATTATTTAGAGGAAGTTTTCCAAAATGTTGCAAAGCGCCGGTCTAGTCAAACTGCCAAAATGATGGCACTGCACGTTATTCAAGATTTTCTTTAAATTTGTGGTTTGCTTGCAGAGACTTCATGAGACAGCCTTCTTTATTTCGGAGGCTGTGCTAAGGAAGACAAATAAGCCGTTGCCTCACTGAATAACTTCTAATTAACTTAGCGCGAGGGCCATACTGAGGATTATTGGCCTGAAATCGAGGCAATACGGAACGAGCGCAGCGAGGTCCGTCAGAAACGACCGAGGGCCATTATTCCCCAATACAGCTCGAACAAGTGATGATGTTACTAAGTATTTTATTATATGGAACTCAGGAAAACATTTTATTAAATTTTTAATTTTCCGGCTTTCGCGAGCTCAAATACACGGCTTATGATCGCTTCCATGGGTACGGTCCGTGCGGCAAAATCCCGGTCAAGTAAGAACTAATCAGAACGCTCGGATTTTACCACAAGACTATCCTGCCATATAATAAGTTGTTACAACCTTCAAGCTCGAGGTATTTTAATCAAGATTTTATTTTCTCACTGAGTTGTTTTGTTTCAAAATACATGTCCTTGCAACCTTTTTGCCTCGTGCTTGCGTTTTTCTGCTTGAAATTCATTGTACAGAAAGAGTCACTCATGATCCCAAGTTTGTCTTTTTTATGTACGTGTGGTCGTTAACTCAATCGAATTGTTTTTGCTTAGCGTACTAGCTGACATTCCTATTTTTAGATTTTGACGTTCAAAAAATGTTGAATAGGTGTCAGTGACGTTATACAACGATTAATTCGCAGCTTCACATCTGGAGCAACCCACAGGCTTTTGACTGTCGTCCTTTGAATCTTACCAAGGTGGGGAAGGGAATTTGAACCGGAAGAGTCAAGTCCATCCAGTGGGAAAACTAGTGGTTTACCTTTTAATATGGAGGCACTTAAAGCAATGGCTCAGAAGATAGGATCTACAAGGTCTAGGTTTTGAAGCTTGAATAGTCACAGCAAATGCTGGTCAATAATTAAAAAGTCACGGTCGTCACCGATCTTGCCTTTTACAGCAGATGTGACTATCAAATGAGGGTCTCCATGGGAAGATGGCTTTCACGGCTAACGGTTGAAATTTTGGCCATTTTATATGGCTAATGCTAAGTTTTTAACGGTTAACTTTTTTTACGACTGATGGTTAAAATTTGTCAATTTTTACGGCTAACAGCTAATTTTTTGGCCGTTTTAAGGCTAACGGTTAACTCCTTTGAGACCCACTAAAATTTTGCACTTGGGCAGGGCATTGGAGCATGATTTTGATCGGTAAATCCAAAAAGACTGCAGATTTAGTATCTAAAAGTCAACGATCAAGCTTCTACTCAGTTAATGTTAATCTTAGTGTGTGCAAGGGTGACGTACTTTAGAGAGAGTACTTAGGGATACCATTAGCGATAAGGGAACAAACAATGTTAAAGCTTTGTTGAAAAAGTAAATACGACATGCAGCAGTTGCAATAACAGTGCAGACCCTTGGTACCTCTTCGTTAAGGCGAGTCTGGCTATCGTTTGAGCAAAATTTAACAAATTGATGAACTAAAAAAGGAGGTTACAATAGGGGTGACAACTCTAACAAGGCCTGTTTAGGGAGAAAAACAAAAGAATCGAGAAGACTCGGGATTGTTGATGGGAAATATGACATAGTTCTCGGATACGCAGAAAAAAAGAGCAAAGTTTTGACATTTTACAAGAATGTCACCGAAACACTCGGAAGGATCTTCAAAATTTCCGGGAGGACTCAAAGTTCCACATGGTGTTGCTCAAACAACGTTTGTTAGAATTGTCACTCCCATGATTTAACTCTTTCGGCACAGTGCCCCATTATGTTAAAAAGAACAAAAAAAGCACTACTCTAAAATTCGTACGTCCTTGCTTCTTAGACTAGGTATCCAGTCCACATCATCTGGAAACTGAACAAGATAGCCCCTAAATTTGTCATATTCCATAACAGTTCCACATATCCATCCAAGATACTTTGTTTCCCCATCAACTTTCTCTTCATATTCCACTTCAACTCTCTTTCCAATCATTGCCTCTCCCAGCTTTTTCCTGGATGACCTTGCCTTGAGTCTTGCCCTTTTATCAGGTGGTGTTTGGTCCAAATGCACTTTAGGGTCATTTTGCGAGCCAGAGGTTCCTCTCAAACTAAGGCGAGATCGCTTCCTCTTCTTCTGCCTCTTCTCTCTCTCTTCCTGGCTGCTGGTTTCGTAGCTGATATTAATGCTTTGTTCGTAAGCTACAATCTTCACGGCATGTAGCCGGTCTTCCAAGTAGATATTCTTCATCAATACTGAGATATTGCTACATCCCTCACCGATGGACTGGCGGTTTAAAGACTCAACGGGATTGTTGGTATTCGCTGTAGATTCCCAGTCTTCAGTATCACGTAGAGTGAATGCCTTACAAAACATCTTAAGAATTCGGTGCCTAGACCACCATTTCACCCAGTGAGCAGATTTCGACCAGTGACGGTTATTAATTTGATTGGAAATTGCAGCTAGTTGTGGGGAGAGCAGATGTTTAGCATGAATCACGCTCCTCTTGCCACAAAGAACGTCAAATGGTAGCCTAACATCAGCCTGTTGATCAACGTCTTGGATGGCATGACCTAAGTGGCGAAAGATGCTATGCTCTTCTTTGCTTTTAGTCACGATATCGCTGACACGGTTCCCTGAAGTTTTCCAATGAACCGTGCAGCCACGCATGATCTTCTCTGTTACTTCCGTTCCCATGCTTCTTTCAAAACCATTGTACTCGGCCTGGTCAAAATCCACCATTATCTGGCGAAGGTTATGACCATTTTTAAAGGAAGGGTGGATTTTTCTGACATGGCCAAATACTTCGGATGTGGTTGTTGCATAAGCATCGCCATCCTGCTTATTCAGAAGAACTCTGGCCACTGCGTTCTAACTCAACGTTATTTCGTTGAATGCTGCCATATTTAGGAGGTATGGGAATCCGCTATTATTTGTGTACGTTATGTCTACGTATAAATCCTTGCTGTCCTTCAACAGCTCTGCTTAATATGGCGCAAGGAAAAAGGCAAAATTTCTTGATGGTGAAAGCAGATATTCCCTACCTTCCATTTAGTATTTCCCCATTTTTTCATTTACTTTAACGAGAAATTCTCCATCGACAGAGTCGTGCCGATTCTCGTACTCCTTCCTGAAGTCTTCAAACTGCAGCACTTGTACTAAAGGTATGATATTTGGGTTAAGTCTAGATCTTTCTTCTAGTACCATCTGCCTCTCTCTCCTAATCCTGCTTGGATTTGATGCTGCAGGGGATTTTTCCACAGGAATGAAACCAATTCCATGACCTTTCTGAAGTTGTTTCGTGGTGAGGGAGCAATCCTTTTTAACTGCTGTTTGGATGTCGAGTTTTACAGTTTGCGATATGACGCGAGGTGCTGGTTTCATGTGGTTATGAATTGTTCCCGGTAGGCACCCAATCCACCTTCTTCCTTCAACCGGCCACACATATACAATTTGCGCGGGACAGTTACCTGTTACCTTTAGGGTGTGTTCTGCGGCATGTTCTTTGCATTTGCTACGCCGTTGTCGGTTGCTTACAGTGCATATTTTTACGCCCTCGCAAAATGCACGCCTGACCCATACCTCGGTGTTTACGTTATCTATCTTCAAATGCACCTTTTGAGTAGATGTCCCTCTCCTCGTTAATTGACAATCATCCCACATAAAATGTGGTCTTTGGCAAGATCCAATACCGGTTTTCTTTGGATCAGGGCAGTGTCCAATTTGGTCAGAGGGGAAATCGAAACCGGGGTATTCGTAGGCAGATTTTTCTTTGACTGCAAACCAGTTCGTGGACTTTGCCAGTTGCTCTCTTATCCTCGGCAAGTAGTGTTTGTTTCTGTACGCAGCTTCTTTTTCGTTATTAACTCTTCTGGCAACTACTCGCTTTTGTTTTGTATCCTCAAAACTGTCAGGATGAGGTACAAATATGTCATAATGATTCGAAAGGAATGCTACTCCTTGCTCTGTAACCGAATAAGATCGCGAGGCCTTTGTAAAGTTCTGTCCACGATTAATATTGAATGAAATTTTTATTAAACCAAAATATACAAGTTGGTGTAAATGCGTTGACCACCATTCCTTCTTAAGCAGTATACCATCCAGATGCGCTCCCTTGGAATAACTTTGCGATGCATCTAAGTGGTCTTGGATATCAGACGAGGTTATCCAACCTCTCTTAGAACCGCGCAACCAAGATATCACGTTTTCCTCGCTGACTCCAGACTTAATTATTGGTAGCTTTGCTATCTCTTCCAGTGCTTTAAGCAGAAGAGCGGCAGTTTCTTTACGGTTAAATTTCTTGGCTGATGAAATGTCACAGCTGGAACAACACTCACCACTAGCGGCCAACTCAAATACATTTGTGGACTCGAAATTCTCTAATAGACTCTTTCGAAGGCAAGTTCCAGCCAGAAAACCATACAGCCATTTCCAGCATTGTTCATATTCTGATTTCTTATCAAGGATTTCTTCCCGAGAGCATTCCTTTATCCAATAGATTAAACGCTGATCGTCGACGCTTTCATTTACCATAATAATACCGTCTGAAGACTCGCTGTTTCGACCTGCACGACCAAACTCCTGCATCAATACCGCCATATTTCGCATGCATCCAATTCGCAAAACAAGGTTAACGTGAGGGTTGTGGGTTCTAACTTCGTACGATTCAGTAGCGACAAGGACCTGAAATTCTTTGTTTCGAAATTCGCTGTCCGCTTTGTTCTTCGCTTCACTTGGCATCCCGCCGTGGTACGCTTTTACTTCTTTTAACCCAGCTTTTATCAAACCCTTGACAAGACGTTCGACATCAACCTTAAAATCCATGTAAACAATGGCGTAGTCATCCTGTATAGTGTCCACTAAAGTTTTGGCAACGCCATCCCACGTATCATCGCGTTCTCTTCTATGGATGGTTTGATACTGCTCAATGTTCAATTTGGTATTCTTTTTGTTGACACTTCCCCGAATAAGAACAGGCGAACGTAGATAATTTTTGGCCAGATTTTCTAACTGTGAGTCAGTGAGCGTTGAAGTCAGCGCCATGATTGGAATTCCCGAAAAATCGTCTTTAAGGGTCTTGAAACTATCGTAACAAGCCCTGAATTTGAAGCTTCGGTCAAAAATTTTATGTACCTCGTCTAAGACCAGCATCTTAACAACTGATTTCATTTGAAGAATATCTTTCTTGACTTTTTTTACAAAATATTCAGGCGGGTTAAAGATCAAAGGAGGTAATTGCTCTTTGTCACAAGAGGACAGGGATTGAAGAAGAGCTCCACCGGACGAGGGTCCTAAGGATGAACACTCAATATAGATATAGTTAATTACAAATTTTTTACTTACATTAATTCCCGGTGGGAATGAGTACGGTGGCTCTCAAGGACCATCCACCTACAAAAATTTTCATGACTTTATCGCGCGATAAGTTTTGCTAAGTCCATTCATTCAAAAAATTTGCAGTCAACATTATCGCGCGATAGAACAACTTATCGCGCGATAAGTAGTTCTATCGCGCGATAAGTTGTTCAATCGCGCGATCAGCTGTTCCATCGCGCGATAAGTTTATCTATCGCGCGATAACGTTGATTACAAATTTTTTGAATGAATGGACTTAGCAAAACTTATCTCGCGATAAAGTCATGAAAATTTTTGTAGGTGAATGGCCCTTGAGAGCCACCGTAGATGAGTCCTCCTACAGTTGTATCTCTACTTTTCAGTGGAACACTAGCCGTACTCTTTCAGAGTAACATATTCTATGTTATCTAATAAACAAATTTCATTTATATATTTATCCTTGATTTTGGGGCCGAAAAACCGCAAGAGGGGGCGACGAAAATGTTTTTTTTGTGATTGAAATAATTTCACCCTTGCGTGACAATAGTCTCCTTCGCAGCTGTTGTTTGGGCTCATCACTCAACGCTCCCGGGGGAAGGAGCGTTGCGTGACGAGCCCAAACAATGGCTGCGAAGGAGACTAGTGTGAGCACGTTTCATCTACAGCAGTATCATATTTCTTCCCGTCTTCAACGTCTTCGGCAAAGAACATTTGACCTAAATAAATGATTGAAATCTCCTCTATCAATGCCACAATGAGGCTCAATCTTACCCTAGAACTTCCTTAAAACTTGAATGAGTTCAAATATGCAAAGAAAAACAGACGCCCTCCGCCAGCTTACATGGGAAATGGATGAGAATTTGAAACGAAAACAGGGATAAAAACCAATCTATCGTCGTTAACTATACAAGGCTAGCTTCTTGTATTGATTACCTGATCGAACACGGTGCTAACTGCTAAAAATGTGATTTGGAATTCTGGAGTTAACCACAGGGTGCCTGATTAGATTGTGTCTTGACGTAAATGCCGATGCTGCGATTTTCACAAAGTTTAGCCTAGTTTTTCAGTACAGTAATCAAAAGCCCCAAACTAATTTTTATATCCTTGAAAACAACACTATTTCCACTCATCATGAGCTTAACCTGAACCGATTCTGAGTTATACCGACAACAGTTAGGTCCATATTATGTCCCAATAACTAATACACATTAATATTATAGTATTATAACATTCATGTATGTTGCACAATAACTCCTATGTAACCTTGTTCTATCAGTTACCTTTGTTTTACCTCATTAACCCCCATCTACCCTAATTTACCCATGTTCTACTACGTTTACCCCCATATACCCTTGATTAACAATGTTCTGCCGCGTTAACCCTCATCTACCCTAGGTAACCCATGTTCTAACACGTTTACCCCCCATCTACCCTAGGTAACCCATGTTCTACTTCGTTTACCCTAATCTACCCTAGGTTAGCCATGTTCTACCACGTTCTCCCTCATCTACCCTTGGTAACCCATGTTCTACCACGTTCACCCTCATCTACCCTAGGTAACCCATGTTCTACCATGTTTACCCCCATTTACCCTTGGTTAGCCATGTTCTACTACGTTCACCCTTATCTACCCTAGGTAACCCATGTTCTACCACGTTAACCCCCATCTACTCTAGGTAACCCATGTTCTACCACGTTTACCCCCATCTACCCTAGGTTAGCCATGTTTCACCATGTTCAGCCTTATCTACCCTAGGTAACCCATGTTCTATCACGTTAACCCCCATTTATCCTAGGTAACCCATCTATCACGTTTACCCCCATCGACCGTAGGTTAGCCATGTTTCACCATGTTCACCTTTATCTACCCTAGGTAACCCATGTTCCACCACGTTCACCCTGATTTACCCTAGGTAACCCATGTTCTACTACGTTCATCCTCGTTTACCCTAGGTAACCCATGTTCTACCAGGTTTACCCCCACCTACCCTTGGTTAGCCATGTTCTATAACGTTCACCCTGATCTACCCTATGTAAGTAACCCATGTTGTACCACGTTTACCCCCATCTACCCTATGTTACTCATGTTCTACCCCGTTCACCCTCATCTACACTAGGTAACCCATGCTCTACCACGTTTACCCTCATCTACCCTAGATAACCCATGTTCTACCACGTTCACCTCCGTGTCCCCTAAGTAACCCGTGGCCTACCACGTTTACTGTCCTACTCTCCACGTTTACCATCTGTCCTAGGTTAGCCATGTTCTACCCCGTCCACCCTCATCTACCCTAGGTAACCCATGTTCTACTACGTTTACCCCCACCTACCCTAGGTTAGCCATGTTCTACGATGGCTAAACGTGGTTACCCTAATTCTGTCGTTCAAGCGGGTTACCACCGCGCCCAACTTATTGATCGACATTCAGCACTACAAATGTCACAAAAGGAAGATTTCGACCGTATTCCATTCACTCTCACGTTTCACCCTCACAACCACTCAGTTAAATCCATCATTCTCAAAAACTTTAAATTACTTTAAAACGATCCAGAGACAAGCACTATCTTTTCGCAACCTCCCTCATTTCATTCAAACGCGACAAAAACATAGGCAATTTTTTGGTCAGAAGTTCTTTAGAGACTAATGACCAACCAGGCACTTTTAAATGCGCTCGTGCACGATGCAAAACGTGTCCTTTCATTCACAACACTGAGAAAATATCGAGTCCCAAACGATCCATTAAGATCACCAAACGATCCATTAAGATCCAATAGATTACAATGGCACCTCCGCCAATGTAATCTACTGCATAACTTGCACTTATTGCAAAAAGATTTACATCGGCGAAACAGGCAGCGGAGTAGGTGACCGATTCCGAGATCACCTTCGCGACGTGGAGAGGAATGACAAGGACACATCGAAACCAGTCGCTAGAAATTTTAATTTACATAATCATTCTAAGCAACATAAGGCAATCTACGGTCTTTCCCTACAACTAGGTAGCACGGAAAACCGTAAAACTCTTGAACAAAAGCTCGTCTTTCAAACCGGCAGACTAAATCCCACAGGTATCAACCAACGCTTTTCATTCCACTAATTTATTCGTGTTTTTCTCGTTGCCATTTTCCCACCAATCACGTAGCTGCATTTTCTGCCTTTAAAAGCACACACAACGCACAATTCCTCTATTCGCTCCGACGAAGGGCTAACGCTCGAAACGTCAGCTTTTATAATGGTAACGGTGCCAAATTTACAATTTCAACTTTGTTGATATATTGAAATTATCATGTTCTACCACGTTCATCCTCATCTACCCTAGGTAACCCATGTTCTTCCACGTTTATCCTCGTCTCGGGCTAACGCTCGAAACGTCAGCTTTTATAGTCGTAACGGTGGCTAATTTATCATTTCAACTTTGTTGATATATTCAAATTATTTCGTTACCCTCATCTACCCTAGGTAACCCATATTCTACCCCGTTTACCCCCATCTACCCTTTGTTAGCCATGTTTCATTATATTCAGCCTTATCTACCCTAGGTAACCCATGTTCTACCACATTAACCCCCATCTACCTTAGGTAACCCATGTTCTATCACGTTTACCCCCATGTACCGTAGGCTAGCCATATTTCCCCATGTTCACCTTTAGCCATGTTCTACTACGTTCACCCTTATCTACCCTAGGTAACCCATGTTCTACCACGTTAACCCCCATGTACTCTAGGTAACCCATGTTCTACCACGTTTACCCCCATCTACCCTAGGTTAGCCATGTTTCACCATGTTCAGCCTTATCTACCCTAGGTAACCCATGTTCTACCACGTTAACCCCTATCTACCCTAGGTAACCCATGTTCTACCACGTTTACCCCCATCTACCCTAGGTTAGCCATGTTCTAGCACGTTCACCCTTATCTACCCTAGGTAACCCATGTTCTACCACGTTAACCCCCATCTACTCTAGGTAACCCATGTTTTACCACGTTTACCCCCATCTACCCTAGGTTAGCCATGTTTCACCATGTTCAGCCTTATCTACCCTAGGTAACCCATGTTCTATCACGTTAACCCCCATCTATCCTAGGTAACCCATGTTCTATCGCGTTTACCCCCATCGACCGTAGGTTAGCCATGTTTCACCATGTTCACCTTTATCTACCCTAGGTAACCCATGTTCTACCACGTTCACCCTGATTTACCCTAGGTAACCCATGTTCTACCACGTTCACCCTCATTTACCCTAGGTAACCCATGTTCTACCACGTTTACCCCCATCTACCCTTGGTTAGCCATGTTATAATAATAATAATTATAATAATAATAATAATAATAATAATAATATAGTTTATTTCGGACCACTTGCAGCCTAAGGCTGAATTACTGGTACAGTTTTAAAAATATACACACTGGAAACCTAAATAAATAAATACACACAATACTTTACACAGGTTGATACTTAACGGTAACGAAATTTTTAAAACGCTCAGTTCTGACAAGTGTGCGGTGAGAAGATTTGCCTGACCGCAGACACATTTGCGTTGTGCTGTGAAGTACCCGCTCATGAATATGGGGGTATAAGGGATGGCTAGGGTGAATTTTACGAATAAACCGCTCGCATGCAGCTGCGCGGCGCGCCGACTAGGTCTGAATGGCGGCCTTTTCAAGCGTATGTTCGTTTGGAAGGTCAGGCCATATAATAAAAAGGGCCCTTTTCTGGACGTCTTCCAGTGCGTTATCCAGGTACTTTGGCAAGTTAGCAAACACAGCTGACGCGTACTCCAATATAGATCTTACAAGTGCACAGTATACGGCAACGATGTCTTCAGGTGGAACGCCACACTTACGCAGCTGCCTTAACGTAAACAGTCTACGATTGGCCCTCTTCACCAACCAGTCAATGTGCACCGTCCACGTAAGATCCACCGAAACATGAACGCCGAGTAGTTTAAACCACGGAACTTGCTCGATAAGGGATCCGCCAACCATGATCGGCATGGGCACACAACTATTATAGTGAAGAAAGTCAACCGTGAGGACTTTACATTTACGCGGATTGAGGCGCATGTTATTCTGACATGCATAAGAGTTGATATCATTTACGATGTAATTGAATACAGAGGGGGAATTTCTAGGAATTATCTCGATGACAGTGAGGTCATCCACGTATTTAGTACGACGAGCCCAGGCACTCACAAGATCGTTCAACATGACCGCAAAAAGTAGAGGGCCAAGCTTCGTGCCCTGAGGGACACCGCCACGTAACGTGCGCGCGCAAGAAAAGGTGGCACCAATGCATGTAACCTGGGATCGCTCGTGCAGAAAGGAAGCTATCCACCTTATGAGGCAATTATGGATCTCATATTTAGATAGCTTGGTTAACAATATGATGTGGTCTATTAGGTCGAACCCCTTCTTAAGAGGCTGTCCGCCTAAGAACGGATAATGCAAATTTCGGATCTTCACCGATTTCCCTAATTTTTACTGTAAAAGTCGAGACTTGTATCCCATGAACAAATATTGCGTTTATTTTGAACCAGTCTGGTTTTTTCACTTTTTACGAGATATTTTTCAAGGTGACTTCAAAGGCACCCAGTTTCCCCTCCGGACCTCCATAATTTAGCTACAAAAGTCGATCGCTGCTGTAGCCGTATTTTCAATTCTAACGAGCTTTCTATTTTATATGTCTAAGATCAACCTTTTGCCATTACGTTAACGGTAAAATAATCACACTGTATATATTTTTCACTGAGTCACAAATTTTTCAAAATACTAACCTCGAGCGCTGAAATTTGTGATGCGTGAGGTACATGTGGTTGAAAGCTATTTTCTCTTATGTGGGACCTAATCTCGAGTCAAATCTATTACAGCCTATAAGCACTTACACCTAATAAGTAAATTATGGAATAGAACTTTTGGGCACTCTTCATGGCGCGCCGCAGAGAGCTTTGCGAATTTCACAAATATTCGCCATTTTGATCGAAACCAAAGATAACGCGATCCGCACATGAATCCGATCTCTAAGCCCTAACGGCCTAAAACTGCTTGAAGATAAAGTACCAACTCCTTAATGAAGTATCAAATCGATAAAAATATTGTTTTGTCCGTTTTACATGGCATGGAGGAAATGTTTCAGAATAATCTTTCTCTGTAGTCATATGCAAAATTAGCTGCATGCGTTCCTTGTTTTTCGACACACGCGTCCAAAATAGTTTCCGTAGCAATATTTGACCATGCAAACAATAGTTTCTATAGAAGTGGAAACGTTACTGTTGTATCCCCTTTGGACTTGAGAAACTTACTTAATGTTCAAGAGCGCTAGCCTTTGTTTTCAGTTATCAACGACGTGCCAACGGAATTTATTGTTGAAAGAGTTATTCATTTCACTCATGTTTATTATTGTGGCCAATTTGCTAGATTTGACCATTTCTTCCAGCTATTTGCCAAAGTTTTCCTTTTAAGTGGTTAGCAAGTTGTTCGTCATCATTTGTAGACTGGCATCACAGTTGGTTTGTTAGCCTAAGGGTAAGAGCGCTGAACCGGCGGTGTTGCTAAAGTCAAGGGTTCGAATTACGTTCAAGCATGAATTTTTCAGGTTTATTTTCGCAAATTAAAAGTTTCGTCTATAATTGCGATGAACTTCTTCTCGTTCCGCAGTTCCAATATACTGTATTCATATATTCATCATTTCAAAACGGTATTTGTTGAAGAGGTGAAATTTACATGTTTACTTTTTCAACGTGACTGAGTCAGTTACACCTGGTCACGCAACATCTAGTTTCAGAGGTTTGTCTTGTCATCGAACCAAACGCGAATCCCGAAGATATGCAATATGATTGAGTCATCGAGAGTAGGAGAATCCTGCCGGGAGAAATTGAAAAATAATACAAATGATCGAAACTGGCATTTTAATAAACTCCTGCAAAATTCACATATCATTAATTTCTCGAAATTAAGAAAATCACAAACCTATATTTACGCGTAAATGCTATTAACATCTCCCACGGTCAGGGTAGTATTTTTTTTACTTTCTTTTTTCTCTTTTAATTTTTGCGAGTTAAGAACATCGCCACAAACTTAATAACGACAAATTTTGAGAGATTTTCGCGAATTTTCTCAGAAGTGAGTACGTTAATTCGCTGAGTACAACTGTTTATCAGGTTACTTTGAGGCTGTGCCTATTGTTCTAAAACAAACTCGCTCCACAGACACCATCATTTGTTTTCCTGGGCTATGCAGCTTCTGATATAGTTTAATTAAAGCATTGGCATTCCTGTATAAATGACATCAGTTGCTCAATAAGGTCTTTTTTCCTGTCTCTCGATTTAAAAGGTACTTCAAAAAACGAGAAGATTTCTTTGAGCATTGCTACATTAAAAAGACTAAGCTTATTCTCCTTTGCGCACTCACACAGATTAAAGGCATCGTAGGACAGAGGGTGCTGCGGCTTTAGTTCATTAAGGATGTGTTCCATCAGCCGTTGTCGTTCAGCTTCCTCTTCCTATAGGGACAGTTCGTTCGGATTTTGCTCGATTTCTGAGGGTGTTCGTTGCCTTTTTCTGTTTGCTGTAAGGCGAGAGAAAAACCCCTACACTTGGCTCTTGGTAAGCCACTCGTCTCGGTCAAACAACCTATTATTCTACTCGTCTCTTGCCTTTCGCGTATCATTTGAAACCTGCTGAGGGTCAGCTTGTAGCCCTGATTGTTCGCCTTGATCAAAATTTGCTGTTAAATAATTCTTAACTTTGCAACTGAGTCTAGTGGATCCTGCTCGTGGCTTGGGTAGGGCCCAGCCCATACTGACAGTGTTTACTGGAGGCATTGAGTGAGGTACAACCTGGTGGGTACTAGTTTCGTACTGTGGTTCGTCAGTGATGCTGACTGATGTAGTAAACTTCTCTGCCCAATCTCTACGGAGTTTATCATATACTGTTTCTGACAGCCTTTCATCCTTCACACAATGGTCCCCTACGTTCAAATGTAAATCGAGCTCTGAAAACGTGTGGAAACTCTTCACGCATCCAGGCTCCGAACATTCAAACATGTCCATCTTTGAATCGTCCAAATCATCGTCTTCATTTGAACCCTCTGCTCCAGGAACTGTGTATTCATACACACGTGCATTGTGAAAAGGGAAGAACTCCTTACTTACAACGAGGGCGGTGTCCCATTGGTCACTTGAAACTAGCTGGTGGTAAGAAATCTCCTTGCCACGCCCTATTCCGTACGACCTCCACGCACGTATACTTTTTTCCCCAAACTGGATGTTGTGTAGCTTGCTAAAACAATCTATCTTGTTCACTTCTAAGGTTCTCTTAGACTCGTCAACTTCACATACGCACGCAGATGTACCTCTCACTGGTCTCTCAGAGAGTGCCTTTCTCATGTCTCCCGCTGTTAGAATGTCGTGTCCTTCGTTGCAGAAACATCGGATGCATGTTTTCATTGGGCACAGGATACGATCACACAATCCTTGCCATACTGTGACTCTGAAAAGTCATACCGTAAGACTTCAATACCTGCCCGCTGACCGATAAAAGAAGCTGTTAGGAAAACGAGCTCTGTTGCGTCTTGCCGGAAAAAAAAAAACATCTCTTGCTACTGAAGAGAGGTTAAGGAAATATTACTGGTAAGATCTTCGATGTCCACTTCTCTGTGGTTGATGATAACTGAATTAGTTGGCGATAAGCGTGCAAAACAAACACTGCTGTTTTACTTAATCAGCGCTTCGTGGGAGATGAAAATGGCCATAAACTCAAAAAATACCTTGCCTTAGAAGTGTGGAATAATATGCTCTTCAGTTAAAAGAGACAGCTCTTTGTGTTTAAGAACATCGTAGAAAAAAATTTTTATGGACAATTTTAAATAATGCTAATTTGCATAATTTATTAACTATAAACACAGGTCTTTCCTCTTTAGAACACCAATGTTTTCAACTTAACGGCGAAAAAGTCGCATGATATGTATTTTTCAATATAAAAATCCGCTCTTCAGTTTTATTTTATGATTTGTAACAAGTTCTCAGATCCCAAATTTACCTGTTGGTCGGATCGCGTTATCTTTGATTTTGATCAAAATGGCGAATATTTGTGAAATTTGCAAAGCTCTGTGCGGCGCGCCATGAAGAGTGCCCAAAAGTTCTATTCCATAATTTACTTATTAGGTATAAGTGCTTATAGGCTGTAATAGATTTGACTCTAGATCAGGTCCCACATAAGAGAAAATAGCTTTCAACCACATGTACCTCACGCATCACAAATTTCAGTGCTCGAGGTAAGTATTTTGAAAAATTTGTAACTCAGTGAAAAATATATACAGTGTAATCATTTGACCGTTAACGTAATGGCAGAGGGTTGATCTTAGACATATAAAATAGAAAGCTTTTTAGAGTTGAAAATACGGCTTCAGCAGCGATCGACTTTTGTAGCTAAATTATGGAGGTCGGGGGGGGAAACTGGGTGCCTTTGAGGTCACCTTGAAAAATATCTCGTAAAAATGAAAAAACCGGACTGATTAAAAAAAAAAAGCAATATTTGTTCATGGGATAGAAGTATCGACTTTCACAGTAAAAATCAGGGAAATTGGTCCGAAATTTGCCTTATCCGTTCTTAGGTGGACAGCCTCTTAAAATCCGCGAAAAAAAACCTGATAGAACAATTACCCTTGTCTAAAGCTTCTAAGGCAAGGTGCAACAGGTAAATTATTGCCTGCTCTGTTGACTTCCCTGATACCGCGAACTGCTTAATATCAAGATATTTTAAAACTGCAAGGGAGAACGCGCGTGAGTGTAAAACCTTCAAATACTTTAGCAAGCTGACACGTGAGAGATATCGGATGTATATCGTCCTCAATAGACTTGGGCGGGGTCTGTTTTGGAATGGGATGAACGATGGCACACTTCAGCAACGGAGGGATGAGGCCGTCTTTGAGAGAGGCATTATAAATGTTAGCAACCACAGGAGCTAACTCAAACGCGAAGACCTTAAGAATTACACTTGGTAAGTCATCTGGAGCACTGGCTTTCTCGATCTTTGTCGAGGCGAGTGCTTTGTAGGGTTCGTTCTCAGACACATACAGCTCATCAGGAATCTCGGTAACAGTTATATTAGCTACGTCCGACGATACGATGGGAGTGAAGGATGACGTAAGATCAAAAAAAAGAGTTGATCTTCTCCACAAAGACATCAACGGAATCGATTGAAGTTCCATCAATCAGCTGGCTGTACCACTGACCCTCTTTGCTAGAAATCCCAGACAGGGATTTCACCGATTTCCACCATTGTCCTATATTAGAATCGTTCAAGCTTTTAACCTTCGCATTGTAAAACGCCTTCTTTGACCGCGATATAAGACGGATGAAGTTATTCCGCCAGCGTTTAAACAGGTGTGAGTCTTTTCCGAATTTCAAGAGGTATTTTTGCCTTTTGTCAATCGCAGTTTTAATGTTCTTAGTAATCCTGGGTTTATCTGATGGGCAAGTGCGCGAGCTTCGCATAGGGAGGAACGTGTTCACAGACGTCAGTAATGTACGATGGAAGTATTCAAATTTCTCTAAACAGCTCTCAAGTGAAAACAAGTCACACCACGAGAAAGCTGTTATCCAAGCGCCGAATGCTCGTATGCAACTATCTCTTGTGTCCCGGCGATAGGTTCTTTGTATCGGTAGCTGGGCAGGCAAGATGCCCGGAGGAACAAGAAAACAGTAATGATCACTAGAGCCTAGCTTTTGTAACTGTTTAGGTGACAGAAAGGGTTTCGGATGACTGGTTAAACACCAATCAAGGATGCCTGTATCGCGTGTAAGAACTTTAACAATTTGCGTGAGACCGCACGTTCGTTTGAAGTGGGAAGCTGAAATATTAGTGGAGGTGTGATTAAAATCACCAACGATCCAAAGCAGGCAGTCGGGATGGTCACGCATGTATGAATCAACAACAGATTGTATAGGAATATACAAGCGAGTGTTATCATCAGATGTTGCTTTTGGAGGATGATAAATTACACCGACAAGAATTATGAACACAGCGTGGAAGACGAACAGGCCGTATTTGAAGCCAGAGGGTCTCAGTTAGTACGCCGTTCAGTTCACATTCTGTGAGACGTTTACAGGGCATAGTACAACTAATATAAGCAGCCAAACCACCAGCGTGTGATGGACGATCTTTTCTGAGGAGCACAAAATCCCGCAGAGATACTGCAGAATCCGGAATATATCGTCAAAAAGCCATGTCTCTGTAAGACAGACCACATCAACATTATTTTGCACGGCCACACACTCTAGTTCATCGATCTTCGGTAACAGTGAATGAACATTGCCAACCAGAGGGATGGGAGTAGAGGCACGTTCCCGACGGGATTCATTTCGATTCGCGTCCTGAAAGGTGTTTACATTCCAATGCAAATGGCGCTGCGTCTCAACAGATAATAGACCCGGCATCGTGGACAGAGACTTCGATAGAGATCTTTCATATCTTTCTTTAACCTTCTTTCCAGAACCCTTCCCTCTGTATCTAAAGATATTGAAGCTTTTCAGGGTTTGAAAAACCGCTCGGTCACCAGGTTTTATAGAGTGTGACCGAAGACATAAGAGGTCGTGCCTTGAATACTGTATGACTTCTGTTTGATGAATATGGTAATTTCTGGCGGCGGAAATTTTCAGAGAAGGAATTTGAGCAAAGTCAGACAAATAAGGCCCAGGATTTAACAAGGCCGGCTGATACACTGTAACATCGGTTGGAGGATCATGTCCAGGAATAGCAACGGTGGTCAAACCGTGCTTTGTCCATTTAGTCGCTGCCAACGAGTAGCGAAGGTAGCCAGTCGATAGTAGACTGATTCGCCTGGGTTGAGGTCCGACATAAACCAAACTCATAGAGCAAGCAGCAGCATTCTGTCTCAACCAGCAAGTCGCGGGAAGGATTAGCAGAGATAAAGTCCCCAAAAATCTGTCATAACGAGCGTTTAAGATGAGTAACATCACCGAAAAGGACAGAGCCCAGAGTTTAGCGGCGGCCATTGAGGCGCCCGCGATCGTATACCACGATGTTCGATGTTCGATGTTCGATCGTATACCGCGATGTTCTACCACGTTCACCATTATCTACCTTAGGTAACCCATGTTCTACCACGTTCACCCTCATCTACCCTAGGTAACCCATGTTCTACCTGGTTTATCCCCATCTACCCTTGGTTAGCCATGTTCTACCACATTCACCCTTATCTACCCTAGGTAACCCATGTTCTACCACGTTAACCCCCATCTACCCTAGGTAACCCATGTTCTACCACGTTTACCCCCATCTACCCTAGGTTAGCCATGTTTCACCATGTTCAGCCTTATCTGCCCTAGGTAACCCATGTTCTACTACGTTAACGCCCATCTTCCCTTGGTAACCATGTTCTATCACGTTTACCCCCATGACCGTAGGTTAGCCATGTTTCACCATGTTCACCTTTATCTACCCTAGGTAATCCATGTTCTACAACGTTCACCCTGATCTACCCTAGGTAACCTATGTTCTAAAAACTGCTTTGATCGAACTATTAAAAACTACACACCACAACAAGTACATAAGTACATAAGGCTTCTGTGATAGTTATGGTTTGCAAATCATTGCTTTAATCTCTTGTTTGCAGCTTTTTCATCATCTACAAGTACCGCATCTAGTACGTGCATATGAATTGAATTTAATGACCTAAGTACAAGTACTTTACCATAAAAACAACTAAACCAGACTTGTTATCAGTGAAAGTCAGATAATCAAATTTCACAAAAAGTTCAGTTTTTTATTGTCCTCTGGGCATTGTTTTATTTGGTTTAAAAAACTATCCAAAAGGAAGCTTTTGACTAAACGAACAGATGAAATATAACCCTGGGATTAAAAGTTCGCTAGAGGAAGAAAGATAACTCATTGACGCTCCTTTTTCTAAATTGATTCCTTAACAGGTACAGATAAAGGCGAGAGACAAGCTCAACTAGCGATTTTCAAGGCAAGTTACACAACTGAAAATAAAATGCGGGTTTGAAAAGAATACTTATAGAAGCTTCTTTTTCTAGTTGAGTCCCCAACAGGAACAGATACAGGCGAGACAAGTTCATCGAGTGATATTCAAGGCAAGTTACAATTTTCAGCATCACGTGTATTCCCTGGCTTCAGTTAAATTACTTGTATGATATCTTTTTAATCACAGGATGAAGTTTTGAACTTATTTTATGCAAGCTTTTTCCAATATTCGTATTCAGTGCGGGGTGCCCTAGAATCATACATTCTTTGGGTTATGAATAGCTCACTTAAAAACCCCATGGTATAGGTTGTAAAGCATGCTCGCCTGCATCGTCTAAATATGACAAAATTGTATAAGTTCTTCCTCACGTTGAAACTTCACAAAAAAGCTAGCGAAAAATGTAGCTATTGAGTAATGAGAGTTGAAGTAATGCGATAAACCTCACAATGATGCAGTTTTTTCATTCCACTTATTAGCTATGTCACCTTTTCCTTCAGGTGATGTATCAACAGATGCTGAGCAAAGTACTCTTCGGAATGTTGATGAGCTTGATCTCCTTCTCCCCTTAGTATTTGAAGGATTGTTCAATTAAAATTAGCCATATTAAACATAAATATAGAAGCAACAATAATATGATGTTCACACGGTCACAAAGCAAGGTGTTCTCCATTAAACTGGCGAAGATCTATCGTTGGCTCCACCATCTCTGGATGTTTACTTTTGACTGTTACACATCTCTTAATCTTTTTCAGACGCGATAATTGTGAGTGATACTGAAAAGAAACAAAAGGTATCCTTTTTTGTTATGGTACACCCATAAAATACGTGTCCTGTTCCGGGAGATCTAATCTCTTTTTTATACGTTTTTATATCCTGCAAGAAACGTCAGTGCATCTTTGTTATTATAAAATTACTGTAAATCGGAAAACGAATTCCATGGAAAAAAGGGGAAGAAACCATTTCTTTTACAACTTTGCTGTGAGGTGAGATCACAGTGATTTAATCATCGCTGTTCTCAAAGTCCATATCTGCACAAACGATGTGACCAAATGATGTTTTTGTCCACTGTTTATAGAAATTGGGGAACCCGATGTCTTCAAAAGTTCCTGGTAAAAATCCACAATATTTAACTATGGAGGATGGAAACTTCATGTTATAATTTATTGCTGAAGAATAGTTTGCCATTAGAATGTGGAGGTTGAAAGGCAGAAAGTATACGAAAAGATAAAAATAACTAGATTCATTTTTCATTGAGTTTATACTCTAGTCACGCATAGAGGGTGTCCAAACGTGGAACGTTTGCTATAAGTTTCACTCGTACATGTCAACTACCAGTCGGTTTTGCTTTTTCATCATTGCCTAATGATTCTGTTGTAGGAGAAGCAGGAAGTACATTTTTTGTTACATGATATATTTCTTCTTTTCTTCAGCAACTGATAGAACGCAAGTATCAAAGACGAAAGAGCACAAAGGTATGCGAAAACGTGTAACAAAGATTTTAGAACTTCGGTATAATCTTTCAAAACCTACGTTGGGAAATGTCATATGTGCCGTTTACTTTGTTTTTCCTTCTGACACAAACCTGTCTTCAGGAAGGGGAAAGAACGAGTTAAAAGATTCGCTTACTCCGGCTGAGGACCTTCCCGCGAAAAGAGTTCGCAAAAAGATTGCTATCAGGTACTTAAACTTTACCTGAAGCAAGAACAAATCATGTCATGTTCAATATAAGATTTAAAGGTCCTCCAATATGGAAGTCTATGAGTGAAAAGTCTTTCAAATTTAAGGAATCAGTGCAAAACGATCTCGTTTTGAATTATTATCAGAGATATGTATTTATATCATCTTAGATTGCAATTCTGTCTTTTCCCAAATTATCTTCTTAGTTATTTGTTTGTTAAATTCTGTAGACCTTTGTAGGCCTTGATATAAATGATTTTGTATGATATGTATTTGATGCTATAATGTTGTTGCTGATCAGTAATTCATTTTCATTCAATGTTGTTGTCTACAGTCTACTGAGTACCTGGCTCCGCTAGTTCCTATGGTTATTCCAGATAGCCAATACTCTTTTTACTTTCAATATTGTTTTTTAACTTGACAAATACAAGAGTAGAAGTAATGATTATTGTTGTTGTTGTTGTTGTTGATAGGGAATGAAGATACTGAACGTTAATGCAGGTGGAGATGGCCAAGATCTTTCTTAATTCGATATTGCGTTTAATTAAAACCTATCGTGTGAAACGAGAATGGCAACATCGTTACTACCCGCTGAGAGGAATTAAAGTTCACCACTAAATTTTATCCGATTCGTACTGGTTTAAATTGATCACGAGACGCGATAGTGTTAATTCGTGGAGAGACACTATCGGTCCGTAGTCCCCGTCCGCGGAAAATCAGTGAAAAGTCTGAATGGTTTGACGGCCGCGAAGTTAGGCAGATCAGTAAAACAATGACTTTTCAATTCTGACAGGTATAACGTATTATTTAGCGAATGTACAGTTGCGAATTAATGACATTTGTGACAGGCTGTACGCATGAATACATATTTGATTGATCTGCATTTAGTGGGTTTTGGCTGTTTTTCAACTAGCGCAAGGAAGAAAATTTAGTGGTGAACAATAAAGACAATAGAGTGTTTATCGGTCTGATAGTTGCCCCTTGGAATTTTCATGTTCTTTAAAATAGCATATTTGCTCTCGGATAGTGACTTTTGAACGTATTTGTGTGACCTGAATAGATAGACATTGTTATTGAAGGGTGAAAATGGTCCATTTCGCATTTACTTAAATACGATTTAAGAAATAAAACCAAGGCAAAAGTCCTCGGTCAAATACTGATTTGAAATGGTTAAATGTATTTTGTGACATGAAAGGCGTCACGTTTTCTCCGCAGGGTGAAAATAGTTGATTTAAAAAAATAGTAACTCTTCTTATCTTACTGCTTTGCAAAATGAATAAAAATCCTTCTCATTGATTGAAGATTACTCCAAATCCTCGTGAAAGTCACCTTTAACTTATTAGAAAATATATCTGCATTATTCTTTTAATTTCGTTATATCTCGCCTGGTTTCGTTTCGTTTCGTTTCGCAAAATATTGTACTAGTAAGCCGCCGATTTGTTGTTCAATAAGCCTGTAAATACATGGGTTTTTTAATTAATGCTTTTGTAAGTGCGTAATCTACGGTGTCCCATAGAGGACATGACACATTTTTTTTATCGCGCGATAACTGATAGATTATCGCGCGATAAATGGAAATTATCGCGCGATAAATGGAAATTGTCCCGCGATAAATGAAAAATTATCGCGCGATAAAAGAAGATTATCGCGCGATAAATGGAAATTATCGCGCGATAAATGGAAATTATCGCGCGATAAATGGAAATTATCGCGCGATAAATGGAAATTGTCCCGCGATAAATGAAAAATTATCGCGCGATAAAAGAAGATTATCGCGCGATAAATGGAAATGATCGCGCGATAAATGGAAATTATCGCGCGATAAATGGAAATGATCGCGCGATAAATGGAAATTATCGCGCGATAAATGGAAATTATCGCGCGATAAATGGAAATTATCGCGCGATGAATGGAAATTATCGCGCGATAATAAAAATTATCGCGCGATAATAATAAAAATTATCGCGCGATAATTTTCATTTATCGCGCGATAATCTCCATTTATCGCGCGATAATTTCCATTTATCGCGCGATAATTTCCATTTATCGCGCGATAATCTTCTTTTATCGCGCGATAATTTTTCATTTATCGCGGGACAATTTCCATTTATCGCGCGATAATTTCCATTTATCGCGCGATAATCTATCAGTTATCGCGCGATAAAAAAAATGTGTCATGTCCCCTATGGGCCACCGTAGTAATCAATCGAATTTCTAGTCCCTTATAATGTCCATCAAAACCTGAAACTTATTACACTCAAGGCAAATTATTACTTCAAGAACTTTTTACAAGATAAAACGATAAACGAGCGATGTTACGCTGAAGAGAAAGAAGCAACGGAGATGTACAGGGTGAAAAAGATAGCATTAAGTCTATGGGAACAGCATGAATAAAGTACAGTTTTAGAAGGGTTGCTCGTGGCTTTTATCTTCTCTTCCATTCAGAGGAAAATAAAAGAAAATGTAAAGGGATTTTCAATCTACTTTGGAAGCGCTACTTAACGCTTCTTTTCCCAATTTTCAAAACTTAAACAAGTTTAAGTGGTGCGAGGGGGTCATGAGCCGAACGCAGGCGATATAGGCATCGTAGCGGAAAAACCAATCGAGCAGTGCACTTATTATGTTAGCCCGAATTAAGACGAGCGTACTCTGATTTTTTTTTTGTTTGTGCGCCAACTTGCAGCTATCTGTACAGCTTATCCAGATGAAAGATTAAAGGGCTTTTGTCATGATGCTTTTGAACTAATTACAAAAGTGTATAATAAGGACATTTATTACAAGACACGGGCAGTCAGAGGGCCAATAACTAATTCAACCAATCAAAATGCTCTATTGCCGGTCAATATTCTCTCAGTATTGGACCGGGCATTATCCCGAATGGTCCCGAATGATACCGCACTTGTGTCCCTTAGAACTTCAGTCGTATAATATATCTCTTATTAACCAAGCTTGCTCGGGGCCGTACTGGAAGAATATCGGCCCTCGGTCTTTTTTGCACGGACCGAGCGCAGCTCGGTCCGTACTGTCAAGACCTCGGGCCGATATTCTCCCAGTACGGCCCTCGCGCTTGGTTAATAAGATATATGTTTTCCGCAGATAGCTCAACATCAGTTAGATTTGTAACTTTCATTACACTTGTAAAAAACAACGAATAAAAATTTGTCCATGTTCCACGTATTTGCAGAGTTCCTGTAGACGATAGGAATTCTGATCCCTCAGCCTTTTCTAGATTCCAAGTGACCTTTATAGGCTGTCGACTTGTTCTTAGCCTAGGATAGATGAGGGTAAACGGAGTAGAACATGGGTCACTTAGGGTAGATGAGGGTGAACGTGGTAGAACATGGCTAACAAGGGTAGATGGGGGTAAACGGGGTAGAACATGGGTTACCTAGGGTAGATGAGGGTGAACGTGGTAGAACATGGCTAAACAAGGGTAGATGAGGGTGAACGTGGTAGAACGTGGCTAACCCAGGGTAGATGTGGGTAAACGTGGTAGAACATGGGTTACCTAGGGTAAATGAGGGTGAACGTGGTAGAACATGGGTTACCTAGGGTAGATAGGGGTAAACGAGGTAGAACATGGGTTACCTAGGGTAGATGAGGGTGAACGTGGTTGAACATGGTTAAACAAGGGTAGATGGGGGTAAACGAGGTAGAACATGAGTTACCTAGGGTAGATGAGGGGAAACGTGGTAGAATATGGCTAAACAAGGGTAGATGAGGGTGACCGTGGTAGAACGTGGCTAACCAAGGGTAGATGTGGGTAAACGTGGTAGAACATTGGTTACCCAGGGTAGATGAGGGTGAACGTGGTAGAACATGGGTTACCTAGGGTAGATAGGGGTAAACGAGGTAGAACTTGGTTTACTTAGGGTAGATGTGGGTGAACGTGTTGGAACATGGCTAACCAAGGGTAGATGAGGGTGAAAGTAGTAGAACATGGGTTACTTAGGGCAGATGAGGGTGAACGTGATAGGACATGGGTTACCTAGGGTAGATGAGGGTGAACGTGGTAGAACATGGGTTACCTAGGGTAGATAGGGGTAAACGAGGTAGAACATGGGCTACCTAGGGTAGATGAGGGTGAAGGTGGTTGAACATGGCTAAACAAGGGTAGATCGGGGTAAACAGGGTAGAACATGAGTTACCTAGGGTACATGAGGTGAACGTGGTAGAACATGGCTAAAGAAGGGTAGATGAGGGTGAACGTGGTAGAACATGGCTAACCAAAGGTAGATGTGGGTAAACGTGGTAGAACATGGGTTACTTAGGGTAGATGTGGGTGAACGTGTTGGAACATGGCTAACCAAGGGTAGATGAGGGTGAAAGTAGTAGAACATGGGTTACTTAGGGCAGATGAGGGTGAACGTGATAGGACATGGGTTACCTAGGGTAGATGAGGGTGAACGTGGTAGAACATGGGTTACCTAGGGTAGATAGGGGTAAACGAGGTAGAACATGAGCTACCTAGGGAAGGTGGTTGAACATCGGGGTAAACAGGGTAGAACATGAGTTACCTAGGGTACATGAGGTGAACGTGGTAGAACATGGCTAAAGAAGGGTAGATGAGGGTGAACGTGGTAGAACATGGCTAACCAAAGGTAGATGTGGGTAAACGTGGTAGAACATGGGTTACTTAGGGTAGATGTGGGTGAACGTGTTGGAACATGGCTAACCAAGGGTAGATGAGGGTGAAATTAGTAGAACATGGGTTACCTAGGGCAGATGAGGGTTAACGTGATAGGAAATGGGTTACCTAGGGTAGATGACGGTGAATGTGGTAGAACATGGGTTACCTAGGGTAGATAGGGGTAAACGAGGTAGAACACGGGTTACCTAGGGTAGATGAGGGTGAACGTGGTTGAACATGGCTAAACAAGGGTAGATGGGGGTAAACGGGGTAGAACATGAGTTACCTAGGGTAGATGAGGGTGAACGTGGTAGAACATGGCTAAACAAGGGTAGATGAGGGTGAACGTGGTAGAACATGGCTAAGCAAGGGTAGACGTGGGTAAACGTGGTAGAACATGGGTTACCTAGGGTAGATGAGGGTGAACGTGGTTGAACATGGCTAAACAAGGGTAGATCGGGGTAAACAGGGTAGAACATGAGTTACCTAGGGTAGATGAGGTGAACGTGGTAGAACATGGCTAAAGAAGGGTAGATGAGGGTGAACGTGGTAGAACATGGCTAACCAAAGGTAGATGTGGGTAAACGTGGTAGAACATGGGTTACTTAGGGTAGATGTGGGTGAACGTGTTGGAACATGGCTAACCAAGGGTAGATGAGGGTGAAAGTAGTAGAACATGGGTTACCTAGGGCAGATGAGGGTTAACGTGATAGGAAATGGGTTACCTAGGGTAGATGACGGTGAACGTGGTAGAACATGGGTTACCTAGGGTAGATAGGGGTAAACGAGGTAGAACACGGGTTACCTAGGGTAGATGAGGGTGAACGTGGTTGAACATGGCTAAACAAGGGTAGATGGGGGTAAACGGGGTAGAACATGAGTTACCTAGGGTAGATGAGGGTGAACGTGGTAGAACATGGCTAAACAAGGGTAGATGAGGGTGACCGTGGTAGAACATGGGTTACCTAGGGTAGATAGGGGTAAACGAGGTAGAACACGGGTTACCTAGGGTAAATCAGGGTGAACGTGGTGGAACATGGGTTACCTAGGGTAGATAAAGGTGAACATGGTGAAACATGGCTAACCTACGGTCGATGGGGGTAAACGTGATAGATGGGTTACCTAGGATAAATGGGGGTTAACGTGATAGAACATGGGTTACCTAGGGTAGATAAGGCTGAACATGGTGAAACATGGCTAACCTAGGGTAGATGGGGGTAAACGTGGTAGAACATGGGTTACCTAGAGTAGATGGGGGTTAACGTGGTAGAACATGGGTTACCTAGGGTAGATAAGGGTGAACGTAGTAGAACATGGCTAACCAAGGGTAAATGGGGGTAAACATGGTAGAACATGGGTTACCTAGGGTAGATGAGGGTGAACGTGGTTGAACATGGCTAAACAAGGGTAGATGGGGGTAAACGGGGTAGAACATGAGTTACCTAGGGTAGATGACGGTGAACGTGGTAGAACATGGGTTACCTAGGGTAGATAGGGGTAAACGAGGTAGAACTTGGGTTACGTAGGGTAGATGTGGGTGAACGTGTTGGAACATGGCTAACCAAGGGTAGATGAGGGTGAAAGTAGTAGAACATGGGTTACTTAGGGCAGATGAGGGTGAACGTGATAGGACATGGGTTACCTAGGGTAGATGGGGGTTAGTGAGGAAGAATAAAGGTAACTGATAGAACAAGGTTACATAGGACATATCGTGCAACATACATGAACGTAATAATACTTAGTATTAATATGTATTAGTTAGTGGGACATGATATGGACCTAACATGAACGCTGTTACGCTTCTTTCCATCTTAGCAACTTCCCGCGTGCATCCATAACTCGATGGTTGCACGCTGCACTCTAACCATTTCTTAATTCAAATTAATTCAATTAATTCAATCCAAAATTTCGCCGATAATTAACGGCTAAATCGAGTGTTATATATATATATATAAACCAAAAATTTCGCCGTTAATTAATGGCTACATCGAGTATTATATATATTCAAATAAAAAATTTCGCCGTTAATTCACGGCTAAATCGAGTTTTATATATATATATATTCCCTTAGCTCCGGTTGGAGCATAGGCCATTAACCACTTCCGTCCTCCATCGGGTTCTGTCCTGGGCAAATCTTCCTAAAGTGGCCCAAGTGTGGCCCCAGTTTCTCATTTGGGACTCTACACCTCTTCTCCAGGAGTTCCTGGGACGACCCCTCTTTCTCTTGCCCTGAGGGTTCCAACGTAGTGCCTGCCGGGTGATGTTGTTAGCCGGTTTCCTTAGGATGTGACCTATCCATCTCCACTTTCTCTTTGAGATCTGAGTTATGATTGGTTCCTCGCCTGCTAATTCCCACAGCATCTCGTTCGTTACCCTGTCAGTCCAACTAATTTTTAAAATTCGCCTAAGGCACTTATTGACGAAGGTCTGCAATTTCTGGGACGTTTGGTTAGTTGTTCTCCACGTTTCAGAGCCATAGAGGAGGACTGCTTTGACATTATATATACTTTTATATATAATGTTTTATATATACTTAAACCAAAAATTTCGCTGTTATTTCACGGCTAAATCGAGTGTCAGATATATTCAAACCAAAAATTTCGCCGTTAATTAATGGCTAAAACGAGTGTGATATATATTGAAACCAAAAATTTCGCCGTTAATTAACGGCTAAATCGAGTGTCATATATATTAAAACCAAAAATTTCGCCGTTAATTAATGGCTAAATCGATTATTATATAAGTACAAACCAAAAATTTCGCCGTTAATTAACGGCTAAATCGAGTGTCATGTATATGCAAACCAAAAATTTCGCGGTTAATTAATGGCTAAATCAATTATTATATATATACAAACCAAAACTGTCGCCGTTTATTAACGGCTAAATCGAGTGTCATAAATGAGTTTGGGTTTTTGTCGAGGGTCGAGGGTAAAATGTCGAGGGTCGAGGGTAAAATGTCGAGGGTCCGAGAAAAGTGTCGAGGGTCCATAAAAAACTAAAAATCGTAAATTAAAAAAAATTAAATGTCGTGAAATGTCAGAGGAAACTCAGAAATTACATATGGATAAATTTCAGACATGTTTTGACTTATTATTTTTGTATACTTTCACGCTTCATTTACACAGCTTCCACAAATGCACCCGCAACCGCAAATAAATAGATGCCGGCTGATCGAGGTCAAGCTTAACTTTGTGGAAAGCGTGCCTAAGCAATTCGTCCATCGAAATATCGTTTTCTCTTAAGCGCCTAAATCTCGCAGTTTCTGGGTTTCCATCCACCGTTAGGTCATAAGCAAAAAAACTCGAACTGAGGAACAGCAAATAAAAAATGATTTCGCAACCAGAGATGCGCTAATGGAGGGGCTTTTAGCAACGTCTGACAAAAGATTGACAAGAAAAACGTACACATTTTTGTTGTTTGAGTACACTTTTTTATCATTTTTATCGATGGTGTGTTTTAACATTTGTTCCCTCTGATCCTGCAAAACGTTTTGCACATAACTGAAACTAAAGTTTTAACTGCTGCTGTTACTGTAGTTTTAGTCGAATTTTTCATGATTTCACCCCATACTCGGAGTGTTAAGAATCTTCTTTCTCCTGACATCATAATGAACTCGGGGATTTCAATCTGATTTAAAACTCTCAGAACTAACCTTGCTATGCCTGAAGAGCCGCAACAGCGGTGAAACGCGTAGCGCAAAAGCAAAGAGAAAGACAAAGAAAAAGAGGACTTTCGTTTTTCATTTATTTTAGTATCTTTATTCGACACAGAAGTTTACAGTTTGTTTACATTTTATATATATATATATATATATATATATATATATATATATATAACCAAAATAGCGGAATGAGATCATCATCTACTAAAAAGTGCTCAATAGCAGGGCTAGAGCTATGGATAATTATACCTCAAGATTTAGGTTACTTGAACTTTTACTGCAGTAAAAGTTCAAGTAACCTAAATCTTGAGGTATAATTATTATCTATATATATATATACTCAAGTTACGCACATATGGATTTTAATACAGCCTGTTTCGTAGACCAACAAAAGTTGATCCACTCATCAGTTAAACTCCATACACACTGAGGCATCGTGACGGTTAACTCTAACTCAGCAACGTGATCACATGACATTGTTTAAAAAATTCAAAGCTTGAAAACCGTGCGCGCGCCGATAATAGCGTTAAGAATACTTGAGAAGATATTTCCGCCGATGTCTACAATTGGATATTATTTCACTTCGCTTGTTTAAAGAGGCTTCATGTGGATAAGACAAGATAAAAAATTTCTCAGTGAGGCATAAATTGCAACGTTTTGTGGCATTGGAATATGCTCTAGCCCTAGCAATAATTTTCCATGAAATCGAATAGTCTTCCCTCTTCTCCTTTAGTTTCCACAGGTACTTGTTCAGCTCTGTGTCATTTCGCCGTCTCTCGTGGTTGAACGACATTCGGTGGTTGCGCCATCTAGTCTTAAAATCTGTCGCTGTGAGGCCAACTTACGTTTCAGTTTCTTCCCTGGTAGCGACTGTGGCTTGGTAGACGACCTCGCTTTGCAAACATTCCCCTCCTAAAGGGCATTCGTTTTCGTTCCTGCAGTTGCACAATCTTTGGGGGCGGCTATCTTCGGACATTTTTGCGCTCCTCATTGTGGCTTTGTTATGCCCGTCTATGATCTGTTTCATAATGGGTGTGCATGAGTAGCTCAGTTTAATGGTGTTTCTATTGAAAATCTTCCTCAGTTTGTGGGTCACTGGAAAGCACTTGTCAATAAGGTTGATAAACGCTCTGCCAATGTTGGTCTGGACGTTTCTGTTAAATGTTGGGTTAAACCAAATTATGTTTCTTCGCCTTTTGGTTTGGTATTGCTGTCGGTGCGGTTCCGGTTCAGTGAAGTGCAGCTTGTATGTGTAGCCACTCTTGTGTAACGCGTCTTGGTAGGGAGGTGCGGCTTTGTTAAACATGTCTTCGTCAGAAGAGATTTCAGAAAGTCTTTTATTAACTGCTTCGGAGATGTTTCGTAGTATAAGATGGGTGGTTAGACTTGCTGTGTACGTATAGATGGGTAGTTGCTGCTTTAGAATAGGGTCCGAATCTGCCGGTTATCAGGTCAAGCGTTACATCGAGAAAGTTGATGATTTTCTTGTTTGCCTCGATGGTAAATCTAAGGTTGTTTTGGGCAAATATCGTGCAAATCTGTTTCTTAATTCTCTTCACTTTTTGGGGTGTCTGGTTTATAACTGCAAGGCCGTCGTCACGGTAAAGTCCGATGTTAATTTCTGGTATAGTCGCAAGCTGTGATAGGAGGTAGCAGCCGACTAGTTCACATGTCTCCGCTCCATCATAACTTCCCATGGTGACGTCGAAAAGGCCGTTGGAATTTTTCTTCTGCCAAGAGGTCTCATTACTAAATAGTAGTGATTCCTTAGCAAGCAGGACGATTTGGCGATCATCTGGGGAGATGGTCGTGTAGTTAGACGCGAAGTCGAGGGCACGTCTGTGCTGCAGTGGTTCAAAAACTTACCAAATAAATGCGAATCTGCTTTCATCAGCTTCGATGTTGTAGAATTCTACCCCTCAATAACGAAAGTTCTACTCGGACTTCGGCCTTCTTCAGGTGGAACGTATTTACATAAAAACTAAAAACTAAAAGTCCTAGTAGGTTTACAGAATGACCTCAATTTATACTAAACGTAAGAAATATAAATAGTATTGCTTAATGTATTCCAGACCTAAATAGTAGGATATAATAATGAGTAAAAGGCAAGAATGTACAAGGGGCGAAATAACCACGATTGGTTGCGAAGAACTCAATTACATTGTGTAAATGATGCCCTAATTACGTATTATAGCGGACGCGATTTTTGGATCTGAATTCGCGTCTTTTGGTAAGTCCGTGGGGACTAGGTGTACACAGTTGTGCGGTCCAGTAGGCCTCTCTCGTAAGTAATAATCTATCAATATAAGCTGCGTCCCCTTGGCTGGTAATTTTCTCAATAACAATAAAATCAATTTCAGAAATTTCGTGTTTGGTACAATTGAAGTGGACTGCAAGCTCGCACGTTTTTTTTGTTTGTTCGCATGGATGACTTGTAATTACGAAAACGCACCTTGAATTCAGTGGAAGTAGAACCCACGTATTGTAAATTGCATTTCTTGCACGAGGCCAAGTAAACAACATTTCTGGAGGAGCAAGACAAGTTTTGGCAAATCTTATAGGTTCGGCCTGTGGAAAAACTCTTCAATTTGGAAACTTGAATTAAAAAATTCTTGCAAAGGTCGCATCTAGAAGAGCATTTAAAACACCCTCCCGTTTCCTTCTCTGCCTGACTAACTTTCCCACCCACACAAAATCTAGAAGGCGCCAGAATGTCTTTGAGGTTTTTGGTACGGCGATATGCTGGAAAAATCGATTTTGATGGAAAATTTCCGATAACTCAGGTGACGATCTTAAGAGATGAGCATGCTTTTGGATAACCCTATGAATATCAGGGAGGATAGGATTGTAGTCGAGGACTAACGGAAATACTTTTTTGTTGGACTTGACATTTTTCTTGAGGAGTACTGATCTTTCAATTCTCAGCGCTCTGTCAAATTGATTGTCTACCAGATCTGCATTATAACCCTGGGATTTAAGATACCCTTTATATTCAACACATCTCTTGTAAAGGGACTCATCCGTAGAACAGTTACGTCTAATGCGTAAAGCAACTCCGTAGGGAATTGCCCTTTTACAGTGTGCTGGGTGCGAACTGGAAAAGGGTCAATAAAGATGGCTATCTGTAGGCTTAGCATAAATATCAGTAATTATGAACCCGTCTTGAAGGTGCAGTGTGAGATCCAAGACATTGAGGGTGTGCTCAGAGTACGCCAGCTCAAATTTGATAGTGGGATAGAGGGAATTGATGTACTCGGTAAACTCTAATAACTTAGGCAAACCATGTGTCCAAACATCGAAAACATCATCCCTATATCTCCACCATAACAACGGTTTCACACCACCTCCAAATTTAGCTTTCTCATCAATTAATCCCATAGCCAAGTCGGCGTAACTGCATGCGTTTTTGGGGCCCATAGTCGTACCATGTTTTTGCACAAAATTTTTCCCCGAAAATTGACAATTATTGGCTTGGGGACAAATTTCGATTGTCTCAACAATGCATTCGGCGGTGGATGGAAATTTGATCGATCTAGAATCAAGAGCTTTTCTAACAGCTGGAATGCCTAAGTTATTATCAATATTGGGAAACATAGCCACGACATCCCAGGAGACCAACAGACACCCAGGTGGTAAAGGACCTCTCTCAGAATTAAATGTTTGGATCTTGTTGATAAGATCGGTGGTATCTTTAACAAACGAGGGTAGATTTTGGGCGAGAGGCTTAAGATAAAATTCAGTAAAAGCAGAAAGTCTTTCGATTGCCGTTCCGCAGCAAGATGTAATTAAGCGGAGAGGGTTGCCCTCTTTGTGAGTCTTCACATTGCCAAAAGCCACCCCCGGTTTTGGTTCCAAATTGGCAACCCAAGTGGCAATCTCCTGACTAATCTGTCCTTCACTAAACCATTTCTGTCCCCAAATTTTGACTTTATCAAAATGCTCAATGGTGGGGTCCTGGTTAAGCTTAGTATAATGGAGATCAGTACTCCTCAAGAAAAATGTCAAGTCCAACAAAAAAGTATTTCCGTTAGTCCTCGACTACAATCCTATCCTCCCTGATATTCATAGGGTTATCCAAAAGCATGCTCATCTCTTAAGATCGTCACCTGAGTTATCGGAAATTTTTCCATCAAAATCGATTTTTCCAGCATATCGCCGTACCAAAAACCTCAAAGACATTCTGGCGCCTTCTAGATTTTGTGTGGGTGGGAAAGTTAGTCAGGCAGAGAAGGAAACGGGAGGGTGTTTTAAATGCTCTTCTAGATGCGACCTTTGCAAGAATTTTCTAATTCAAGATTCCAAATCTAAGAGTTTTTCCACAGGCCGAGCCTATAAGATTTGCAAAAACTTGTCTTGCTCCTCCAGAAATGTTTTTACTTGGCCTCGTGCAAGAAATGCAATTTACAATACGTGGGTTCTACTTCCACTGAATTCAAGGTGCGTTTTCGTAATTACAAGTCATCCATGCGAACAAACAAAAAAAACGTGCGAGCTTGCAGTCCACTTCAATTGTACCAAACACGAAATTTCTGAAATTAATTTTATTGCTATTGAGAAAATTACCAGCCAAGGGGACGCAGCTTATATTGATAGATTATTACTTACGAGAGAGGCCTACTGGACCGCACAACTGTGTACACTTAGTCCTCACGGACTTAACAAAAGACGCGAATTCAGATCCAAAAATCGCGTCCGCTATAATACGTAATTAGGGCATCATTTACACAATGTAATTGAGTTCTTCGCAACTAATCGTGGTTATTTCGCCCCTTGCACATTCTTGCCTTTTACTCATTATTATATCCTATTATTTAGGTCTGGAATACATTAAGCAATACTATTTATATTTCTTACGTTTAGTTTAAATTCAGGTCATTCTGTAAACCTACTAGGACTTTAGTTTTTATGTAAATACGTTCCACCTGAAGAAGGCCGAAACGTCGCCACATTAAAGCTGGAACAGTTAGAAGTTTGCTTAATGTTTCATCGTTTTACACTTACTTAATATTTTCATTGAAGCACTGTATCCTCCGCGGATCCTTCTACTGGGAGCTCATCGTTCTGTTTACCTTTTTATTCCGTTTATATATATATATACATACATATATAACAAGTTAAAAGGCCTCGAGCCAACAGTGACGCCGCGCCAGAAGGATCCAAAAGGATTCACAGTCCAAACCTCGATAAATGGTAGGAGAAGTAGTGTGGCACACGAGGACGGACAACTTCGAGCGAAGGAAGACATATACTCAATAAAAAGTCTAAAAAGTTCAATAAAGAGACCTCTTTTCGACTATGGCTTGTATTAAAAACAGCTTGTTTTCATAATCAAGTGTGCCTTCTAGCATAAATAATACCAAAGAGAAACGTTTGGCAAAACATCTGTCAACCTCAAGCGCTTATTAGAGAAGTAAACTACAAACACAAACACCAATCCTCAAACACACCAACGATAAAAATCACAAAAAATCAAACATTTGTTTTTCATGTCAATCCTTTGTCAGACGTTGCTAAAAGCCTCTCCATTAGCGCACGACAGTAACATATCTTTTCGATGTTATGTCATGTTTGAGAAACTTTTATTCCAGCTTATTATTATTGTAAACGTTAACTTACAAACGAAAATTATTTATTCAGAAAATTTTGATTTTGTAGCATTCGGAGACAACAAATCTTGAAACATACCATCGATAAAACAAAACAAAAAAAAAAAAAAATACCGAAACAACAAAAATGTGCGCGTTTTTCTTGTCAATCTATAGGCGGATTCATGCTGACGTCATTGTTTACATTTTTGCTCATTTGCATATGGCTTTGTGTAAAGAAGGAAGCATGTTAGATACAAATTGACTTCAGGCAGCTAAAGAGCTAGAAAACCTTAGGACATGGTGAAATTTTTAGCTCTTTGGGTGTAATATTTAAGGAGAAATAGTCCATCAAAAACTGCAAAATTTCTGGGTGGCAAAAGCGCTAATGAGCTCATACATTCTATGTAAAATTTTGAGTTTTTAATGCATCAGGCTCGTATTCATTGGCCGAGTTAATCGTACTTTGACCTTTCGATATTCAGAACTGATTTATTTTTAGCTCCATCAGAAACTGAATTGCATATGCCGATGAGGCAAATATTGTAAACAAGGATTCCCCTATTGTCAGACGTTGCTAAAAGCCCCTCCATTAGCGCATCTCTGGTTGCGAAATCATTTTTTTATTTGCTGTTCCTCCGTTCGAGTTTTTTTGCTTATGACTTCACGGTAGATGGAAACCCAGAAACTGCGAGATTTAGGCGCTTAAGAGAAAACGATATTTCGCTGGACGAATTGCTTAGTCTCGCTTTCCACAAAGTTAAGCTTGACCTCGATCAGCCGGCATCTATTTATTTGCGGTTGCGGGTGCATTTGTGGAAGCTGTGTAAATGAAGCGTGAAAGTATACAAAAACAGTAAGTCACAACATGTCTGGAATACGTAATTTCTGTGTTTCCTCTGACATTTCACGACATTTAATTTTTTTTAAATTTACGATTTTTAGCTTTTTTATGGACCCTCGACACCTTTCTCGGACCCTCGACATTTTACCCTCGACCCTCGACAAAAACCCAAACTCGTCATAAATATACAAACCAAAAATGTCGCCGTTAATTAATGGTTAAATCGAGTGTCCAACTGGTTAAAGTGGTACAATCAGTTAAAATTATCTTAGTTGATAAAGAGGCGCAATCGCCTAAAATGGACTTACCAGATCAAATGGTCGTAGGAAAGAAAAACGTCTAAATATGTAAAATGACACAAATTGTTTAACCAGAGAAAAGGGTCCAAGTAGTTAAAATGATCAAACCGGTTCACATGGGAAACTAGAAAATTGGACTAATCGATTAAAACGGTCTAACTAGAGAAAACTGTCCAATGGTTAAAAGGACCCAACTGGTTAAAAAGGTCCTAACTGGTCCAACTAGCTTAAAGGGTCAAATCAGTTGACACAGTTTCTTTAAATAAAATGATCCAAAGTTTAAAATCATCAGAATCATGTCTTAATGTGAACATAGGAGTGATAAAAGTTCTACGTAAAGTGGTCTAACTGGTACATTGGTCTTCCTGGAGAAATGTCCAGTTGTTTTAAAATGATCTAACCAGTCAACATGGTTAAAATGAAAAAATGGCCGAATCGGTTAAAATGGTCAAACTGAAGAAAATTGTCCAACTGATTAAAAGGACCCAACTGGTAAATAGGACTCTGTGCAATTAGCCATTTTCAAAACGAGCGGCGGTCTGGGTACGATTTGCCACCCTAGAGGCTCTTGGGATCGTTTGGAGGGACAGCAAGAACATGGTGGACAAGAGCAATGCAACCGTGCGAGACGCTCTCAAGGTTATTCTGACAGAAGAAGATATACCTGGTGCAAAAATTCCTCGCGAAACTGTAGAACAATGTAGCGTCGTTCAATTGAAAAGGTGGTTGCTGTGCAGGGGAGCAAAGACTACGGGAAATAAGAAAGCATTGATAACAAGGTAGGTTCACTCGAGGTGTATATTTTCATTTAGTGGTGTACATATGAGCTTAAATTATATCGAAGGAGAAATTGTGTCGTTTTATTTTGTTTCATTCCAGTCATATATCATGTTCATATTTTTCAGAGTTCAAGATTACATTAAGCATGGACTAGACGTTAAATATCTCCGTGATCCAGACGGTGGACTACACCTTCTCCGCAAGAAGGCTCAACTTGGAGTGCTGGAGGAGGAAGAGCCGCAGCTCAACCAATTCTTTCCAAAAGAAGGATACAAACCTGATTTTAAAGATTTGCCTAAGATAGCTTTTGGAACCGTTTGGCAGTTTATGATTGAAGGAGTTGAAAGTAAAAAACAACTTTCCACTGCAAAGCCCCTAGTCAAGGGATTTAACTTCTTCAAGTCAGGGCATGTTTTATACATTGGACATCTGCACCAAAATGGAAAACATTATGTAAAAAGCCAAGTTCTGCCATCGATGAAAAAAGATAAAGTATACTCTTGTTTTCTGTTAATGTCATCCATAGGTTGTGTGTTAAAAGCACACTGTAAGTGTCCTGCTGGTATTGATGGCCGTTGTAACCATGTGGCATCTACATTGTTTGCCCTTGAACAAAGCTTTAAGGAGACGAAAAGGAAAAATTCGGATGCAGCTGAGTCCTGCACATCTAAGCCTTGTAAATGGAATGTGCCAGGGAAACGCAAGGGTCCAGTGACACCTATCTCTGAGATGAGCTTTGTCAAACATGATTATGCTAAAGAAAAGAAAGCAAAAAGGCCAAAGCTAGCCTCATGTCCAGCACAGAATGGTACCTGTGTATCAGAAAAAAAAGTCTGGCCAAGTGAAAGATTACAAAACTTCCATAAATCTTTAAAAGAATATCAAATGAAATCTGGGAGAGCTGTTGGATGGACACATATTCTTCCTCAAAAGGTAAATAATCTGGAAGAGCCACTCATCTCACCCATCAAATGTCATCCAATATCAGCTGATGAACTAAGAGTGAGATTTGAGAAAGTGAAGAGGAACATTAATTTTGATGAAGAAAAAATAAAGAAAGTAGAAGAGCAAACACGAGGGCAGTCAAACTCAAATTTGTGGCATCATCACAGGCAGCCCAGGATTACTGCTACAAATTGTTACAGAATAGCTGTGCAAAGGGAAACAACATCACCAACAAAAATCATCCAAGATGTCCTTGGTTACAAAAAACCATTTCAGAGTAAATACATGCAAGAAGGACTTGAAATGGAGGACAGGATCATAGCTGCTTACAAATTATTAAAGCAGGGGGAAGGGGTTACTGATATATCCGTAGAAAAATGTGGCTTTTTCATTTCCAAGCATCATGGGTTACTCGGAGCAAGTCCAGACGGATTAGTGTGTGACCCTTCTGCAGAAGACAGTAAGGGTCTTCTTGAAGTGAAATATATTCAGATGGAAAAGCAAGAAAGTCTGGAGGAGGCTCTGCTCCGAAAAGGAATTTGCAAGAAGTTTGAGGAATCTGTGATTTTGAACTCAAGACACAAATATTATTTTCAAGTACAACAGGCAATGTTTGTGGCAGAGCAAAAATGGACTGACTTTGTGGTTATGGGAACAGCCTCTTCCACACCTTTTTGTGAGAGAGTTTATTTCTCACAAGAACACTGGGATAGAATATTCCCAAAACTTGAATCATTTTTTAACTGCTGGATTGTACCAGAACTTTCATATCCTTGTGTGAAATATGGGCTCCCCAAAATTGATGCGCGCATGTTTTGAGAGCTTTTTGTTTTAAGAGTTTTATTCTTTTTCATCTACTAGAAAACTTATAACTGAAGTTGTATTTCTTAACATGTCCAATGTTGAATAATATCATTATACTATACGCTGCATGTTTTGGCAAACCTAGATTTAAATGTGTAGTCAAAGCATTTGCAATGCTAAACCTAAAATGCAAATGACCCAACCTACTATCATTGTGTGATGTAGCTGCTCCCCAAAGTAAGCTGAATTTGAATCACTCATTTGACTCCAATTTCAATACCAATATTATTGTTTGGTCCAAACAAAATTTATTTCATTACACCATTTAATGAAAGTTATTGCAATATGAATGTTTTCGTGTTTCATCATCAACATGTGTCATGACAGTTAACAATATTACATGATAATTTTTAATTTATAAGAGGGGGTTGAAAATTTGACAAAGCACAGACCACTACAAGCATGTCTGATGCAATAGGTGCAATAGTAATTGGTATCTTATGGTCGAAGATGTGCCAGTTCTTTATACGTTCCATGAGCCGCTCCACATGAACTCTTAGGCTAGCAACCACCTTGTTGTGATTTGTTTCATTTGTGGAAAACTGTATCTTCTGTTCTAAAAATTTTGGTATAACAAGGCTTGCACCAACAGAAGCTAATTCATCCTGACAATTGAACCCTTTGTCAGCCAGTACCTGGTCACCAGGATTTAGTCTGTCTAGAAAACCACTAAGAACAGTTATTTCCTTATCTGAGGTTGAACCAGGAAATAAGTCACTCACAAAACATAAAACACCGCTTGGCGTTATGCCCAACAGTGATTTCATGGTGGTTCTTGACTTGTATGATGAAAAACAGGTAGACTGTGAATCAAGAGCAGATGGCCTCTCCATTTCAAATTCCGTGCAATCGACAATGACTGTTACGTTAGGCAACAGTTTCTTAAAACTGTCAGGCCTATAACATTGAAGTACTTCTCTTGGGGGGATGATGATAAGAGGTTCAAATTCCCTCCTCAAAAATGGAATCCAGGCATTTACAATCTTAGAGACAGTTGATCTTGAAACCAAAAATCGATGAGCAAGATCATTCTCAAACAAACCCAGCCTCAAGCGCAGCATAACAAGGGTAAACTCCTGGAATTTAGTAAGTACTCTGGGTCTCCCAACATTACCGTTCGTGGTGGTCCTTTTGTGCCCATAATTAATATTGCTAGAGGCTTGTTCTACAGTTTTGTAACAAAGAATAAAAGCATTGTAATCGGGAAAGCCGGTGTAGAATGCAATATCATCATCTTTATCTTTAAATTTGCTTATGTCAAATCTATTGTTATCTAAAGCATGCTTCAAGCTTTCGATTTCCTTTTGTAATTTGCTGTTCACCTCTTTTATGTTGTTGTTTTCTTTCTCCAACTGCTGAATCTCTCCCTTAAGCTTAACAATTTCTTGTTCTCTTGTTTGCATTCTGTTGTATAAACTGTTTAGTTGGTCTCCAGTAAGTAACGTTTGCATTTCCACACTGGTACTGGTGTCAGCATTAACATTCATATTTTCTGTCTGTTCTTCAAATTTAAAGTTCGCTTCCTGTGGTAATTGAGCAAGTGCTGTTTTTCTTTTTTTGGTTTGCTCTATTTTCTGTACATCTTCGAAACTGGCCCTCTTGCGTTCTCTACGTTGAGCTGTCGGTTTTGTCCATGGAAAAATTGAAGGCAAGTGCGTTCTGCTAAGTTTTTCTCCTCCATCGAAATGAACTGAGCAAATCCGCGTACTCGTAGAATCTAATTTCAGAGTCTCGTTCCTCATAAGAACCACGTACTTTCTACGTATATGAGGGTCTTTTGGAATTCTATAATACTGAAGGTTAGGTGCATTTCTGTAACTATTAGTGCAGCCTGGAATACAGCAGTTATAGCGTGCCATGTTTGTCACACGTCAGCTGTGCGTTTGTTTACCTTCACGCTGTCCCTCCAAACGATCCCAAGAGCCTTTATGGTGGCAAATCGTACCCAGACCGCCGCTCGTTTTGAAAATGGCTAATGTGCTGTCTGTTTATGATAGACTTCCCATAACCGATGTAAACAAATGATGGCACCATATATACTTGCTCATGACTTTTTTACAACTTTTTACAACAAACTAACAAATCACAAATGACTCTTGCTAATTGAGTCTCACAGCAAATAGAATAACAGCAAAACTGACCATCAGTTTCATGAACTAGACTTAAAAAAAAAAAACCCATGGTTGTTAAAACATCAGTCACCACTTCTGTCAACAGTTCTTCTATCCTCATCCAGATGATCAGACTTCATGATCAGACTTCATGATCAGACTTCATGATCAGACTTCATGATCAGACTTCATGATCAGGACTATGAGAGGTATACCACATCAATTATGTGACATTGCATCAACTACAAGACATTATGTCCAGCACAAGGATAGAGGGCTATTGGAAAAGGTGTAACAAAACACAATTTACTTAATGTGTTCTGAATTTTGTTATAAAAATGTGAAAACGGGTACACATTTGTAACGAGTCTTGAATCTACCATCTTCTGCAAATACAGTTTTCTTTCTCTTTGATGGTGCTACAAGACTAAATTTCATTTCCTCCCTTATTCCATTATAATGCAGGCCGGCATCTCAGGAAAATGTATTTTTTTTCTGACTTCTAATGTTAGAATGTCAGTCATGTATTTGGTTTCTCTTGTATGGGCAGATAAACAAGCAGAAATTACTTTTACAACACCTCCTAAAGGATGCCATCATGAGATAAAATCTTATTTCTTATTTAGTAATTATAGAAATAATACAAATAAATATTATCGTAGTGGCAATTATCATGATATTACAGAAAATAATAAAAGATCTAAAGTTTGGTTTTGTGTGAAACTGCAAGAATGCCATCCACAAGGTTAAGTTGTTTTTCTAAGATAATGGATTTTTGTCCACCTATAAAATGTTTGAGAAAAATTCGAAGGTTTTGACAAAGGGAAGCAAGCTCTTTCTTTACTGAGATCCTTTCAAATACATATCTGTGAACAAAGTAGAGAGAAATAGGACATCACTGGCAGGTCATAGAAGGGTCACAGGTTTTGGCAAGTTGTTCTCTGTTATGGGCAAACAAAACCCAGCTTTAGTCAGTCACTAAGGGTATGCACTGAGTGACATAAAATCCCTCATGTCTGATATTTCGTGTTCAGGCATTCCTTTGTTACTCCATATTCAACTATTTTTTATCTTTCATACAAAATAAGGGAATATAAATTATACCAAGCAGGAAGGGAGGGTACAATTTAACTGAAACTGAAGCAGTATTAATCCCATTGTTTATATTAACACTTAAGCTTCGTTGTTTAACTGTTTTTATTTTACTGAAAGTTGTGTGAAGCCAAGAAACATTAATCAGAAGCTTCACTGCAACTTACCTTCACTGGACAAATGAGAAGAATATTGTCAATGGAAAACATTTTACAAATAGAGGACTCTTTTAGAGTGGAGTAGAATTATAACAGTCATTTCCCAACAAGGTACTTATGGTTTCAGAGCCCCTCTTAGTAAATTAATATTTTGATTAATCTCTGAGCTCTAATTAGTATTAAGTAAAATCTCACCTTATTGCATCTTTAGAATAAGTTGAAAGAAGGTGATGAAAAAGATCAGTGAAAAACTGAACAGAGGACTTCTCAAGAGCCATAAAGTTCACAACCTATCAAACACAAATCATGTCATTGTTAGCTTCTCTTTTGTTGTTTTGACTGACAAATGTATGATATCAGCTGGAATCATCAAAGTGGTCCACCAACTATATATACCTTGTTATGAAAGTTAGTGTTCAAGTTTCATTGCTGTAGAAAAATAATAATTAAAGAAAAGTCCATGCAATTGACCCAAATCTATCAGATTTGAGTCGATTTAATTCATTTTTTTTCTAATTTCTGCTCCGTTTATCAATCTACCAACTCTTAGTTTTCTTTATTTCCATTATTTTGGCCCCCAATTTAAGAGAAATGTCATACATTTTTGACAACTATGAAAAAAAGTTGTTTGATACCTATACTTTTTCTGCACCAGTATCTTAGACAACAACAAAAACCATAATGGAAATAGCAAGATTCCTTCCATTGACAGCCTTGTTTAGCAATAATTTCACAACCATTGTTTGTCTTAGAGATTTAATACTTTGCATATGAAAATACAATTTCATCCTATTAACTATTACTAAACAAATTCAATTTCTTTTTGTGTTTCCCCTATTTTTAAATCTACGCCCCACTTTGAGTTCATTATCTTTATTAGAAAGGATAACAAGTAGCCTTGATTTTAACCAGCATACATTTCTTCTGGTAACAAATTAAGGTATTGTCAGACCAATAAAAGTTGCAACGTGTACAATGTTTGTAACACTGTTCCTGAAGGGAAGTGTCTACAATACTGGCAGATCTCAATTCTAAAACTAGAGCACTTTTGTTTCCTCAGTTGTCAAAAATATGTGATATGTGTTAGGTAATTGTGGCTTAGGGTTAAGCAAAATTACTGCAAACTGAGGTCTCTAAAAATAAGCTTGATAAAAGTGGAAATGAGAGTTGAAGAAAAAAACCTCACTTTAATGAACATGACTTTTCCTGTCCTACTTCATGAGGCAAGAATTCCCCTTGAGGGATAGTCATCAAATAGTTATGTCAGAAAATTATCAGTCACTAAAACTATTGATTAAATTTGCCCAAGATGTGGGCTGCTCTCGAGTACCTTGAGCATGGATAGAGACAACGCTCTTGTAGCAAAAAGATGACAAATAAGACGTAACAGGTTATCAAGACTGTGAGGTGCTAAGCTGCTCAGCAGTTTAAACTTGTCCCAAAAAGAATACTGAAAAGTTACCTGAAAAAACAAAATGCAAATCACAGAGAAATGTTAAAACTTTACTGAAATTAGCTTTCTATGTTAACCAAAAATGCTTTTTTGGTAGGTGCTTGTAAAATACTTTAAATGCAATATAAAGAAAAATTTTATGAAAATACATTTGACTTTGCAAGATTGGACAAACAGAATGTGTTTATCTTTGTTACTCAAACTGGATTGTTTTCCAATAGTACAAGTTTGTCTGTCTTGCTCTTGTATGGGAAATTTTCAGGAATATCCATCCCATCACGCCTGTATCCTCTCTCGCTAAGCAGTTGAGAAAATGTACAACATGGCATGTGGATGTGGCTATAAACAGCTCATGCTTATCTCAGATAGAAAGTGGCTGCTAAGAAAAGTTGTGGTTTCATCAATCTGTGCATGTAGATCACGTGTCAATAAGTACAAAAGTGAAATTTTTTCTAGCTATGATCAGTTCCTTGTTTAATCCCAAATCAATTTTCAATAGAGTTTCTATAGTAATGTAAAGATCCAGGTGAGTGGGAACAAAGAAACTACTAAAAACAAGTACCCATTACTCCAAAAAAGGAAAATTAATAGGGTGTGCTCCATAATGAGACTGAGCAAAAAAATATCCTGTTTGTTGCTTACCCACTGACCAAGGGCTTGAAATGTTATTTTCTACAGGTAGATTAAACTCAACTGTTGTCCACAGTGTTTTTCAGACTAAACCAGCAATGCAACAACGGCAAGTATCATTTAGTTTGGCATGCTACTTGTGCTCCAAAATTTCATTGATAATTTTCTTAACATACATACACACACTTGATTGGACTCTCCCCAAAGGGTCTTTTCAGGCCAATTTATGAATACAACTAAGAAAAGGTAGTTAAGGGTAAAATGAAAAAATTACTAAATTTTTTTCATGTGGAGCAAAAGCCACAACAGAGATAATGTACCTGGTAGCTTCTGCTGTTTTCACAAAATTTTTGACCAAGGTAGGCATAGTAAGGATTGTACATTTTCTCCTGTAAAACATCAAAAGTTAAATAGGAAAGAGTTAAGCACATCATTCTGAATTTACTAACAGGGTACTACGTTCAAAACAATACTTATCATCATAATTATCATTCAGTCATGTACCTGAATACAGCAGTCAATCAGAACATGGATGACTTCCCGAGTTTGAACATCTTTCAAGTTCAATCGCATCAACTTTTCAAATGCATCAATATAATCCTGGGAAAAGGCAGAGCATATTCTGTAGTAAGGTTGAAGCAAGTCATATCAGTGATTTTTTTCCCCTTTGTAACTATAGAAAAATATATGTTAAAACAATGAGGACTTCCCAACATAAAGTGTTGATATCGTTAGAAATATTCCATAAAGAACAAAACAAAACAATAGTACAGGGATGCAACTTACAGTATCTTGTCATTGGTGACAAATCGTCCTCATGCAAATGTAAAAGTGATTGTGTTCAAGTTATCTGTTTACCTCACTTGTCATCATAATAAGGAAAACATTCTTTCGGACATCAGTGTTCATTCGTTGTTTTCTTGCCAGTTCTAACAGCTTGGTGTTTTGAAGTTTGGTAGAAAACACTTCCATGGTGTTAATTTGCGGTGTCTGTGGCAATGCATACCCTACTGTCCACCAGCGGCCTTTTAAACAAAGAGTATTAATATTAACTCAACCATCTTTCAGAGCCAAGTTTCCACATATCACTTCTGAATTAATCTTTCTACTTTTCTATATCCTTGCACTACAGTCAAAAATTTGCCTTTAGTTATTATTTTCTTCTAAATAGGTTCAAAATATAGTATGTCATGTATAAGGTAGATATTCAGTGTTTGCTTCACCAATACAGAGTGAAAATGATGTCCATAATGTTTGCTTAATAAAAGATATTATACATACAAGGCTAAAAAGATTAAGAAAAGTTATTAAAATGTTAAAACCAAACATTTTTGGCTGTTTGCCATCGCAAAGTGAGTTGTGCAATAAAAGGTAATTGCTAACCTCCACAATGAACAGAGTTACTAATCAGTGACCTTTCGAAATAGGTTATTTCAGATGTTCAGAATTGAACTTAATAGCGGGAAAAAACATCAGTATGTACTAAATGTGATCTTAAATTGTAATTGATATGAAAACAAAACTCACAGAAGGTTGTTACAGGTTTCACGCGAAACAACAAGAATGTGAAAACCAAAATCTTAAATTCACTTGTTGGCTTATGGTGTAGTTCCTCTGTTATAATATAGTTATTCTCTATTACTCACCTTTTAACTTAACATTCAGTAAGTCCTCCAGACTGACTTTGAGCTGATTGGAGACTAAACAGCCTTAGTTAATAGACAAAAACTACATCAATGCTGATTTGCCTTTAGGTTATTATATCTAACAACAAGATGCTTTCAGTAAGTGTAAATGGGGTACATTTAGCAGAGCCCTAGATAAATAAAGAATCGTAAGACTGGTTAAAAGATGGAATGTCATATACAGTATTATTCTCAACAAAGAGAGTGTTTTCCATTTATTTGCTAACACAGTGATCTCACAATAATGTCAAAACCCTATATCCCTATTTATGTTGGGATTTATATTTATCTTGGGTTCCTTTATGTAAACTGTAGCTGCTAAATTACTGTAACAGTTGTAAAGTACAAAACACCTCCTTATAATGTGTCTTACCTATAATATTTAAATCTATACATCTCTGGTGATGCTTGGAAATTCATTGACCTCTTAAGAACCTTGCCCTTATTTTGGTCTTTCTCATGAAGAAAGATGTATTCCACTTCTTTAATACCCAAGTTTTAACCCACGGTTCATGATGGAATTTGTGCTCCTTGAGTTCACATAAATCTTTAAATAATTTCCAAAAATTCTTAAATTTATCTTTTCACTTCATTAAGTGTTGGTACTCCAATTAAAAATATGCAAATAATACCTGACTCTCTGATCAATGAGTGAAGAGTTTTTCTAAGGTGTTCTAATTGTGAGCAATCATAGCCTGGTATCTTTCTTAAATTGTTGTTGCGTAGCTTAGTGATTATTTCCAACATGAAGCAAACTCTAGAGCTAGGAAAAAAAAGAAAAAATTGATCAGGTAAACAGGCCAAGCACAGGCAGGCACCTAAGGCTAGTTTACATCACAGAGCAACTTGTTAGCCCTGAAAATCAACATGTATAAGTTAGTTCTCGTTCTCTAATCACTTGGGCATGATATTTATCACCAAACACCCTCTTTGGGTACACATGTACTTCAGGGAAAGAAGTATTGATACCAAGCTTTGGTTTATACATTATAACACTGGCACATATCCAGTAAAAACCTCAAATAAATTCACAGTGATACCAGATGCACTCTGACAGATATAAACCCATCTGACACAATTCACTTGCAGTTGGAATGTACATTAATCTTGTAGGCTTATTTTATAAAGGAACAGGGCTGCACACTTACTCATCAATCAACATTGGTGTAGAAGATGCCTTTGCTTGAATTTGGAGAATGATTTCCTACAAAGGAAAAAAAATCATTCCTTCTCAAATAAATTCACAATGTTAATGGAAAAAAAAAAAGGAAAACAATGAATTTTTGTATTTACATATTGACATAGTCATTTGAAACAACAACAATCAAGCAGACAGAGTTGGAATAAGTTATATCTAGCTTTCTGAGGCAGATCACTACCATTATGCACGATAAGATATTAATCCTCTCACTGCTCTACATAACCCATCTAAGTCCCCATGATGGACTTAAACAAGGAAATCTCTGTCAATGAATAAAATTTGACAAAAGAACTTCAAAATACTGTTATTAATGTTCAAATTATTAGTTATTACTGTTCAAATACTGTATAGCTGTTTTGGCTCTTACTCTGAAGCAAAACAACAAAGTCCGCAAATTGTTGACCAATTTTTTTTTATATCAGACTTGACTTGCTCTTTATAAAAAAGGTTAATATCCAAAAATCATATTCAAAATCTGCTCATTAATGGCTTTAATTACTCGAAGTAGCCTAAAATATCTGATTGCTGCTATTAACACAATGACATGTGAGAAAATCCTTCATTGTAGAGCTAGAGCAATATTAGTTCTGAATTTGCCACAACTATGTGTTTAAATGACACAGAATGAACTCAATTGTTTCAGATAATAATTGTAATAGTGAGCAGACAGTTCCATCCCTCATTCCTATTTACGAGCACTAATGGCATTGACATTGTTATGATAACATGAATGGGTAATTACACTGAAATTATCACCTTTAATGCTGATGGATCACCTCTTCTGATTTCTGCTCCAACCACTAGTAAAAGGGAAGTAAATAATAGACTGTAAAACCAGGACCGTCTGATTGATTAAGGGTAACATTGAGCAAACTATGGATGCTGAAAATTAATTTGTCATTCAAAACTAGCAAAAGGTAACATAGAAAAAATCTTAAATCAGATTCCTAAATGCATATTAAGAAATCAAAATGGGAGAAAAGGGAATTTTATAAAAATTTGTGTAATAATTCTGGATTGAGTTTTTCTTAAGTTTATCATCACATGAATCAACCAAGCTAATACTTTAACCTCTGCATTTTTTTATGATTTTTATTATTATTCAACAACATCACTTATTCTTTTGCTGAAGTCAACCAAAAATAGAGTCTCTAATTTGTATTCAAGACAAATTTAAATTGTGACTGTTGGCTACCGTAGATTTTTTTATTATTCGAGAACATCACTTATTCTTTGGCTGAAGCCAACCAAAATAGAGTCGTAATTTGCATTCGAGACAAATATAAAAATTGTGAGTGTTGACTACTGTAGGAAATAACTGGAACATAACAATATTAATGTTGTAGGATTATAATTTATTATCCAACTACACTTAGATGAGTACAAATAACACCATAGACGAGTACAAATATCACGCGGTATTTGTACTCATCTATTGTGGAGTACCGGTTAAACAAGTTTTCTCGCATCGCGCAAGCGAAGAATTGGATTGTAGTTACGAAAAAAACAAAACGTGGTGGACAATTTGAATCATATTTCTGACGACGAAGAGTCAGAATGGCTGGCAAATATAGATCCAAGTTTATTAGATGAATCGAACAAAGAAAAACAGCTTGATAACCAGAAAATTTCTTCATTTAATGAAGAAAATAGAAACAGCAGCACACTGCGCCAATTCCGTTCCGCTTCGCATACTTCTGTCACGCACTCCTCGTAAATAAATATCCGCGAAATTCGCAAGCACTGAAATAACAGTTTGGCGTGTTGGATAACAAATAACTTATTAGACGTTTTGTTGTGTAGTATCACTGAGTATTTTACTCATTATTTGTATTTTGACAAGCCCATAGGGCGAGTCAAAATATGGCACAACTCGTAAAAATACAATTAAATAAATATTAAGACAAAAAAAGCTAAAAGAGTAAATTACCCAAATACCCTTTTAAATTCAATGTCTCTTGCAACATTTAAAAAAATGACCACTTCTATCCTAGAAAGGATGACAAAAATCCCTTTTTAATGTACTTTATTATAATTCTCTTGCTTACATTTCAGAAGCAGTAGAAGTAGTTCAATATCTTTTTCACTAAATGAATTTACCAGCTGTTGAACAATGTCATAAATGAGACAGCAGTGAGTAATCTGTGAAGGAATGAACAATGGGAGAACAAGTCATGGTCAAAGAAAAGCAAGGCAAATATTAGCAATACATTTGATCCTGTAATAACACTTCAATACTCAGTAAAACATTTGGTTATTATATCAATTTTCAACAAAGAGAGGTGCCTAAAGAGTAAAAGGAGTCTATTTACTTAGTCCACTGCTAGCTCCTCAGAGCTACTAGCACAGTCCTTGTCTGGATATTTACCTTCCAAACAAATTATAAGATTTAAGTCTCCTGATGTACCAGATGTTATTTCAGTTTCCCAAACATTATTGCAATAACAAAAATACAGTATTTGTCTAAAAGTACACATACTTTAAAGTTGCACAGATGTGCAAACAGAGCTACAACATTAAAACACTCTTTCCCCAGTCCAGAACTGCCTTTGTTATGATGGTGTAGTTCATCAAACAATTCTGCCAGTCTCTCAATGAAGAAAGCAGCTTGGAATAAATACCCAGAATAAAATTAATCAATACAGAATACTCATCATCACTTGGAACATCTGATTTAGTAAAAAATTAATGTCAGGATGGCGGGTAAGATTAGTCCTATCAACACTTGTTCATGACTACATCAGTAAAAATTAAGTGTGATTGCAAGTCGATGGCTCCATTATAAGTTTTTCCATTGTTTCTTAAATAATTCATAACACAATGCAGTTGGAGTTCTCCCAAACAGAAGTATTTATAATAAGTCCCTGTTCAAAAATTGAACTCCACATGAGATGAACCAAATTGCAATTTTAGTTGGCCCAAAACTGGTGGAATTGAATTCAGAGCTGCAAAAATGAATATTTCAGTCAGTGGGATTTCAAATAATACAGTTTATAATTTGTTCATTAAGTTGGATCACGAAAAGAGCAATGTTCATCCCACAGTCCATCTTCACACATTCTATCCATCTGAAGCAGACACAGAATGTGTGAGTGGATCCAAATTCAGTTGGATGAGCTCATAATTTCATCTTTAGTTAGTTTAGTTTGTCTCAAGTTAAACTCAGTTTAAGTCAATTCTACATATCACACTCGAGAGAAGCTAGGTGTTCAGTTTTTAACTTCCAGAACTCTCTCAGCTTGTCCAGCCTTTACCAGGAATTTTGTAAACATCACAAACCACTAGCAAGTGATGTGATAGTGTCTATTGAATCCCTGGTGTTTACAAGGAATATGCAGCTTCATGGGAAAATGGTAGAACATTTACAATCACATTTTACCTAATAGGTCCTGAAGTACAGTGTAAGACAAGGCTCCCTATATAAATATTCATCAAGAAGTTTTACTGCAAGTAAAAGAAAACTTACCTACATCAATTCCAACATGACTTGAGAGAATTGCCAGCAACATAATATGCTCCATTAAAAGTTTGTCAGGCATCATGGATACAGAAACACAAGAGGCCAGAATATGATTACTTAGGATCTTGTTCACATCTAAGAGGATTAAAATGTTAGCTGGCTTTGTAATCATTCAGGTGATTAAGAAAATGACAACATTAATCCTCCCAGTTCAAGGTTTACGTTGACATTTTAACCACAGGCAGCAACAGTGTGTAAGTGGTCAGAGAAGTGTGGAACATGGGAAGGAGGTTTATCTGGTAGGTCCTTAGAAGTCTCCTGAAACTGAAGAAAGATTTTTGGGGGCATAACACAATTGTGTTTGCTTGATGCCACATTTTCCCTTTTTGTGTCCTTGTTTCAGCTGCCACAAATGAAATTGGTAACCAATTTACGTTAATTTTTGTGTAAGAATGTTACAGTAGTGTCCTCTTATTAATGATTAATAAATTATGTTCCAACATTTGGCATCCATAAAGAACAAATTAGCTATCTTTGGGTGTATCAGATTAGTGGATTGAGTACCCAGTTATTTTCAAGCTTTGCGTTTAGTCTGACAGTCTTCCATTTGTGTCTATCTTCTACTACCAAAATCTAATCTTATTGGTTTATTTGGGGTACATTTAGGTGAAATAAGTTATTTTTTACACATTCCTTTTCACAGAGAGCTTCTTGTACTTCCAGAATTTATATATTTTTTGGCTAAAAAAGGACTTTCCTCAGTTCTTCATTTAATTCATTCTCTCAGTTCTCATCACATTTTATTTTAGGAGGTACATTCACTCAATGTTGATACTTCATGGAAAAAAATTTTTTTTTTGGTAGACAAAGTTACACAATTGTAAGGTGACATTTAACCTTACTCATTTCCTTGACAATTGATAACACATCAGATTGCATAGAATGATTGAGGATGCTAGGTAAAGCTAATCCTTCCAAGTCACTTAAAAGAGATCAGTCACTCAGAAATACAAGCCATTCAATGTTCTTTTGGGTCATAAGGTAAAATTAACTGTTTTGCAACAAATGCCAACTTGCATGCTACCCTATTTCTTCATGCAACTTTTATCTTTCCCTGTTTTATACTGTACTGTATCTGAATGCTCCAATCAACCAGAAACAAACATCTATCCACAGGATACTATGAAATAAAAAATTATACAATATCTCATGGAATAGATATGAATGTAAGTGCAATAATAAAATAAAAGCCTTGACATACCGTTTCGGCTGTTTTGCATGTAGATGTGTTCAATCTCATTGCTGATAATTGACATATTTCTCTCATTCAGCCTGTCATAAATACAAATATAAAAGATACAACAAAGATACAAATTATAGTGAGGGGTGGAAAGGCAACATTTTTATATGACATATAAAAATGTTGCCTTTCCATCCATCCCTGTAATCAAGCAAAATTATTTCATGTTCATGCAGAATCACAGTTATTCATACAAAAAGTGCAGCAGACTCTCATGAAGTTGATCACAGTTTGAAACTACAGCTATCTAATTTGCATGCATTTGAGTTACATTGCATCTCATAAGCTCTTTATAGAACTGAAAATTGTGTTTCGTGTTCTTATCAAAATACTCATGTCTTCTACAAAAAGTATTTTGGGCAGTCTTCTGGATTTAGTAATATCACACTGTGTGCAGTTTAAAAGGATCTAAATTTACAACTTACCTATTCAGTAGACCTTTCATCTTACATGATAGTCTCTGTAAGTGTTCATTTTGGTTCTGCGACAAGTTCTTGATTCTCAAATGAGGGGGAACGTATCTTTTAAACTCATCTGTTTGGTTAGAACTATTAGCCTTACTGCCACTGTTTTTCAACTCAAAATCAATCTCTTTGTTATTTTCAAATGTCTCCATCAAATCTCTCTTATCAGTGCCATAATCTTCCTCTTCAGATCCCTCGCCGTCATCATTATTATCATGACCACTGTCATCAAAACTTTCATTGTAGTGTTTGTTTTCAATGCATTCACCATAACTGGGATCACTAGTACTGTACTCATCATCATTAACATCATGATTATTGTCATCATCATCATCACTTATTTGAGAATCACCATAGCTATCATTGCTGTCTCGCTGCGCACTTTCACTCATGTTTAGTTTAGAATTTCCATCAATGCCCATGACATCATAGTGTTCTAACTGATTATGCAAAATATAAAGAAAAAAATGGTCATATTTTACAAAGGACTACACATAGACAGTTTGAATTCTTCATAAATGTCAAGAATTACCTCCTTGGAAAATAGCCCATCACTTGACTTCAACTCATCTCCACTATCTTTATCATGTTCCTTTAGCTGATGCTCGCAAACTTCTAATAAATCTGGTGTCAGTTATGTCAAGACAACAATGTAACAACATCCAAACGTCCAGAAAGAATGGCACTACATAGCTGTGGTTGTTTTGAAGATGATAACTAGAATTATCCAGGCCTTGGTTGCTGATATCCACCTCAGCCTTTGGCTCTGGTAGATAACACAAACCTCAGCCTTGATAATTTTTAGTATAATGTTCATCCTCATCCAATAATTGTTAATAGGCACAAGTCTACTGGCGTTTTATCACAAATGCTGCAATCTGATTGGCTATGGTACTTACTACCTATTCTGTGATAAGCAGTGAGCAAAATTGGTGGCCTAACAGTTTGAGTAGATTATCTAAGTAAAATGACACTTTGAGCCTGTCTTATTGTTTACTTTTGAAAGTAAACAAGATTTATACTGGAACAGTTACTGTAATTTCCGGCTGTTTACCCACAGGTAATCCGTTGATTTGGCCTTAAACACACGCCTCTGCGGGTAATAGGGAGGTGCGGGTTATGCGACAATTTTGAAATCTACTGGCAGTTGAATCAAAGAAAATTCTCACCTACATGCATTTCCACCTCTCAGATGAATTTTATTGTATTAAAAGTGCCATAAAGCGGCACGAAAACATGATGCTGACTTGAGCTCATTTCATGCACAATTAGTACAAATTTACTTTGTTTTTAAGGTGCGGGTTATCCACCAGTGTGGGTAATCTGTTGACTTTTTTTTTCGCTGCATGATATAATCGGCTGGTGCGGGTAATCGGCCATGCAGGTAAACGGCTGGAAATTACAGTAGGTTATTCACTCGGCTTGCTTTCAGTACACAGTAGCTGATCAGGGTTTCACCCATAAACCATTTGTCACAAAACCAAGCTTTCTGTACCAAAATAGCTAGTTACTGGCATTATATAATCACTAACATTTTAAAAAGAGTATATCAGCTCTTATGACAACTAGCCCATCCCGCCAGGGTTTGTCTTGTTTCCATAGCTTGAAAGAATTAGGAGCATTACTATGTAAGTCCATCGCAGGTTTCTCTCCAGAATTCCATCAGCCTTCCTTGATGGTTGAGCAGTACTCATTAATACTCCTGGGAGGCGAGGAGAGCAGCACTGTGAGAGTAAAACGTCTTGTCCAAGAACAAACACAGTGACCCAGCAGGGTCTGAAACCTGCTCCCAACTTTTACATAATTTGTAATTTATAATGAAAAGATACAATCAAGACCATCCACTTTGAATTTCTTGCTGGTAACTTTCTCCTTACTGCCAATGTTTAAAAGCTTTTCAAGCCTCTTTATCTCCTTGTTCTCTTTCCTGTTCTCTGCTAAAAGCCTCTGTTTGAGGAATTCCTGTCCTTCTGCAACTTCCTGGGTATAGATTATTGAGAGTAAAATCAAAACGAGGGAGCATTAAAAGTAACAAATCAAAATATTTTTTGCTTCCAATTAACTGATGAGTGTTTCTGGTGCCTGGTAAAGAACTTTTAATTATTTCTATGCTCTTGATACCTTCAAATTTACCTTTCAGTCAACCCAGACAATTAAGTCACTAGTAATATTATTAGATGCCTCCATAAAATATGCATTCTTCACAGATTTTTTGTTTGTAATAATAATCATAATTTACTCTATGTGAGAGATGATATACTACCTACTATTAGGAAAGACCTGGATGCTTCTTATGGGAGCAATATGAAAGACTACTGGAAATAATGTAGTTGTTGACCAATGGCTCCATGTTTAGAAAAAAATAGCACACGACAAATATCAGGAAACATAATTTTAAGGTGGCTGAACACAGTTTTCACGAGTGCTTTTGCTGATACAATTCAGCGCGTGCACAAGGATTGCAAAAAACAAACATGCTGTCTACAGAGCGGTCACTTTATCTACTCAACACGTACCCGTACCATCTGTGCTATTTTTCTCTATAGTTGGCGCAGTGTATAGAGGGCTTTAATCTTTTATTACAAAGATATGTTAGAAAAGTTAACGGTGCAAAGAACCCAGCAATTCTCAGCTTTTTCGTCGTTACCGGAAGAAACCAGTTAAATGCAGCGCATGTGTAGTAAGTAAAAGAATTGTGATTGAATAGAAAATTGCTTTCTCGAAAATATGCCTATTTCTTGAGAACCACTCATTAGAATTTCACGAAATTTGGCACAAAAATAATTTAGGAAATAAGTAACTGGAGTATTGAAAAAAATTTATTTTAAACAGAGGAAATTCTATAAAATTGAGTGAACCTTCAAAGGGATAATCAAAGATCTCTCTGTTAAATTGTCAGCAAAATGGTGTTAACTTGTGAGTATTGTTACAAGCTCGCTGCATGCAAATTATAAAGAAAATATAATGACTAGATTTTCTACAAAGAAAACCGATTTTAATTGCTTGTTTATATCTATTCATGTCACCATGGCAATGGCACATACATCAGCTTAACTATCGAAAAAACAAAGTTTGTGTTGTTAACTTGCTAGCTGCCAGTTTTGGTAACTGAGAGATCAAGGGTTTTAGAGAAAATGGTGAAAGAAACAAGGGTATCAAAAACTGTGTTCAGCCACCTTAGGAATAAGTACACTCCTGGAAGATTTAATTTTCATCTCTGCCAACAAAAAGAACCTAATAACTAATTAAAACACTGACAGTATCCTGAGTCGTGATGAATAACTCCATGTTTTGGAAAATTGTCTCACCATGTTTAAAAAAAGTCTACAATTGACAACTGTACACTATTTTGTATCTTGCTTGAAGACTTGGTCACTTACATTACCCTTTCAACCCTTCATAATTTGGAATCAATTGGAATCTCAACAACCATGGGGTATTCCATTTCCATATAATTATACTTCTAGATAGCCAAGATAGAAATTGGATGGTGGCTGGAGCATACAAGAGGAAGTGGCTAAAGATAATTCACACAAATGTTTCTGGGGATTAAAAAGGTGTCATAAAGGGAAAACCATAATCAGAAATCCTGCACACGGTGTACATTTTTTATGCTTAAATGAGTTAGCTTGTATTTCCTCTTCTTGAGCCTTATCAAACAAACCCTGACAGTAAACATTTCTCTACAAAATCTTTAACTACCTGTTTAAAAAAGGTACACCATTTATTTGTCACATGTCATTTCACGTTTTAACCCTCATCCATAGGATAACCAGTTTGACTAATGCTGTTTTACAGCCTTTGTAAAAACTGAAACCAACAGCTATATGAAACATGCCTTAGTTCTCCTTCTTTTCCTTTTCTTGGTTGAGACCATACCACGTTTGTTTCCTGTAGGTTTCTCTGTTAAATCACTGCCTTCCTTTAGCTTGTTTCTGATGAATCCACTGCTCAACATTTTTGTGGTCTAGGAAAGATAGTTCAAGTTTCTAATCACCTGACAAGCTTTTGCCATATTAATTTTGTTCAATATTAAGTTTTCCTTTATTGTTGTTTTTAGTTTGGTGTGGTGCGGTTCTGAAATGAACTAAAGAAAAGTTAGTTAAGGATAAAGTTGGACAGCAACATCTATACCAAGTATTGCACATCAAGATCAGACATACCTTCCCTTTCTTATTGGAGAAAAAAGCTGCCTTTTTTGCCTTCTTCTGAACTCTTGCCTGTTGTCTTTTATCTCTTCTGCTTGGCAATTTTCTTACTCTTTCCTCTCCTAAGCAATATAACAAAGTATGAGTTTAGGATGACTAATTACAGTGTATCTCTATCTTAGTGAGTTACTCATTTCCATATCAGAGTTCTCAGGTAACTTGCTTCTATGCTTTCATACCCACAAGTTAAAAAAGGAAAGGGACATAGCAGGTAAAAAATCATAGTAAAAGTTTCTATTTCGTGAATACAAAAACGAGGAAGGTATATAAAAAAATGTAGCTTGCACAAAAACACGCCTGATAATTAAAACTTGTCACAGCACATGAAATTCCCATCAAAAGGGTACACATACTTTAGAGTTTTTTTTTTTCCAAAATAAATTGCAGTCTTCGGCAAGATTTCCATATAACCCCATACATTAACGTAATGTATTTAACGTATTGATTGACGACGTTGAATTCGTAAACGAGGATTGGTGACTAAAGCTATCGGAGGTAACGGCTCGCACTACTAAGTTCTTTATAGAGCCTTATCTAACCTAAAAGTTATTTATTTGTTTCGAGAAAAGACTTAACAATTAGACGAACAAAACTTTTGGACGAAAAGACCGTAATTCTTTACCATTTTGTTCACATGCTGCGTGACAGAATGTGATGATTATTTTGGAAATACTACCTGCTAACATGGTAGACGTTTAATCCCGAAATCTAGCTCACCTCCAACTGTTGAGGAGTCTTCCCCATCCCACTCTTGATTTTTTGGTATTTTCAAGTACTGTCCTTTGGCTTGAATGTGGAAGAATTCATCACGTTTCTCTTTCTTACGCTTTCTCCCTCGAGGGTCCGCCATCTTTGACAATGGTGGTTATATACTTCATGGTTTTCGCCTATGAAGTGCATCTTCTCTCCATCTTCTCAGGACCATTCTCGGTGGTAACGAGGAATGTGAGTCAGCGGTTGGTCTCTTCAAAGTAGGAATGTGGCTTTCACGCACCTCCTCGACTAATAACGGTGGGATTGTTGCAGAAGTTTCAAATTCGAGTCAGAAGACTGGGGGGCTCACATGAAAGGGCGATTAACCGAGAAGAAGTGGTCAGTTTGGATTGTCTTTTTCAGAAGATGACATCTCAGCGAAAACAAGTTGACTTTTTTTTCAAACCAGACCAGTTAAAAAGAAAAAAACGCTAAACTTTGTTACTTACTGCGTTTTTAAATTCCACCTTGTAGCCTAACCATGAAATGGCTTGTACTAAAACACAAAACAAAAAAGCAAAACCAATGAAACGACCTGAAATATAGCAAGGCCAAACAAAGATCAAACAAAGCAGAACAAAACGACGGTAGCGAAAAGCTCTTAAAAAGCCAATCCAACACTAGTAAATAACGTTATAGACAACCAAAATGATCGCCCTAGAATGAGTTGCCATCACTTTAGAAGGTTTTGATTTACCACCGTCTTAGATTAACCTTTGAACAGGTTTTTCTTTCAGTCACATATTGTTAAACTAACTTAAAAAAACAGAACAAAAAACAGAACACAAAAGGAAGAAGACATTCCTCTGTCCGAGTTATGCCGACAGCCATACTTTACTCACTAAGTTAGGTCGGGCCGCACGGAAAAATGTTTTGCTTTAGTTAGGTCAGGAAGTAGAACAGACGGGGCATGTTTGACCGCAGGGCGCCCACACAAGCGGCGTGTCTGGTCGTTTGTTCGAAATATAAAGAAATGTATGGGAGAGTATTGAAGAGTCGCAATATCGTAAACTTATATCAAGGAATGTCTATGTTAAGGCTCAAAATAAATGTAAACCTACCTCACTTGCTGTGTATTGTCGTTTCTGTGCCGTGGTTCTAAATGGCGAATTTGAGCGATTTGGTAGATTTTGCGTTGAGCGTTACTTTACTGTATAAGTAAAGTAACACTCACACTCAACGCAAAATCTACCAAATCGCTCAAATTTAACTTGCCAATTCCTAGTCCGGTTACACGAGGAGTCCACTTGTCCAACTGCAGCACTTATTTGTCGTCTAAACACCACAACACACTGATATAAAAGACAGTTGCAGCGGCCGCTTTGAAACTGAAAAGGATAGTGATTTTGACAGCAACAGTGAAAGTGAGACAGTAGTGACAGTGATGGTGACAGTGACAGAGACAATGACAGTGATGGTAGTAGTGACAAAGATGAAGATACTGGCAGTAACGGAGACAGCCAAATGAAGTAACAGTAACACTGACGGTGATAGCGACAGTGACAGAGAAAGAGACAGTGACAGTGACAATGAAAGTAACATAACTGTGGTGGGAATGGTGACAGAGACAGGGAAAGTGACGATAACACTGAGAAAGACAATGACAGTCAGAGTTACAGCAACAGAGACAGCAGCAGTGACAGTTTCAAAGTCTTCTTAAACAGAAAGTAATGCAGGTGAAAACAGCAAGTAGCCCCGAAGAAAGTCATTGCGTACATTCATCAATCTGAAAGAGAAATCGCAACGCATGGATTTTTGCTGAAAAAAGATGACACTCAGAGATAGATTCGATTCCTCTCTTTTTGTGTCTAGTGCGTTGCAATTTATTCCAATTTATTCTCGTTGCAATTTATTCCAAATTGCACGAGAAATTCATGTGATTATCTATTAATAATATACATGAAAAAATACGAGATAGCTTCTCATAACTACGCAGAAGAAAAGCGCGCGCATCACGTGCAAAATTTATTCAAACCCTGCAAGTGACATTAACCTTGACATTGACCTTGACCTTGACCTTGACATTGACCTTGACCTTGACATTGACCTTGACATTGATCAATCATTCTGACCAATCAGAATGTCCGGTTTCTTTCTTTCTTTGTACTGAATTAACCCTCTTCTGCACTGAATTAACTCTATTCTGCACTGAATTAACTGAAAACTGCATTCATCTTAACCAGTCAGAACTGAGAAATTTTTTGATGTATATTATTAATTTAGAAAAGGCGCGGATCATTGTTCAAATCAGAAGTCCATTTAACAATTATTCCACGAGCGCGCGTTGGATATGAGATGATAGATAGCCAACGAGGCGCTACGCGCCTCGTTGGCTATAGTCATCTCATATCCATAAGCGCGAGTGGAATAATTGTTTTATTAAAAACGCCCTCAAGAAGTTATTATTTCGTGAGAAGAAACCGGATGTTTTAGCTCCCTTTTGATTTTAAACTGACGCGGACGCTTACTATATTTGTAGATTATGGTATATTGGCTCATATACCATAATGGCTAAGCCAATAAAAAGTCTTGAATTGCATTATCCAATGATCCAGTTTTTAATAATTCTGATTGGATTATGCGAACACGTGATGATGGATCGGAACTAATTCAACATGGCGTCAGACATGGGGGGAAAGGTGAGTGCGAGTATTGTGTAGAACTTCTTGTAAATGGAATGTTATCGAGAGCTTTTTTCGCCTATTTACATCTTGACGAACTTGTAGAAATTGTTGTGTGTATTCATGGTCGAAAAAAATAGTTTACGGGCGAAGCCATCGCAAGACTTCTTTTATTTCGTTAACATTTGCGATCGACTGTTTTCGCGGCGTTTTTACAGTGCAGTTTGTTCATTTTCAGGATTCCTCGTCAAATAGAACAATCTTATTGGACTTCAGAAATGGACTTCTGATTTGAACAATGATCCGCGCCTTTTCAAAACGGATACGGCTATTGGGTTCAATATTCAAATAATCAATCCATTATTGCATTCGTGAAACGGCTAGCGGGTTCAATAATCAAATAATCAATTAATTATTGCATTCTTGAAACGACTGGCGGATTCAATATCCAATTGATCAATTCATTAATGTAATCTTGAGGGGTACGCTTCACTTAGTTTGACTGTAATATTCAGGATACTTTTCAATAGCAGTGAAAGTGCAGAACAGCTGTAAGCATGTAATTATATTGTTGCCCGTCACGCGTCACGCATGTTACCCGTCAGTCTTGGCAGGCTTGTTTTGACCTTCTGTTTTAACTTTAACTTTCTCTGGATTGAGTCTCATATTGTGTTCTGAAAGACGCTCTAAGAGTTCCAAAATAATACGGTTATGATCAACCAGAGCCGAGGCTAATGATGCGCCGCGACCAACTACACAAATATCATCTGCAATGTTAATTACTCCCTCAATGCCACACAGAACATCGTGAAGTCTCCGCTGGAACTCCTCGGGCGCGGAACTGATTCCGAAAGGGAGACGAGCCCAACGGTAGCGGCCCCAGGGAGTATGCATTGTGGTCAGCCGAGAAGATTGGTCTGTTAATCTAATTGTTTGGAAAGCGTCCTTTAGATCAAACGTGGAGAAGACTTTAGCTTGATGTAGACGGTGAATGTTTTCCTCTAGGGTGGGAATGGGGTATACAGGCCTGATAATGGCTTTGTTGATGGTTTGCGAAGGATATAGGCAAATACGGACTTTGGCAGGTTTTGTGGCTGAGGCTGGGCGCTCACGAACCACCATATTGGAGATCCAAGGGGTTGGGTCATTCACACACACCAGTTGGCCTGAGTCTACCAGTTTGTCTAACGCTTCCCTGATGATTGGAAGTTTGGGAGTAGCATAACGGTGAGGTGCGGCTTGAGTGAGTCTTACGGTAGGGTCAAGAGTTAATGAATAGGGCTCTCCCAGTTGTCCTAGACCCTCAAAAAGGTGAGGATAGACTATTTTTATAGAACTAAATGTCAACTCGCCAAGAGGTGGTAAAGTAGGTCTTGGTGTAGCCTCGAGTTTCTGAATAGTGTCGACGTCATACTTAAGAATTCCCATCCGTGTGCTGTCAGAGAGACCTAGTAGGGGAGCATAATAGGTCTGAGCTGTGATGACTTGAACCGCTATGTCATAAGATTTGCCACGATGGGTGCAGTGTAAAGCAGTTTGCCCCTGTGTGGGGATGACATTCTTGGAATAACCAAGGAGACGGACTGTATTAGGCTCGATCTTAGCTTGTGGCAGTTGCTGAAGATCACTGGTATGGATAGTGTTGCAGGAGCATCCGGTGTCAACTTGGAAGCGAAGTCGGTGGGGGCTGGAGGATGCTGGGTCTAGGTCTAGGTCAACAAATATACCTTTAGGTGTGGAGTGCACATGAAGGACCTCTTGAGTGATGACGCATGCAGATTGTGGGTTGACAGGATGGGCTTCCAGTGATTATGATACGGTATTCGCTGAAGAGGAGGAGCGACAAACTTGCTGCCAGTGGCCCCTTTTCCCACAACGATGGCAAGTAGCATTTGCTGCAGGGCAGTCTCGCCTGGCTGAGTGCGTAGCCTTTCCACGCCATTGACAAGCTGGGGGGGAAATCACACCAGGCTGAACATGGGGTTGACGTCGGGGTAAGCGATGTGGTGTCTTATTGCCAGCAGAGGCGACTTTATGGACCATTTCTTCCAGCTGGTTTTTGGTGATAGCGGATTCCGTGTTGAGTCCAGCCTCAAAATCACGAGCCTTAGAAATTACTTGAGCGAAAGTGAATGTCGACATGTCTTCTCGAGAAGTGACATCACTGCGAAATTTTTTAAAAGTTTCGTTTAAACCAATGATGAAATTATCTCTTTGAAGGCGATCATCCACTTGTGTGGGGAAATTGCATTTTGATACTCGAGGCGAACGAGCGTGTGCCAGGCTTGAACGCTCATACCCGGTTCCTGTTTGAGTAAACGAAGAAAGTTATGAGTACTTTGAATAATGGGTTCTTCGCCGAGGTAGTGTTGTGAAAGCTGGGTCAACCATCTCGCAGGATGCCCTTTGTCCCCATCTGCAATTTGAGCATCGATGGTAGCGGTCAGGACGTCCCATTCTGCTGGGGGAAACGCTCGTCTGAGAGCAGCCATAACTTTTGGCCGCTTCGCGGCAATCCAATACTCATTGCTGTCAACAACTTTAGTAGGATCCACGTAGTCTTCCATAATACAAAAGTCGCGAAAGTTCGCCATAAAAAACTTGAACGCACGTCGACGATCGTCAGACGTCGCATCAAAGACCGGTCTGTCCTTTCCCATGATGATGAGAGGTGAACGAATTGGACACCAACGCGAAGAAAAAAACGTAAAACAAGTGACGTCGAGATAGTCGAACGAAGGCGAGAGTTACGCCTTTCCTGACACCATGTGATAGGCCGTGAACAGAGACAGCAGACAACGAGAATAAAAGCACGTGTAGTTTAATGGCGAACTAACAACAGAAGGTCAAAACAAGCCTGGACGTCATGGTGTTCCCCACACTCTTATCACTGACAATGGACCCCAATTCACCTCCGATTTATTCAAGGCATTTGCAATAAAATATGGTTTTAATCATATCACCTCCTCCCCTTATTGGTCCCAATCCAATGGTCGCGCGGAAGCAGCAGTGAAATCAGCTAAACATATTTTACTAACCGCTGCTGATGTGGATCTGGCCCTCCTTTCAGTACGCAACACTCCGCCGGCAGGACACACGCTTTCACCGGCTCAACGATTGTTTGGACGCACTCCTCGAAGTGATCTCCCACAACTCATATCCACTTTGGAACCCCTTCCCCCTCCCGGCCACCACATTGTGGCCGGGAGGGGGAACAAGCATATGACAAGCATGCCGGGCCTTTACTACCTGAACTCCCTCCTGGTAGCCATGTTTACGCCAAGCCTCCCACCTCCTCGTCATCCAAAGCATGGATTCCTGGTCGGATAACCGGTTCTGCTGGTCCACGCTCCTACTACATCCAGACTGGCAACAAACAAGTTTGGCGCAATCGAGTGCAAATTCAACCTGCCCCACCTCAGGACCCAAGCTCCCTTTCCCCTACTCCTCATCGTAGCCTGACTTTACCGGAGAAACTTCGTCCGAACTCCTTAATTGCCACTTCACCGATACCCTCTCCTCATTCAAAACAAGTGGAACCTCCATCTCCATTGCTCTTATATCCGGGTGACAGCGACACCACTTCCTCAGCACTGGAGAACACACCAATCGTCACCCCTTTCAACACCAGAGACTCCATCAAAGGCATCACATCCCTTACCTGTTTTTCAGTCATGTGTACCATCCAGGACACCCACTCTGCCTTGCACGTTCACTCCTCGGTCTCCTCTCTCCTTTCCAGTCCATGACCCTCCAAGCTCCCCACAAAGAACTGTTACTCGAAGCGGTAGAGTAATCCGTCCTCCTGCCCGTTACTCTGACTAGAAAGTCTCCCCAAACATTGCTTTTGTTTACTTTGCAGGTGATCTTTACCCTAAATTGTAGAGTCCTTCCAATGCACCCTGGAGAAGTGGAACAATGATATCTGATTTGATGGGCCTTCGAAGAACCACACCTTAGAAACATTGTTTGGTTGAGATGTTTTATTGATCAGTTACCATAAGATCACTATTGAGACATTCTTTGTTTTTTTTTTGCTTCTTGACACTGTTACTGCTGTGGAAACTGAATTTTATTAGTTTTAACTTTCCGTTGTTTAAAGGAAAAGGCGTGTTGCCGGTCACGCGTCACGCATGTTACCCATCAGTCTTGGCAGGCTTGTTTTGACCTTCTGTTTTTAGTTCGCCATTAAACTACATGTGCTTTTATTCTCGTTGTCTGCTGTCTCTGTTCACGGCCTATTACAATATCATAATACATTCAATTCAGTTTGTACTAGACGCAGATACAGAACGTCATATTGACAGAACGTCAGCAGCGTGTAGTAGAGGCTTCCGATTGGTTAACCGTAACCTCTGGTGTCCCTCAGGATTCTTTGTTGGGACCATTATTCTTCACAATATACATCAATAATTTACCAGGGGTAATTAGTAAGAACAGCTCAATTGTATTATATGCTGATGATAGCAAAATGTATAGGGTTATTAATACTCAAGAAGATCTGTCCTCTTTTCAAAGTGACATAGATAAAATATCAGATTGGTGTGAGATGAACAAGATGACAATTAATACTAAGAAATGTAAGATCATGCGAATAACCAGGAAAAAGGCACCCTTAGTTGGGGAGTATAACATTGAGGGTCAACCTTTGGAATGTGTTAATGTTTATAAAGATTTAGGATTGTTTACTGCTAGTGGTCTCTCATGGAACCAACATATACATAGAATAACTGCTAAGGCCAATAGGGTTTTAGTGTTGGTAAAAAGGACTTTTAGGGACTTAAATGATGTTGAAACCATGAGAACACTTTATTGTAGTCTTGTCAGACCCTTGTTGGAATATTCATGTGTAACTTGGAACTCTTGTACTAAATGTAACATTGACAAATTGGAGGCTGTTCAGGGAAGAGCTACCAGATGGATCACTAGGTCTGATGATGATTATGGTACTAGACTATCTAAATTGAAATTGTTGCTATTATCTGATAGGAGGTTCATTAGGGATGTTACGTTTTTGTTCAATGTAATTAATGGCCATTATGACATAGCCATTTCCAATAAGCTCATATTTTGCAACGACAGAAGCAAAATAATTTGAGGAAAAATGACACACAGGAGCTTGTCCCAAATTTTAACAGAACTAATATATGGGGGCCCGTTCTGGTCAAAATTATATTAACTATTTTGACTAATACAGAATTAATAAAACTTTTCGTTCAGTTATTTTTGTGGTGTCTAATAAATAATTATATCCACTCTTCGAATTATTTTTACCTATTTGACATCTTATTTTTTTACTTCTTTTAAGTCTGGAATTAATTTTACCTGTCTCATTTTTTTCATTCCTTTCTTCAATTATTTTTTCCTACATGCACGAATTTCTCAGCAAATCCCATATCTCATTGCGGGCTGAGTTGAATGCCATAACCCCGAGGATAATTCCAAGATGGCGGCCAGGAACGTTTTACTTGCAGCTAAATAAAGGAATTGCACCGACCTGTGATTGGAAGTTAAAAATAGCATTAGTCACGCTGTTTAGCTCAAGAGACTTGTAGATCACGTAGGCATTTGTGGTCGAAAGTTATGTTAGCATTAAAAATCTTTCCTTTTTTCAAATCAAATAAACACAAACTTTTATATTATCGCTAGAAGAGAAATTTTCGGGTCTGCAAATCTACTTCGGTAAAGGGGTAAATTTATGGCGTGGATTTGTAACCTACCGTTCGTTATTCATGGTCGAGAATTCACCACTGAAACAGCAATAAAATTTGTTTTCGCTTCAGTATCGAGCGGTTTTCGTTCGTTAATTGACTCGCTGTGTAATATGTTCTATTTGCAAACGTTACGCTCTTGGTGCAATTCCTTTCTGTAACGCAAGTCTTAAAGACAGGAATTGCACCGGCCCGATTGGTCGACTTCCAGCGGTGAAAAATGGAAACGCCGAACGCGATAATCTTTCTTCCTTCAGTCCAAAGCCTTAGATCTTCACTAGCGAAGTTATTTTTCCCACAGCTCCCGTTCTCAACACGCTTTCGACCCGGTGATTTTCTTGCCTTTAACGAAAGAATACTTAATTTCGGTGTCGATTACATGATTTAATTAATGAGATACCACTGTTTAGAAACCTTGAAAATTCTCTTTTTTCGAAACTTTCGCGGGAAACGAAACGAACGAAAACTGCTCGATACTGAAGCGAAAACAAATATTATTGCTGTTTCAGTGGTGAATTTTCGACCATGATTAACGAACGGTAGGTACCGAATCCACGGCATAAATTTACCCCTTTACCGAAGTAGATTTGACCCGAAAATTTCTCTTCCAGCGATAATATAAAAGTTTGTGTTTATTTGATTTGAAAAGAGGAAAGATTTTTAATGCTAACATAACTTTCGACCACAAATGCCGACGTGATCTACAAGTCTCTTGAGCTCAACGGCATATGGTATTTCGTGGACTGGACTGGACTGGACTGGACTGGAGTAGTAAAACGCGGACTAGTAAAGCGCGGACTAGTAAAACGCGGACTAGTAAAACGCGGACTAGTAAAACGAGGACTAGTAAAACGCGGACTAGTAAAACGCGGACTAGTAAAACGCGGACTAGTAAAACGCGGACTAGTAAAACGCGGACTAGTAAAACGGGGACTAGTAAAACGCAGACTAGTAAAACGCAGACTAGTAAAACGCGGACTAGTAAAACGCGGACTAGTAAAACGCGGACTAGTAAAACGCGGACTACTAAAACGCGGACTACTAAAACGCGGACTACTAAAACGCGGACTAGTAAAACGACAACAACAACAAAAAAAATTTCATACGAAGGCGACCATAAGACTTAATGGCAAGCCAATTTAGTAAGTGACAATCCCTGTTTGATTTTTAAGCTGCAAATGGGTTTGACATGCGCCAAATACAAACGAATTCATAAGTTTAGGCTCAGAAAGAATTTTATTCAGCACCAGTTCAAAATCCTAAAATACACTTTCGTCGTAAATTTCACGGCAGAAACTGAGGAATTCAATAAATAAAGGTCGCATTAAATCTCTTTGTGTCTAGGTAGAAAGAGTCTCACTGACTTCAGCTTTTCGGTGGAAGAAAAACCGATTTACACACGCCATTACAGAAAACAAACAAGCAGACTGACAACTCCAGAACACATATTTGCATTCACTTACAATTTGACTTTCCGTGAAATTTTAAAACGGAACAGAGGTAAATCTTCGAAGATTAATCGTCATTGGAAATAAAAAATACTTTCCGTAAGATCTCTGTTTTTCTTTTTACGAGAAAATCGTCGCATGATCATTTAACTCGTTTGTGTTTGTCATACCAATACTGCTGTTTCTTCAAAAGCGTATGCTTCTTTCTTCTTTAATTGACAGGTGTCATATCGTGACAGTTGCTTATCAAAAAAATGTTTCGGCGAAAACATTCTCTTTAACTTGAATAACACTTGTTTTCTTTAAAACTCACTCGCCATCAAATTGTGAAGTTCAAGGAGGATTTTCCCGTAATTAAACTCGTAATTGTAGCCCTAAATCGTTCGTGTTCTTTTAGCAATCATTGTTTTTATGCGTTAGAAAAAGATAAAAGTGTTATTCACCAGCATAGGTCGGTCCATAACGGGAACTTCTGAACTGTTCGTATATTTCTGAACTATTCAAAAATTGGTGTAGCATCCTGGATTCTTTAAGGCTCGGGTCGCATTACGACCGAATTGTTTACTCTAGGGATTAAACTCTGTCAACACATGCATTTTCTAATGCGACCCAATTTTTGCGGTTTTCTAAAAGTTTCAAAATTCTAAAAATCATGAAAGACGCCGGTGTGCCTGGGTGGGGCTGACCGATTTTGCCAAATTTTTTTGAAACGAAAGGACCCGCGTACGTTGCGGACAAAGTTGTCATTTGTGCGTGCGTGTGAAAAAAGATAAAACCAAAAAGAGCGGGAAATTTCTCCATTTCTCAATTTCTCCATCAGCAAAACAAAAGCAAACCTTTGATTTTGTTGTTGTTGTTAAATAGCTGAAAAAAAAGACTATAATCGCCATGCAAAGTGTTCTGTTTCGCCGCATGGTTAGTTCGGGGGAATGTTTATTTTTGCCGGATGTGAGATTGACTGCGTGATTGACGTTTCCATTTTAACCCGGTTGAAATGCGATCCTAATTAATGTTGTCAATTTCATTTTTGTTTTCCCGTTAAAAAAATTTGGTTTTAGGTTTTTCGAAATCCGGTGAAATTAAAACTTGTCTGTAATGCGACCCCCCTAAGTAAAATTGTCTTGACTCAGTTGCATTAGAAAACGAAAATTGTCGGCTCGCGTCTCCTTAAATGATTGCCAAAGGAGCCCGAATGAATCAGGGCTACAATTACGAGTTTAATTACGGGAAAATCCTCCTTGAACTTAACAATTTGATAGCGAGTGAGTTATAAAGAAAACAAACGTTATTCAAATTAAAGAGAAAGCTTTCGCCGAAACACTTTTATTTCTAAAGGTAATTAAAAGGCTTCCGAGCAAATTTTGAAACATTTTTTGATAAGTAACTGTCACGATGTGACACCTGTCAATTAAAGAAGAAAGAAGCATACGCTTTTGAAGAAACAGCAGTACTGGTATGACAAACACACACGAGTTAAATGATCATGCGACGATTTTCTCGTAAAAAAAAAACAGAGATCTTACGGAAAGTATTTTTTATTTCCAATGACGATTAATCTTCGAACCTCTGTTCCGTTTTAAAACTTCACGGAAAGTCAAATTGTAAGTGAATGCAAATATGTGTTTTGGAGTTGTCAGTCTGCTTGTTTGTTTTCTGTAATGGCGTGTGTAAATCGGTTTTTCTTCCACCGAAAAGCTGAAGTCAATGAGACTCTTTCTACCTAGACACAAAGAGATTTAATGCGACTTTTATTTATCGAATTCCTCAGTTTCTGCCGTGAAATTTACGACGAAAGTGTATTTTAGGATTTTGAACTGGTGCTGAATAAAATTCTTTCTGAGCCTAAACTTATAAATTCGTTTGTATTTTGCGCATGTCAAACCCATTTGCAGCTTAAAAGTCAAACAGGGATTGTCACTTACTAAATTGGCTTGCCATTAAGTCTTATGGTCGCCTTCGTATGAAATTGTTCTTTTTGTTGTTGTCGTTTTACTAGTCCGCGTTTTAGTAGTCCGCGTTTTAGTAGTCCGCGTTTTAGTAGTCCGCGTTTTACTAGTCCGCGTTTTACTAGTCCGCGTTTTACTAGTCCGCGTTTTACTAGTCCGCCTTTTACTAGTCCGCGTTTAACTAGTCCCCGTTTTACTAGTCCGCGCTTTACTAGTCCACGTTTTACTAGTCCAGTCCAGTCCAGTCTACGAAATACCATATGCCGAGCTCAACAGCGTGACTAACGCTATTTTCAACTTCCAATCACAGGTCGGTGCAATTCCTGTATTTAGCTGCAAGTAACGTTTTCGAGAGAGAAATGAGCGAGGTTTTCGTAATTTTCTGAAAAATTTGAAGGCAGTATTTCGGCTTTTCCTGACTCCTGGGAATGGAAATTTAACAACCGTTGCTTTAGTTGAAGGAAGACATCATCTGCTAGATAACAGAGGGACTTTGTCTTTGTTAATTGTTGACTTGGAAAGAGATGACCCCAACCCAACAGGTTTACCGGCAAGTACTTTACAAGCACCCCTTCAGAAGTTAAACGAGTTTGCGGCTCAAATGATTAACATGTTGCCAGCCGAGATAGAGAGTAGACAGCATGCTGAAAATTCTGATCAGGGCACTGCTTATTCGACATCTGTGACAACAGCGCAGTTTGGACCTGGAAGGAGACGTTTTGACATCTCTAGGGACCAGCTCGAACACTTGCGCTCACTTTTTTTCTCTTGGAAAAAAATAGCAAATATGCTGCAGGTGAGTGTTTCTACCATCCAGCGTAGGCGCAGGGAGTTTGGGCTTAGTGATGAATTTGAACGTTATTCAGACATAACAGATTATGAAATAGATCAGATTTATGCATTTGTAAGAGGTAACTCATGTGAAGGCCCCCTCACCCCTAATATGGGAAGGAGGAGGTTCATTGGTGCATTGAGAAGCCGTGGTTTACGAATTCAAAATTGGAGAGTTAGTGAGTGCTTTCGCCGCGTTGATCCCATTGGCACTGCTTTGCGATGGAGAATGACAATTCATTACAGAAAATATTTTGTTGCAACACCTAACAGCCTTTGGCATATAGATTCTGGGCACAAACTTAAACGATACAAACTGATCACTCATGTTTGCATTGATGGCAAGACCAGATTGTTAGTTTATGTTTCATGCTGCAACAACAACAAGGCTGATACAGTGCTCTCTTTGTTCCAAAATAGGGTGGAACAGTGGGGACTACCTTCACGTGTTCGCTGTGACTAAGGAATGGAAAACTTTTATGTTGGCCAAGACATGATTGAACACCGTGGAGAAGGCAGAGGAAGCATAATCACTGGATCCTCAGTGCACCACTCCAGAGTTGAAAGAGCTCATCGAGATGTTTACTCTGGAGTGCTCGCCTTTTATGCATGCATTTTTTAGGCAATGGAAGATGAAAGCATTCTTGACATATCGGATGATGTTCATTTATTCAGCCTTCACCATGTCTATGTTCCCAGGATGAATAGATCTTTGAATGAGTTTATTCAGCAAATGAACAATCACCCAGTTTCAACTGAAAACAACCAATCACCCTTAAAGGTGTGGGAAAAGGGAATGTTAGAGAACATGCATTTTGGGCACACTGCACTTTCATCAGAAGAAATTGAAAACTTTGGGGTGGATCTAGAGGGTGCACTGTTGGTTAAAGAATACGATTACCAGGTTAATGTTATCCCTCCAACAATTGAGTTAACTGAGCAACAGTTAACCCAAATGCCAAGTCCACTGCAAAATGATGAGAACTGTGGAGTTTATATTTTCAAGCAATGTGTAGAGTTAATTCATTCTTTCTTGAGGTAGAACTTTAGAACATGTAAACCAAGCAACATTGACAGCAGAATGAGCAGATGGAAGATATCTGGATCGAGGCATTAGATGTGTGTTCCATTTATGGAATCACTTAAAGTAAGCAAGGGACAGCATTTTAATATAAGATTTCTGTTCCAGTTTCCATGGAGGCAGACAGTGTGTTGTGAGTCAATTTTATTCTAAGTTTAAATTTTATTTTTCTTGGATTAAAACTGCTTTACTATACAAACAGGAACAATAAACAAGAACCATCAATGATACTAGAAAATATCCATACCCAGTCAGGGTGGGGATTTTGTAATTTAGGATGAATATTGTCCTGGAAGGTGGGTGGTAGCAGGGTAGAAGTTTTGACTGATGGTGACGGAGGTATGGACATTTTCTGTAAAAACTCAATGCATGTATCCCATATTAACTTCTTAGTAAACGCAATCCTACACTGTTTTCTCTAGGTCAAGTGCATCCACAATTATAACAGTCAAAATAGGTCAAGCATCTATACTATAGGTAAACTTATTCTGGAAAAATTCCTTTAATCCCTCTTTTCAATAGATCCACTGTTCAAATGGAAGTTGAAAATGCAAACCATTACTTGTTTCAAAAGTCAAATGTTGATTGGATCTCAGTGAACCCCATGTGACAATATGTGGGAATTTTGTGAGATTTTTTCCAGTTACACCAAAAGAGAGGCCTTGTCTGTAAAACAGTTTGTCGAAACAGTTAAATGCTGATCAAACAGTCATCAAAAAAATAAATCATCTGAATAATGAGACAGCACTGGTAGTTATTGTCTGAATAACAGGAGTGCCATTTTTACTCTATTTGCTGACTTTCCAATCAATTTCTTTACATCAGTCAGATGTGAAATTATATAATTATAAACATTTCCATGCTTTGGTAAAAGTGATGAAATAACAAGAGCATTAGCGTTAAACAAGGGGAAAGAGTACCATATAACCCCACACATTCATTATGCATTCAATTTCACTAATTATGTATACGCCCCATTGTTTTTAAGACAATGACTTATTCCCATGGGTTTAGCATATATACATTACTAATAAGTACTTACTGCTTCAATAACAAAGAAATTGATTGAAAGCGGCTTTTTCGTCTCCATTCCTTTCTCACGTTCTTCTCCCTTCTCCCCTTTGTTCCTAACTTCTCAGTCCTCGGTTTATTTTTTTCTTTTCTTTCCTTTTCACCTTCTTGGCAGTTCTGCTGAGCCTTGAACCATCGCTCCTCAGACAACGCGTTATAATCAGACCATTATCAAACCATAGCCTTACCACTATGCTACGCAAACCAGTTAGGAGTTCCTCTCCAAAAGCTACTTTTTCTTTTACATTTCAGTAAAAAAATTTTCATAACAATATGTGCATTGATATAATACACCAAAGGGCCCCTTTGCACTAAAGAATGCATTTCTTCTTCTCTACGATTGGCCAAATACCACACAGAAAACAAAATTTATTCATACCTCTTTCTAATAACATCAACGAAAGAAGATAGAAGGAAGAAGAACAACAACTCGGAGATGGAGAGACTGAATTTTATTCGACTTTCTCGAATATTATCGGATCACGACCGCTACATACAGTGGTGTAAGGATCACAACCTGCTTGCGACGTCGGTAAAATGTCCTCGAGCTGGGTGCAGCAATGAACTTAGCTGGACGCGACGTGCTTCATCGCGAGACGGGTACGAGTGGCGATGTTCAAAAAGGGGTTGCGATGGAATGGCTTCAATGCACCGGAATTCACCGGTGCGCACACACAGGGCATCGATACATGGTGGGGAATCAAGCGAGGTTTGCCCCAAACAGGAACATCCAAAGGACTTTTCGATGGCTACCTACAAGAATATATGTGGCATCCGCACTACGGAAACGATCCTTTGGAAACATTATCGAACATAATCGCCCAACTTTATGAAGTCCAGAAAGACTAGATACAAAGGTTTCTTTGCATCGCTGTATGCACCGGCCATCACGAACAATTTTCATCACTAGGACACGAAAGGATAATGAAAGAATCAACCAAAACCACAAGAACAGGTAAGACAACATTTATTTAAACTTTGCATTGACAAACTTCAAAGCCTGACCGTAGACTTGACGTTATTTTCCGGCCAATTTTACGCTTTCAAAGTGAAACTGAACATTAAATTATATTTCAAAATTAAAAACCTCTGGAAAATGGCTTAAATTTCTCGTTTTGCAAAGCCAAAACGCGCCGAATTTACCCTGTTTCAAAAAAGGCTTAGAAAAAAAATCCAAATTTTGAAAACAAAGACTACTAGTGTCTGCGGAGTCCTATTGTTATCGCTATTGTTTTAATTGAACAAAGACTGAATGCATAATTAATGTTGGGGTTATATGGTACTCTTGCCAAACAAGGTAATGTTGACGAATTTGTATTCCTGAAAATATCCATAAACAACTTCCCCCAAGTTGGCGGATAATTTGACCTTGAACCTCTGGAAAATCTTTGACCTGCAGTTGGAATCTGCGATGAAGTTCATCGACGGCGTTTTCTGAACGCGAACTGCACCTATTACTTCGAGCTGGAACAGGAGCAGGGTTTGATCTTCCCACTACGTTTGAAAGTTGAGTTAGAGTTTCTATTGCACTTTCTGCAATTCTGATAATTTCATCCTTCTGAGAATCGCACCACATGCACCAGCCGCCATATTGTATGAGGGTGAGCAATGGCGTATGGGATTCCCCTCAGCCCGCAATGAGATATGGGATTTGCGGAGAAATTCGTGCATGTAGGGAAAAATAATTGAAGAAAGGAATGAAAAGAGTGACAGGTAAAATTAATTCCAGACTTAAAAAATATGATGTCAAATAGGTAAAAATAATTCGAAGAGTGGATATAATTATTTATAAGACACCACAAAAATAACTGAACAAAAAGTTCTATTAATTCTGTATTAGTCAAAATAAGTAATATAGTTTTGACCAGAACGGGCCCCCATAGAACTAACGGTCTCAAATATAGTTTTTTTTAACCGTATCGTTGGTGAATGGAATAGCTTACCTAATCACATTAGAGAATCAGATAGTATTGAAACTTTTAAAAAGAATGTTTTAGGTTTTATTAAGGATAAGGATAATTAGGGCATCTATTTTTATATTTCTATATAGTTTTGCTATATTAAAATTTTTTTAATTAGAGGGGGCATCCCTTGTATGGTGCGTCAGTGCTTTTGGTTGTCTCCTCCACAATTTTTCCTTTTATGGTTTTTATTAACCTTAATTGTAATTAATACTAATTGTTTGTGTATTCTTGTGGAGTGAATTTGTAATAAATAAATATATGAGGTGCAGACCTATTTTTGAAATTATTGCATGCTAACTTGGTTTAGTATGGGTATGAAATGACTCAACTCAAAGGGTAAGAATCATCCTAGCTAGGTACGAATGCAGCTCTGCTGTCCTGCTTTTCACTGGGTGCTCAAAGGACAACAGAAAGGCAGGCAGAGGAAGTGGAAAGACTACAGTGGAGTTGAGAGGGTTATTGGCTGATTTCCAATAAGCAATGAAAAACGTACAAAAATGTGTGGTTTATCAAAAAAAAATTCAAATTCTTATGATGCGATATGATTAACATAGTTTGTATACCTGAAATTAAAAGGAAGCCCACTATATCTGGCGGTTTGGGTCCTGGCCTAAACAGTTTATTGAGTGAAAATCAACACAAGACAGTTAAAACAGAGTAATATGGGGAACATGCAGCTTTGGCATCTGCTCAGGAATTAATACTGTTTTAAACATAAAAGAGTTATAAGTAAAACTTGGTAAAGTCAATAAGGTGGAAACTTGACGAGCGCTGTCACGGCTGTTACAATTTCATCCATGTCTTGAACTCCTACAATGGTAAAGCAGAAATATCTGTACATGATGGTAGCAACAGTAACCGATCAAGTCACCCATGAGTCATCTCGACTGGAACCCGAGTGATGTCGCCCCAAAAAAGACAAGTCGCCCAAAGAAACAAATACTTGAAACATCAGCCTTGCAGACTGTAATAAGCAATAAAGTTCAGAAATCTTTATTATGAAAGTGCTCTTTAAATTATTTCTAAAAGCTTTGTTTGTTTTTAACAAAATGCAGCGTTTTTCGTTTGGTATGCACTCGTTGCGTACTCACGGACGTTTCGTAAGCTTGAGGAACTTAATTTTAATTTCTAAAAGCACCACAAAGACTTTAACTGCACAGAAAACGAACATATCGTTGGAATTGAAATACGTTTGAGTAACGACTCCCACGCGACAATCGACTTCTGTTTACGGGGGTTTTGATCATCACTGGATGTTTGAACGGCGGGTGCTAATCTACCACCAGGTTGGAAACGAACCGATTTTTAAAAGTATTTGTTTCTTTGGGTGACTTGACTAAAATTTTGGGCGACATGACTCAGGTTCCGGGCGACTTGACTGTAAACAGTAGATGACTTACAAATAACATCCTCATAGGCTTTTAAACATTAAATAGGCCGATTTTACTTCTAAGTGAAAGATCCCATCAACCTTCCCATTTTCCCACAAAAAAGCTTCTGAATACAGTTATGGCTTCTAAACCTTTAGTGGGTTTCCTGCATAATTCAAAACCATATGTTACGAAGGGAAAGGACAATATTTTCAAACTAAAAAAGAAAAACTCTTACAAATTCATTTATTTTAATCTACACGACATAAACAGGAAATCACCGTCATCCCAGCTGATCCTTTGTAAACTTTAAGTTTGGCTTCCTTATCAGAAAAACAAGTAAACTACAGCCGAAAATGAAAAAAAAAATTAAATAAAATGAAACAAAATCAAAAAGGAACCAAAGAAAAGCTACATCGTTATCTACATTTATCCAGAAAGATTTTGTCTTCTGCCCCATATTAAAAAAAACAAACAAACAAACAAAAAAAAAAACCGTTACTCACTTAACAGCTTCTTCAATTCGGAAATCATTGATTGGAAAGCTGGGTAGAACTCATCATACTGATCCAAGCGGTTCATTATGCTGATGTAAAAAAAAAAAAAAAAAAAAAAAAAAAAATCGTGAAAGTTTTCAAGGTTTTCAACTCAACGATTTAAGAGCTCATTATTGGGAGTAGCTATTTAACCACAACTAAAACACACCACACAGTGGCTGAGCAGATTGTGGAAAACAGTCAAGTTCACTCGCTAAAAACATTCATGTGCCTTAAATCATAACCTGTTGAGGGGACAAGCGGCAGCCAGTGGCTGCTACGAAGTGTCCCCCTCCGCCTTTTATTACATGGTTGCTTTTTCCTCATTTGTACTATTCCAGAACTTGGCACAGGCTATTTCAATCTTTAATGGGAAAGAAAGATGGGTTTTGTACTTTCAATAATTATGTTGATGAGAATTTCTTACATCTTGGATGAACGCACCGAGGTTGCTTGAGACATGTTGGTCCCTGTAGTAAGCAGGAGTTGAACCCCTATCTCCCTGACACGATTTCCAACCACATGTTGATGGCAATAGATAAACTGCCAAAGGTTAGGTTTTAAAGCTTAGTCTTGAGCGTGAATAGATCGTGGTTTGCATGTGTGTTTATATTATCGGACAGCGTGGTGGGCTGAACGGGGGAACATTTGTCTCGAGGTTATGATGTGTGGACCTTGGTCTTTATGTCATGATACCAATTCAGCCTAGTATTTTCCTGCTTGGACCAACCTAACTCAGTCAATTAGCATTTTATCAAATGAACGCTGCTATTGCTATATCTACCTTTCTCCTTGTATTCATAACATCCTACAGATTCTAAGAGATGGGCAGAGGCCAATTTTAAAGACACAATTTTTTGAAAATTCAAGTTTCAGGTGGTGGAGGGAAATCC